>NC_084624.1:48802308-48989808 GCF_033978795.1 Nerophis ophidion
TTGTCTTCTTTGATGTTTACCTCTTACACACATGTGAGAGGGATGTGTACTATGGCTATGAGTTGTTGTTGTTTTTTTCCTTGGCCTCAGTCTGGACCCCTTCTCCAGGGCCCAGGCTTAGATCTTTTTTTTTTTAGTATATTTTATTTTAATCTTCTATTTTTTTCACCCATTCCCAACCTCATTATACTTTACAGAGCCAGGAGTCCTCGATTACATTGATGTATGGAACACAATCTTATTGTCACAAGACCCAGGTTAGACTAGGGGTTAAGACTGCTGACTTTGAATGAAAAGTACTGAGTTCCAAACCCACTCTGGTTGATAGTATTTTTTTTTTACCTCATCATACTTTACTAAGGCCGGGAGTCGTCGATTACATTTGTGTATGGACTAAAATCCTACCTTTACAAGACTGAAGGTAGCCCAGTGGTTAAGACTGTTGAATGAGAACAAACTGTACAGAGTTCAAACCCCACTCCGGTCGGCAGTATTTTTTCCACCTCATCATACTTCAGTGAGTCAGGGGTCGTAGATAACATTTGTGTATGTAAATAAATCCATTCATCACAGGACCAGGGATAGCTCAGTGGTTAAGACTGCTGACTCTGAATGACAGGTACTGGGTTTGAATCCCACTCATGTTGACAAAATTTTGTTTAAGCTTGTCATACTTTACTGAGCCAGGAATCCTCGATTACATTTGTGTATAGAACACAATCTTCTCTTCACAAGACCCAGGATAGACCAGGGGTTAAGACATCTGACTCGGAATGAAAAGTACTGGGTTCAAATCCCACTCAGGTTAACTGTATTTTGTTCTACCTCATCAAACTTTACTGGGCCTCAGTCCTCGATTACATTTGTGTATGAAAAAAAAAATTCTCATCAAGACCCAGGATAGCCCAGTGGTTAAGACTGCTGACTCTGAATGACTGGTAATGGGTTCGAATCCCACTCATGTTGACCAAATTTTGTTTAAGCTTGTCATACTTCACTGAGCCAGGAGTCCTCGATTACATTCGTGTATAGAACACAATCCTCTCTTCACAAGGCTCAGGATAGACAAGGGGTTAAGACATCTGACTCGGAATGAAAAGTACTGGGTTCAAATCCCACTCAGGTTGAGTGTGTTTTGTTCAACCTCATCAAACTTTACTGAGCCATCAGTCCTCGATTACATTTATGTATGAAAAAAAAGTACCTCATCAAGACCCAGGATAGCCCAGTGGTTAAGACTGTTGACTCAGGCTGAAACGGTGTGGGGTTCGAATCCTGCCTGGGTTGCAATGTAATTTACAAGGTCAGCTGGAGGCTGCAAGTTGACAAATATTGTAACTGTGTCATCTCTCCCATGTAATGTTAAAATAATAATTTAATTAACTTTTTTTTTATCCAATTACAATTAACCTATTTTATTTGTACCCAGGAGAGCTCATTGGTCAACGCTCGTTTTTATTATCTTTATATTCCTATTCCCACCCACCTCAGGAGTTACACTCACTCGCACACACTCATTCTCACACACACACACACACAGGTAACCCCTGAGGTGTCATCATTGACTATTTGACGATTTATTTTGGATTATTATTATCTTTAGTCTTGACTTAATTTTTCAACTATATGTTAGTCAAACAAGTAGCACATAACATTACTCTGTGTGGGGGAGAAGAAACAGCCCACAATGTATGTCGTCTTGACACCATACAGCCAAATTACTGATTCCAAGTATGGGATTTGAACTCACTACCCCTGTATTAGGAGCCCACAGTGTTGACCATTGAGCTATCCTGGGTCCCGTGAAGGTTTGTTTTTCGCTCATATACAAATGTAATCAGTGAACTATGATCAGGCAAAACAAAGAACAAGAACTTCCCGGATGTGGATTTGAACCCAGTAGTACTGCGTGTGAGGCAGCAGTCTTAACCATTGAGCTATCCCAGGTCCCACTAAGACTTGTTTTCACTCATATACAAATGTAATCAGTGAACTATGATCAAGGCAAAACAAAAAACTAGCTCTTCCTACAAATGGATTTACACCCAGTAGTTCAGCATTAGAGGCAGCAGTCTTAACCATTGAGCTATCCTGGGTCTTGCTGGTAGTGTAGTCTGGCTCTTTCATTAATGGAATCGTGACATCTGTCCCAGTAAACTACGATTGAGGTGGAGCTCAATTTTGAGCTGAAGTTACATATCAAACCAATTGGGATTCAAGCCCAGTACCCCCGTATTTGAAGCTCACAGTGTTGACCATTGAGGTATCCTGGGTTCCATCAAGACGTGATTTTCACTCATATACAAATGCAATCATTTAACAATAATAGAGATGAAACAAAAAAACAAGACCTCCCATCTTGTGGATTTGAACCCAGTAGTACCGTGTGAGAGGCAGCAGCCTTAACCATTGAGCTATTTGGGTTCTACTACTTCAACATTTGGATCAATATACAAATGTTACATACTTGTTGTTGAGTAGTTGGTGTGTGCCATGTCTCTCAGGTGTGACATACCTGTTGTTGGTGTGTGCCATGTCTCTCAGGTGTGACATACCTGTTGTTGGTGTGTGCCATGTCCCTCAGGTGTGACATACCTGTTGTTGGTGTGTGCCATGTCTCTCAGGTGTGACATACCTGTTGTTGGTGTGTGCCATGTCTCTCAGGTGTGACATACCTGTTGTTGGTGTGTGCCATGTCTCTCAGGTGTGACATACCTGTTGTTGGTGTGTGCCATGTCTCTCAGGTGTGACATACCTGTTGTTGGTGTATGCCATGTCTCTCAGGTGTGACATACCTGTTGTTGGTGTGTGCCATGTCTCTCAGGTGTGACATACCAGTTGTTGAGTTGTTGGTGTGTGCCATGTCTCTCAGGTGTGACATACCTGTTGTTGGTGTGTTCCATGTCTCTCAGGTGTGACATACCTGTTGTTGGTGTGTGCCATGTCTCTCAGGTGTGACATACCTGTTGTTGGTGTGTGCCATGTCTCTCAGGTGTGACATACCTGTTGTTGGTGTATGCCATGTCTCTCAGGTGTGACATACCTGTTGTTAGTGTGTGCCATGTCTCTCAGGTGTTACATACCTGTTGTTGGTGTGTGCCATGTCTCTCAGGTGTGACATACCTGTTGTTGGTGTGTGCCATGTCTCTCAGATGTGACATACCTGTTGTTGGTGTGTGCCATGTCTCTCAGGTGTGTGCCATGTCTCTCAGGTGTGACATACCTGTTGTTGGTGTGTGCCATGTCTCTCAGGTGTGACATACCTGTTGTTGTCATACCTGCCAGCTTGTCTGCAGCAATAAACAAGTCATCAATTGAGTCCACAAGATGTTTGATGTTTATTCCTCTTATGTTGAAGTAGTTCCCATCTGCAGTTCGCCCACTGCGCTCTATCGCCACCATGTGGTCATACCTGCAACAACTTCATAGTTCTTTGAAACTATCGCCACCATGTGGTCATACCTGCAACAACTTCATAGTTCTTTGAAACTATCGCCACCATGTGGTCATACCTGCAACAACTTCATAGTTCTTTGAAACTATCGCCACCATGTGGTCATACCTTCAACAACTTCATAGTTCTTTAAAACTATCGCCACCATGTGGTCATACCTGCAACAACTTCATAGTTCTTTGAAACTATCACCACCATGTGGTCATACCTGCAACAACTTCATAGTTCTTTGAAACTATCGCTTCATAGTTCTTTGAAACTATATGTGATACATGATGTGTGATGTATGACGTGTGATGTATGATGTGTGGCCAAATCAACTGTTTGGTACATTCTTAAAAAGGGAGATAAAATTTGTGTCTGGAAAGAAATCTGCTCTTCTCAACACTAAGGATAGCTCGGTGGTTAAGACTGCTGACTCTGAATAAGAGTTTTATGGTTCAAATCCCCCTCTGGTTGATGTTATTTTTTTTCTACCTCATTATTTTGTTGTACTTCATCATACTTTACTGAGCCAGGAGTCCTTGATTACATATGAGTATGGAAAACAATCACTCATTCAGAGGACCCAGTATAGACCAGGGGTTTAGACGGCTGACTGGGAATTAAAGATACCGGGTTCAAATCCCACTCTGGTCGATGGAATTTTGTTCTATCTCATCATACTTTACTGAGCCAGGAGTCCTCAATTATATTTGTGTATGAAAAAAATCTATTTCCCGCAAGAACCTGAATAGCTCAGTGGTTAAGACTGCTGACTCAGAATAAATGGTACTGGGTTCAAACCCCACTCTGATTCATGGTATTTTGTTGTGCCTAATCACACTTTACTGAGCCAGGAGTCCTCAATTACATTTCTGAATGAAAAAAAATATAGACTCCAAAAGTCCCAGGATAGCCCAGTAGTTAAGACTGCTGACTCAGAATAAACAGTACTGGGTTCAAACTCCACTCTGATTCATGGTATTTTGTTGTACTTCATCATACTTTACTGAGCCAGGAGTGCTCAATTATATTTGTGTATGAAAAAATTCTACTTCCCGCAAAACCCCTGATAGCCCAGTGGTTAAGACTGCTGACTCAGAATAAATGGTACTGGGTTCAAACCCCACTCTGATTCATCATATTTTGTTTTGCCTCATCATACTTTACTGAGCCAGGAGACCTCAATTATATATCTTAATGAAAAAAATTATAGACTCCAAAAGCCCCAGGATATCCCAGCGGTTAAGACTGCTAACTCAGATTAAACAGTACTGGGTTCAAACCCCACTCTGATTCATGGTATTTTGTTGTACTTCATCATACTTTACTGAGCCAGGAGTCCTTGATTACATATGAGTATGGAACACAATTGCTAATTCAGAAGACCCATGATAGACCAGGGGTTAAGACTGCTGACTGGGAATTAAAGATACTGAGTTTAATTCCCTTTCTGGTCGATGGAATTTTGTTCTATCTCATCATACTTTACTGAGCCAGGAGTCCTCAATTAAATTTCTGAATGAAAAAAAAATATAGACTCCAAAATCCCCAGGATAGCCCAGTGGTTAAGACTGCTGACTCAGAATAAACAGTACTGGGTTCAAACCCCACTTTGATTCATGGTATTTTGTTGTACTTCATAATACTTTACTGAGCCAGGAGTCCTTGATTATCTATGAGTATGGAACACAATTGCTTATTCAGAAGACCCAGGATAGACCAGGGGTTAAGACTGCTGACTGGGAATTAAAGATACTGGGTTCAATTCCCACTCTGGTCGATTGAATTTTTTCTATCTCATCATACTTTACTGAGCCAGGAGTCCTCAATTATATTTGTGTATGAAAAAAATCTATTTCCTGCAAGACCCCAGATAGCTCAGGGGTTAAGGCTGCTGACTGGTAATTAAAGATACTGGGTTCAAATCCCACTCTGGTCGATGGAATTTTGTTGTACCTCATCAAACTTTACTGAGCCATCAGTCCTCGATTACATTTGTGTATGAAAAAAAAATATCTCATCAAGACCCAGGATAGCCCAGTGGTTAAGACTGTTGACTCTGGTTGAAGAGTGTGGGGTTCGACTCCTGCTTGGGTCGACATGTAATTTACAAGATCAGCTGGAGGCTGCAACTTGACAAATATTGTTACAGTGTCATTCCTCCCATGTAATGTTAAAATATTTATTTAATGAACTTTTTTTTTATCCAATTACAATTAACCTATTTTATTTTATTTGTACCCAGGAGAGCTCATTGGTCAACGCTCTTTATTTATCCTATTCCCACCCACCTCAGGAGTTACACTCACTCGCACACACTCATTCTCACACACACACACACATACACCCACAGGTAACCCCTGAGGTGTCATCATTGACTATTTGACAATTTATTTTGGATTATTATTAGCTTTAGTGTTGACTTAATTTTTCAACTATATGTTAGTCAAACAAGTAGCACATAACATTACTCTGTGTGGGGGAGAAGAAACAGCCCACAATGTATGTCGTCTTGACGCCATACTGCCAAATTACTGATTCCATGTATGGGATTTGAACTCACTACTCCTGTATTAGGAGCCCACAGTGTTGACCATTGAGCTATCCTGGGTCCCATCAAGTTCTGGTTTTCGCTCTTATACAAATGTAATCAGTGAACTATGATCAGGCAAAACAAAGAACAAGAACTTCCAAGCTGTGGATTTGAACCCAGTAGTACTGCGAGTGAGGCAGCAGTCTTAACCATTGATCTATCCCAGGTCCCACTAAGATTTGTTTTGGCTCATATACAAATGTAATCAGTGAACTATGATCAAGGCAAAACAAAAAACTAGCTCTTCCTACAAATGGATTTGAACCCAGTAGTTCTGCATAAGAGGTAGCAGTCTTAACCATTGAGATATCCCGGGTCTTGCTGGAAGTGTAGTCTGGCTCATTCATTAATGGAATCGTGACATCTGTCCCAGTAAACTACGATTGAGGTGGAGCTCAATTTTGAACTGAAGTTACATATCAAACCAATTGGGATTCAAACCCAGTACCCCCGTATTTGAACCTCACAGTGTTGACCATTGAGGTATCCTGGGTTCCATCTAGACATGATTTTCACTCATAAACAAATGCAATCATTTAACAATGATAGAGATGAAACAAAAAACAAGATTGTGTGGATTTTAACCCAGTAGTACTGTGTGAGAGGCAGCAGCCTTAACCATTGAGCTATCCTGGGTTATGTTGCCACATGATTTGTCTCAATATACAAATGCGACATACCAGTTGTTGAGTTGGTGGTGTGTGCCATGTCTCTCAGGTGTGACATACCTGTTGTTGGTGTGTGCCATGTCTCTCAGGTGTGACATACCTGTTGTTGGTGTGTGCCATGTCTCTCAGGTGTGACATACCTGTTGTTGGTGTGTGCCATGTCTCTCAGGTGTGACATACCTGTTGTTGGTGTGTGCCATGTCTCTCAGGTGTGACATACCTGTTGTTGGTGTGTGCCATGTCTCTCAGGTGTGACATACCTGTTGTTGGTGTGTGCCATGTCTCTCAGGTGTGACATACCTGTTGTTGGTGTGTGCCATGTCTCTCAGGTGTGACATACCTGTTGTTGGTGTGTGCCATGTCTCTCAGGTGTGACATACCTGTTGTTGTCATACCTGCCAGCTTGTTTGCAGCAATAAACAAGTCATCAATTGAGTCCACAAGATGTTTGATGTTTATTCCTCTCATGTTGAAGTAGTTCCCATCTGCAGTTCGCCCACTGCACTCTATCGCCACCATGTGGTCATACCTGCAACAACTTCATAGTTCTTTGAAACTATCGCCACCATGTGGTCATACCTGCAACAACTTCATAGTTCTTTGAAACTATCGCCACCATGTGGTCATACCTGCAACAACTTCATAGTTCTTTGATACTATCGCCACCATGTGGTCATACCTGCAACAACTTCATAGTTCTTTGAAACTATCGCCACCATGTGGTCATACCTGCAACAACTTCATAGTTCTTTGAAACTATCGCCACCATGTGGTCATACCTGCAACAACTTCATAGTTCTTTGAAACTATCGCCTCCATGTGGTCATACCTGCAACAACTTCATAGTTCTTTGAAACTATCGCCACCATGTGGTCATACATGATATATGATGCGTGATATATGATGTGTGATACATGATGTGTGATATATGATGTGTGATACATGATGTGTGATATATGATGTGTGATACATGATGTGTGATACATGATGTGTGATACATGATGTGTGATATATGATGTGTGATATATGATGTGTGATACATGATGTGTGATAAATAATGTGTGATACATGATGTGTGATATATGATGTGTGATATATGATGTGTGATACATGATGTGTGATATATGATGTGTGATGTATGATGTGTGATATATGATGTGTGATACATGATGTGTGATACATGATGTGTGATACATGATGTGTGATATATGATGTGTGATGTATGATGTGTGATATATGATGTGTGATACATGATGTGTGATACATGATGTGTGATATATGATGTGTGATACATGATGTGTGATATATGATGTGCGATACATGATGTGTGATATATGATGTGTGATGTATGATGTGTGATATATGATGTGTGATACATGATGTGTGATACATGATGTGTGATACATGATGTGTGATATATGATGTGTGATACATGATGTGTGATATATAATGTGTGATGTATGATGTGTGATATATGATGTGTGATACATGATGTGTGATACATAATCAGTGATACATGATGTGTGATATATGATGTGTGATACATGATGTGTGATACATGATGTGTGATACATGATGTGTGATACATGATGTGTGATACATGATGTGTGATATATGATGTGTGATACATGATGTGTGATATATGATGTGTGATGTATGATGTGTGATATATGATGTGTGATACATGATGTGTGATACATGATGTGTGATACATGATGTGTGATATATGATGTGTGATGTATGATGTGTGATATATGATGTGTGATACATGATGTGTGATACATGATGTGTGATACATGATGTGTGATATATGATGTGTGATACATGATGTGTGATATATGATGTGCGATACATGATGTGTGATATATGATGTGTGATGTATGATGTGTGATATATGATGTGTGATACATGATGTGTGATGCATGATGTGTGATACATGATGTGTGATACATGATGTGTGATATATGATGTGTGATACATGATGTGTGATATATGATGTGTGATGTATTATGTGTGATATATGATGTGTGATACATGATGTGTGATACATAATCAGTGATACATGATGTGTGATATATGATGTGTGATACATGATGTGTGATACATGATGTGTGATACATGATGTGCGATACATGATGTGTGATACATGATGTGTGATATATGATGTGTGATGTATGATGTGTGATATATGATGTGTGATACATGATGTGTGATACATAATCAGTGATACATGATGTGTGATATATGATGTGTGATACATGATGTGTGATACATGATGTGTGATACATGATGTGTGATATATGATGTGTGATACATGTGTGATATATGATGTGTGATATATGATGTGTGATATATGATGTGTGATACATGATGTGTGATATATGATGTGCGATACATGATGTGTGATATATGATGTGTGATACATGATGTGTGATATATGATGTGCGATACATGATGTGTGATATATGATGTGTGATATATGATGTGTGATACATGATGTGTGATATATGATGTGCGATACATGATGTGTGATATATGATGTGTGTACGAGAGCCTCCTCGACCAAAAGTTCGCCCAGCAAGCAGGAATTCTGCATTTTCCGTTGAAGACTTTCTTCCTGATCAAGCCCTGGATGGACACCCTTTGGGACCCATCAAACATCTCATGGAACCCCTTTCTCCGACCCTCTCGGGTAACCATGTAGAAACTATTAGTTTTTGGGTGTTTGACGCTGCTGAAGCTCCTGTAGTCCTCGGGAGACGATGGCTGCCCACAGATCTCCTGGACCACTAGCGAGGTCATGGCCTGGAGCACCCTTTGCCACGCTAATTGTCTCAGATCTGCTGTTCCCCCGATCAGCAGACCCAGACCCAGTATTCAGCCCGCTGACCTTGCCCAGATAACTGCCATCTACCACGATTTCGCCGCAGTCTTCAGCAAGGAACGCCCACTACCCTTCCCCCCTCGCAGGCCCTATGACTGTGCCATGGAACTGCTGCCCAACGCAACCCTGCCGCCCAGCCGCTTGTACAACCTTCCTGAGAAGGAAGCCATGAAAGACCACATCAGTCCCTAGTTTCTGGGATCATCACACCTTCCAAGTCTGGATTCTTACTTGTGAGCAAGAAGGACGGCTGGTTAAGACCTTGTCTCGACTCCCGGCATTTGAACAACATAACTGTCAAGAAGAAGTACCCTCTACCCCTGCTTAATTCATCCTTCGAGCCTCTTGCACCTGCTACTATCTTCTGGAAACTGGACTTGAGGAACATCTACCACCTGGTGCGGATCAAGGAAGGCGATGAGTGGAAGAGGGCTCTCAACACCCAATTAGAGTAATGCCTTTCAGACTCACCAACGCTCCAACTGTCTTCATTTGACATGAAGGTCTGTTAAGATTTTACTTCCTGCTTTCAATGACCCGCCCTATCTTGCCTCTGATTGGCCAGTCTGAAATGTTTGGCCCTAACCTGAGCCAATTGTGACTCATCATTGGAAGACCAACCAACCATCATGGATGTCCTCATTCATCCAGGTCTTGTATTTTCTCCATATTTTTTTAGCCAGGATTCACAGTCAATGTTATCTCTTTGTAGCTTGTAGCTTGAATGTCAGCTACCTCGCTACATGGCTCTAAAAGGAACTAAGCTACAGGAAAAGCTACTGGTTAAAAAAGTAGCTAAGCTACCACCAAATATCTAGTTAAGCTAAGTAGCTTAGCAACATGTAGCTACCCATCACTGGCAGTTTAATGGACACAGGAAAAGTACCCTTATAGAGGCAACAATGGTACTCCACCAGAAAAAAAGAACACCATCCTGCCAGTCGGAGGTACCCCAAACACCTCCCTAGGGAGGCGTTCGGGTGGCATCCTGACCAGATGCCCTAACCACCTCATCTGGCTCCTCTCCATGTGGAGGAGCAGCGGCTTTACTTTGAGTTCCTCCCGGATGGCAGAGCTTCTCACCCTATCTCTAAGGGAGAGACCTTAGAGGAAACTCATTTGGGTCGCTTGTACCCGTGATCTTGTCCTTTCGGTCATAACCCAAAGCTCATGACCATAGGTCGACTGGTAAATTGAGAGCTTTGCCTTCCGGCTCAGCTCCTTCTTCACCACAATGGATCAATACAGCGTCCGCATTACTGAAGACGCCGCACCGATCTCACCATCCACTCTTCCCTCACTCGTGAACAAGACTCCTAGGTACTTGAACTCCTCCACTTGGGGCAGGGTCTCCTCCCCAACCCGGAGATGGCACTCCACCCTTTTCCGGGCGAGAACCATGGACTGGGACTGAGATGTTCATGTGTTTCGAAATAGAATTCTACTGGGCAGAAGTGAAAAGGCTGTTGTGAGTGTGTGGTGCAGACACAGGTGAGTGGGCAGCCAATGAGAGCACAGAACACACCTGATGAAGATTGACTTGTTGGGGAACGAAAAGGCCGTGCAGCCATCCTGGGAGAGACAGCACACGGGAGAGGAATGAAGCAAGGAGATAATGAAGGAGCAAAGTGCTGGACAGGAGAAAAGAAGGCCGGGCGGGGTCCACCACACCTGTCATGGAGCACCTGTGTCAACGCTGCAAGTGAGGGATCCTCGCTTTAGCCTTCATCAGCCATCCCTCCCTCACCCTCATCTCTCATTCATGGCAACACACACACACACACACACACTCACTCACTCACTCACAAACAGAAACACACACACACAAACACACACACACACACACACTCACTCACTCACTCACTCACACACACACACACACACACACACACTCACTCACTCACAAACACACACACATACATACACATTCACACATACAAAAAACACACACACATATATAAACACAAACACACACATGTACATTAACATACACATGCATAAACACACACACACGCAAACACACTCACACACTTTTACACACACATACAAAAACACACACACACACATACACACTTACACATTCACACACACATATTTACACACACACACTTACACACACACTTCTACACATACATACACATCTACACACACAAACACACACACGTTTACTCACACAAACAGAAACACACACACACGTACACACACAAAAACACACACACTTACACACACAAACACACACATACACACATGCACCCACACACACACACACAAACACACACACACACACATACTTTTACACAACAAACACTTACACACAGACAAACAAACACACACACACAAACACACATACGTACACACAGAAACAAACAAACACACACTTACACACACAAACACACATACTTGTACACACACACACACACTTGCAACACACACACATATACATTTCCATACATATTAACACACAAGAACACACACACACTTTTACACAAACAAACAAAAACACACACACACATGAACACACATACACTTTTACACAAACAAACAGAAACACACACAAACACTCACACTTACACACACACACACACTTACACTCACAAACACATACATACAAACACACACATACACATTCACACACTCTAACACACACACTTTTACTCACACAAACAGAAACACACACACATACACACACACACTTACACACACAAACACACACATTTGTACACACACACACACACTTACGACACACACACATACACATTTCCATGCATATTCACACACAAGAACACACACACACTTTTACACAAACAAACAAAAAAAACACACACACACATGAACACACACACACTTTTACACAAACAAACAGAAACACAGACACACACTCACACTTACACACACACACACTTACACACACAAACACAAACACATACATTCACACACACGAACACACACACTTTTACTCACACAAACAGAAACACACACACATACACGCACAACACTTACACACACATACACACACACACACACACACACACCCACATACACACACAAACACACAGACACATACTTTTACACAAACACTTACACACAGACACACAAACACACACACAAACACACATGCGTACATACACAAACAAACAAACACACACTTACACACACAAACACACACACTTGTACACACACACACACACTTACACATTTCCATACATATTCACAAACAAGAACACACACACACTTTTACACAAACAAACAAAAAAAACACACACACACATGAACACACACACACTTTTACACAAACAAACAGAAACACAGACACACACTCACACTTACACACACACACACTTACACACACAAACACAAACACATACATTCACACACACGAACACACACACTTTTACTCACACAAACAGAAACACACACACATACACGCACAACACTTACACACACATACACACACACACACACACACACCCACATACACACACAAACACACAGACACATACTTTTACACAAACAAACACTTACACACAGACACACAAACACACACACAAACACACATGCGTACATACACAAACAAACAAACACACACTTACACACACAAACACACACACTTGTACACACACACACACACTTACACATTTCCATACATATTCACAAACAAGAACACACACACACTTTTACACAAACAAACAAAAACACACACACACACATGAACACACACACACTTTTACACAAACAAACAGAAACACACACACACACACACACTTACACACACAAACACACACACAAACACACATGCGTACATACACAAACAAACAAACACACACTTATACACACAAACACACACACTTGTACACACACACACACACTTACACATTTCCATACATATTCACAAACAAGAACACACACACACTTTTACACAAACAAACAAAAACACACACACACACATGAACACACACACACTTTTACACAAACAAACAGAAACACACACACACACACACACTTACACACACAAACACACACACACACACACTTACACACACAAACACACACTTACACACACAAACACACACACACACTTACACACATAAACACACAAACACACACACACACACTTACACACATAAACACACAAACACACACACACACACACACACAAACACACACACACACACACACCATGGCCTGGCTCTCAGACATGTCTGTGGGGTGTAGTCCAAGCACCTAAGGTGATGGAGCTGGATTTCCATCCAAGGAGACAGAGATGATGGAGTGCCCCCCCCACACACACACACACACACACACACACCCTCATAGATGGCCATGGGGGCGGGGGCCAAAAAGACCAGAGCCTAAAGGGGTCCTGGTTTCAGTTTGTGAGAAATTGGTGCTTGAGGCCGTCTGCCAGGATATTTGTCACCTGGCAGGACGACACCATGGACCGCCTGTGCAGGTCTTACCTGGCAGGGCTCATGGGGGACATAGGGGGTCATGGGGGTCATGGGGGACTAAGACTGTGTCTGCCAGAAGGAGAGGTGCTTTTTTATGGTATGCAGAATATGTACTTGAAAGTTTATATATATATATATATATATATATATATATATATATATATATATATATATATATATATATATATATATATATATATATATATATGTATCCATCCATCCATCCATCCGCTTATTCCCTTTGGGGTCAGTGCCTATCTAAGCTACAAACTGGCGGAAGGCGGGGTACATCCTGGACAAGTCGCAACCTCATCACAGGGCCAACACAGACAGACAACATTCACACACTAGGGACCATTTAGTGTTGCCAATCAACCTATCCCCAGGTGCATGTCTTTGGAAGTGGGAGGGGCCTATCCCCAGGTGCATGTCTTTGGAGGTGGGAGGGGCTTATCCCCAGGTGCATGTCTTTGGAGGTGGGAGGGGCCTATCCCCAGGTGCATGTCTTTGGAGGTGGGAGGGGCTTATCCCTAGGTGCATGTCTTTGGAGGTGGGAGGGGCTTATCCCCAGGTGCATGTCTTTGGAGGTGGGAGGAAGCCGGAGTACCCGGAGTAGAACCCACGCAGTCACGAGGAGAACATGCAAACTCCACATAGAACTATCCGGAGCCCGGGATTGAAGCCAGGACTACTCATATTGTGAGGCAGACGCACTAACCCCTCCTCCACTATGCTGCCCTATATATATGTATGTATGTATGTACTGTATGTATATATGTATGTATGTATGTATGTAGTTTCTGCTAGACCTGTTACTCTTTTCTTCTACATGGAACTTTTATACTGTTGAAGGATGCTGATTTGTTTAAGAGTTCTTCCTTTTTACATGTCCATGTTTAGAGTGGCTAATACTTTTCCTTTGTGTATTCTACTCGTCTCTCTTTGTGTTCAGATCCAAGGTTAGTGTCGTGAACCATCGGAATGTGAAGACAACCCCCACGTCTCTCTCACCTTATGGTGTTGAGAGGATGGGGAGGAGGGCTTTCTTTCGTGTGAAAAGAGTGTGTTTTTGCCTTGGAATGCCAGAACAACTTGAGAAGACAATATAAATACTTTAGTCTGGGTTGGTCTCCTGAAGCTTCAGTAAAACTTGAAAATATTCCAATTCTGTCTCGATGGTCCTTCTTACTCGGCATATATGTCATCGAAAGAACTTTGAGTTGACCAGTAACTTCAATTCCCTGGCAGGAAGAGCTGGTCCGACCCAACAGAAACGCCTGCTTGCATTTTGCCTACCTTCTCTGCGTCCTGGGATCCTGACAACAGACACTCTGCACCACGGTCATGTTTGCAAGTTTTTAAACAGCCCCCTTTAAATAAATTGTCATATGAGTTGGGAGATTGTGTTAGATGTAAATATAAACAGAATACAATGATTTGCAAATGCTTTTCAAGCCATATTCAGTTGAATATGCTACAAAGACAACATATTTGATCTTCAAACTCAAAAACTTTTTTATTGTGCAAATAATCATTAACTTTAGAATTTGATGCAATCAACACGTGACAAAGAAGTTGGGAGAGGTGGCAATAAAAACTGATAAAGTTGAGGAATGGTCATCAAACACTTATTTGGAACATCCCACAGGTGTGCAGGCTAATTGGGAACAGGTGGGTGCCATGATTGGCTATAAAAACAGCTTCCCAGTCTTTCACAAGAAAGGATGGGGCGAGGTACACCCCTTTGTCCACAACTGCGTGAGCAAATAGTCAAACAGTTTAAGAACAACCTTTCTCAAAGTGACATTGCAGGAAATTTAGAGATTTCAACATCTACGCTCCATAATATCATCAAAAGGTTCAGAGAATCTGGAGAAATCACTCCACGTGAGCAGCATGGCCGGAAACCAACATTGAATCACCGTGACCTTCCATCCCTCAGACGGCACTGTATCAAAAACCAACATCAATCTCCAAAGGATATCACCACATGGGCTCAGGAACAGAAAACCACTGTCACTAAATACAGTTGGTCGCTACATCTGTAAGTGCAAGTTAAAGCTCTACTATGCAAAGCGAAAGCCATTTATCAACAACATCCAGAAACGCCGCCGGTTTCTCTGGGCCCGAGATCATCTAAGATGGACTGATGCAAAGTGGAAAAGTGTTCTGTGGTCTGACGAGTCCACATTTTAAATCGTTTTTGGAAATATTCGACCAAAGGGGAAGCGAACCATCCAGATTGTTATCGACGCAAAGTGTAAAAGCCAGCATGTGTGATGGTATGGGGGTGCATTAGTGCCCAAGGCATGGGTAACTTACACATCTGTGAAGGCACCATTAATGCTGAAAGGTACATACAGCTTTTGGAACAACATATGCTGCCATCTAAGCACCGTCTTTTTCATGGACGCCCCTGCTTATTTCAGCAAAACAATGCCAAGACACACTCAGCACGTGTTACAACAAGAGTGCGGGTACTTTCTTGGCCCGCCTGCAGTCCAGACTTGGCTCCCATGGAAAATGTGTGGCGCATTATGAAGCGTAAAATATGACAACTTAGACCCCGGACTGTTGAAGGACTGAAGCTCTACATAAAACAAGAATGGGAAAGAATTCCACTTTCAAAGCTTCAACAATTAGTTTCCTCAGTTACCAAACGTTTATTGAGTGTTGTTAAAAGAAAAGGTGATGTAACACAGTGGTGAACATGCCCTTTCCCAACTACTTTGGCACGTGTTGCAGCCATTAATTTATAAGTTAATTATTATTTGCAAAAGAAAAATACAATTTATGAGTTTGAACATCAAATATGTTGTCTTTGTAGCATATTCAACTGAATATGGCTTGAAAATGATTTGCAAATCATTGTATTCTGTTTATATTTAACACAATTTCCCAACTCATATGGAAACGGGGTTTGTAGTGGAGTTGACAGTTTCTAGAAGGAACAACAACACATGCATGTGGTGACCCAGAAGGCGAGATGACAGATGTAAAAACTGCTCCCACATCAGTGGTCAGCAAGTCTGAGGTGATGCTGAAGAAGATCAGCCAGCATCTTCAAGTCCCGCCCCTTTCTCTTCAGGATGAGAGGGTTTGAGGCCAAGAATTGACTTTACCTCTTAAACATTCTGATGAATCTCCTCTGGGTGGTTCAAGTATTTATGAGCCTCATAGCGGAATCTCTCCATGCGTATATCTTCCCTTTCCTCGCATCACAACTCCAATCTAATTCCGCCCAACAAGACAGACGCTCACACAAGTCCGATGCAGATTTATGGTCCCGCACAGGAATTAGCATAAAGGCCTGACTTCCTGTCGGAGAGCGGCCATTAAAAACTTTGTTCTATAATGTCATGCTGGCAGTGCTCGTGCAAAACATCCAAACAGCATAAAAGATGCATGCGGATGTTTGAAGCACCTCGGCAAAGACTTGGCGAGTCAGCGCCGAGGTCCAGCGGGCTAAAGATTTTCCCACGCCCTTGGCTTTGGAGATAAGCGGCGCTTGTAATGCAGCGGGGAGATCAATGCGTGACAATAATACATACCGCACTTCCATTTCCTAATCTGCTCATCAGCTCAGAATCAAAAGCGTGTTGTGGAGATGCAGCGCGGGGGTGCAGTGGATGCTTGTGAGGCCCGTTGTTTGCTCGTGCAAAAGCAGATCTTTGAGTCACACGACACACAAAATCCTGCTTTGTTCAACAACTGCTGTCAATCAGCCTTGATTGTTTTCTGCAGGTAAAAAAAAGGTGAAGGCGCTCTGGAAGAAGTTGTAAAAATGATCTTCAGGAAGGTTGCAAAGTCATTTTAGCTCAGAGTCAAATCACGGCGTGATAACTAGAAAATAAAGACAACTTCTGATTCTTTTATTTTGCTTTAGGTTGGCCCAGAATAGAACAAGCACATTCTGAAAATGTGCTCATTACAAATAATCCTCTTGGCAAAACACTTCAAGTTAGATGGAAATTCTAAAGAAAAAAAAATTATTTGTAGATCCTTGTGCCACTTATGTATAGATCTTTGTGACACTTATTTGTAGATCCTTGTGACACTTGTTTGTAGATCCTTGTGACACTTATTTGTAGATCCTTGTGACACTTATTTGTAGATCCTTGTGACACTTATGTGTAGATCCTTGTGACACTTATTTGTAGATCCTTGTGACACTTATTTGTAGATCCTTGTGACACTTATTTGTAGATCCTTGTGACACTTATGTGTAGATCTTTGTGACACTTATGTGTAGATCCTTGTGTCACTTATTTGTAGATCCTTGTGACACTTATTTGTAGATCCTTGTGACACTTATTTGTAGATCCTTGTGACACTTATGTGTAGATCCTTGTGACACTTGTGTAGATCCTTGTGACACTTATTTGTAGATCCTTGTGACACTTATTTGTAGATCCTTGTGACACTTATTTGTAGATCCTTGTGACACTTATGTGTAGATCCTTGTGACACTTATGTGTAGATCCTTGTGACACTTATTTGTAGATCCTTGTGACACTTATTTGTAGATCCTTGTGACACTTATGTGTAGATCCTTGTGTCACTTATTTGTAGATCCTTGTGACACTTATTTGTAGATCCTTGTGACACTTATTTGTAGATCCTTGTGACACTTATGTGTAGATCCTTGTGACACTTGTGTAGATCCTTGTGACACTTATTTGTAGATCCTTGTGACACTTATTTGTAGATCCTTGTGACACTTATTTGTAGATCCTTGTGACACTTATGTGTAGATCCTTGTGACACTTGTGTAGATCCTTGTGACACTCATTTGTAGATCCTTGTGACACTTATTTGTAGATCCTTGCGCCACTTATTTATAGATCCTTGTGACACTTATTTGTAGATCCTTGTGACACTTATTTATAGATCCTTGTGACACTTATTTGTAGATCCTTGTGACACTTATTTGTAGATCCTTGTGACTCTTATTTGTAGATTCTTGTGACACTTATTTGTAGATCCTTGTGACACTTATTTATAGATCCTTGCAGCCGTGAGCCCGGAAAGGCGGACAGGAATCAAACAATTGGTGAGCTGCTGAAAGTGATGGTTGATGGAAGAAGATGATTTCTGTGAGTGCTGGCTGGCTTTGAGAAGATGAAAGGCTGCTTGAATGAGGAGTCAAATGGCGAGGAGGGGAGGTGGCAACACATGACCAAACCCCTTGCCTTTAAAGACAGCATATTGGAAGGAACAATGCAGCACTTGGGGAGACCACTTCTTGCCTTTCATCCTTCTTCCCTCATCATCTTGATGGTGAACCCTCCTCTGAGCCCATCTGCCTCACATCCTCTTCTCTCTCTGGACTCCTTGTTTGTTTGCTTCTCAAATATTCCAAACAAAGGGTGTGCATGGGGGGGGGGGGGTGTAGGGGGGGGGGTGACACTGGCACATGGCATGGAGTTAATGAATTCCTCAGCAGCGACACACAACAGATTGCGGATCAATTTTTAATAAGAGCCCCACAGTTCACCAGTAAACATATTGTAATCACCAAGGTGCCGTGTGGTAAGCACCTTTTTTCTACGATGTGGGCCTGATCGACTGAAGCGGGCGACGCCAACCTGGGGTTCTAGATCTAGCACCGCCCTAATGGCTCCCTGGAGGTTTTTCAAACATGTTTGCGAATGAAAAAGATGAGGGAATAAAAAAAAAATATATATATATATATATATATATATATATATACATATATATATAACAGGACACAAAGCTTCCTAATTGTTGGAAATTCTGCACTAATGTACAATGACAACCTTACCCTTAAGTTAAGTGATAAATATAAAAAAAATTTCAGCTGCTTGCTATGAGGTCTGTCACACCGCTGCCTCTCTACCTGGTTGTTATCTACCACCTCCTCTCTACCTGGTTGTTATCTACCACCCCCTGGGCTTTATTCCGACTTTATCAGTGAATATCTAGTAACATTCATAATAACATGTCATATATACATGATGTAAGTATATATGAATGAATCACACTTGGTACATAACCTTGGGTCAATGGATCATACTTGGTACATAAACTTGGGTAAATGGATCATACTTGGTACAGAACCTTGGGTCAATGGATCAAACTTGGTACAAAACCTTGGGTAAATGGATCATACTTGTTACAGAACCTTGGGTCAATGGATCAAACTTGGTACATAACCTTGGGTCAATGAATCATACTTGGTACAGAAACTTGGGTAAATGGATCATACTTGGTACAGAACCTTGGGTCAATGAATAATACTTGGTATAGAACCTTAAGTAAATGGATCATACTTGGTACAGAACCTTGGGTCAATGGATCAAACTTGGTACAAAACCTTGGGTCAATGGATCTTACTTGGTACAGAACCTTGGGTCAATGAATAATACTTGGTATAGAACCTTAAGTAAATGGATCATACTTGGTACAGAACCTTGGGTCAATGGATCAAACTTGGTACAAAACCTTGGGTAAATGGATCATACTTGTTACAGAACCTTGGGTCAATGAATAATACTTGGTATAGAACCTTAAGTAAATGGATCATACTTGGTACAGAACCTTGGGTCAATGAATAATACTTGGTATAGAACCTTAAGTAATTGGATCATACTTGGTACAGAACCTTGGGTCAATGAATTATACTTGGTATAGAACCTTAAGTAAATGGATCATACTTGGTACAGAACCTTGGGTCAATGAATAATACTTGGTATAGAACCTTAAGTAAATGGATCATACTTGGTACAGAACCTTGGGTCAATGGATCAAACTTGGTATAGAACCTTAAGTAAATGGATCATACTTGGTACAGAACCTTGGGTCAATGAATAATACTTGGTATAGAACCTTAAGTAAATGGATCATACTTGGTACAGAACCTTGGGTCAATGGATCAAACTTGGTACAAAACCTTGGGTAAATGGATCATACTTGTTACAGAACCTTGGGTCAATGGATCAAACTTGGTACATAACCTTGGGTCAATGAATCATACTTGGTACAGAAACTTGGGTAAATGGATCATACTTGGTACAGAACCTTGGGTCAATGAATAATACTTGGTATAGAACCTTAAGTAAATGGATCATACTTGGTACAGAACCTTGGGTCAATGGATCAAACTTGGTACAAAACCTTGGGTCAATGGATCATACCCTGTTACAGAACCTTGGGTCAATGAATAATACTTGGTACAGAACCCTTGGGTAAATGAATCAAAATTGGTACAGAACCTTGGGTAAATGGATCAAACTTGGTACAGAACTTTGGGTAAATGGATCATACTTGGTACAGAACCTAGGGTAAATGAACAATATTTGGTACAGAACCTTGGGTAAATGGATTATAGTTGGTACATAACTTTGGGTAAATGGATCATTCTTGGTACAGAACCTTGGGTCAATGAATCACACTTGGTACATAACTTTGGGTAAATGGATCCTACTTGGTACATAAACTTGGGTAAATTGATCATACTTGGTACATAACCTTGGGTAAATGGATCATTCTTGGTACAGAACCTTGGGTCAATGGATCAAACTTGGTACAAAACCTTGGGTCAATGGATCATACCCTGTTACAGAACCTTGGGTCAATGAATAATACTTGGTACAGAACCCTTGGGTAAGTGAATCAAAATTGGTACAGAACCTTGGGTAAATGGATCATACTTGGTACAAAACCTAGGGTAAATGAACAATATTTGGTACAGAACCTTGGGTAAATGGATTATAGTTGGTACATAACCTTGGGTAAATGGATTATACTTGGTACAGAACCTTGGGTCAATGAATAATATTTGGTATAGAACCTTAAGTAAATGGATCATACTTGGTACAGAACCTTGGGTCAATGGATCAAACTTGGTACAAAACCTTGGGTCAATGGATCATACCCTGTTACAGAACCTTGGGTCAATGAATAATACTTGGTACAGAACCCTTGGGTAAATGAATCAAAATTGGTACAGAACCTTGGGTAAATGGATCAAACTTGGTACAGAACTTTGGGTAAATGGATCATACTTGGTACAGAACCTAGGGTAAATGAACAATATTTGGTACAGAACCTTGGGTAAATGGATTATAGTTGGTACATAACTTTGGGTAAATGGATCATTCTTGGTACAGAACCTTGGGTCAATGAATCACACTTGGTACATAACTTTGGGTAAATGGATCATACTTGGTACATAAACTTGGGTAAATTGATCATACTTGGTACATAACCTTGGGTAAATGGATCATTCTTGGTACAGAACCTTGGGTCAATGGATCAAACTTGGTACAAAACCTTGGGTCAATGGATCATACCCTGTTACAGAACCTTGGGTCAATGAATAATACTTGGTACAGAACCCTTGGGTAAGTGAATCAAAATTGGTACAGAACCTTGGGTAAATGGATCATACTTGGTACAAAACCTAGGGTAAATGAACAATATTTGGTACAGAACCTTGGGTAAATGGATTATAGTTGGTACATAACCTTGGGTAAATGGATTATACTTGGTACAGAACCTTGGGTCAATGATTCCACCACAGTCAACTGCTTTCTAGCAGGAGTTCGTTCTTCCTTTTTTCCATCTTGTTGGCCTCAGAAGTTTTGCATTTCTCCCACTTGGCTTGTTGCTTCTGATCCAGAAGCTGGAATAAATGTGTCTAGCAGCCACCAGACTTTGAAACAACGCTGACAACTTGTTGAAGCAGCTCTAACATAACGTGGAAACAACAAGCTTTCTGAGACCTTTAATCAGTGTCAGGTTGTGACAAATGTTGGACATTGTCTCAATTTACAAATACAACTATTTTGCAATGTTGTTTCACAGTCAGTTTTAAAGGACATGTATGTATAATCAACGTTGTATCCATGTCAGTTTTAAAAGACATGTATGTATAATCAACGTTGTATCCATGTCAGTTTTAAAGGACATGTATGTACAATCAACATTGTATCCATGTCAGTTTTAAAGGACATGTATGTACAATGAACGTTGTATCCATGTCAGTTTTAAAGGACATGTACGTACAATCAACGTTGTATCCATGTCAGTTTTAAAGGACATGTACGTACAATCAACGTTGTATGCATGTCAGTTTTAAAGGACATGTACGTACAATCAACGTTGTATCCATGTCAGTTTTAAAGGACATGTATGTACAATCAACATTGTATCCATGTCAGTTTTAAAGGACATGTACGTACAATCAACGTTGTATCCATGTCAGTTTTAAAGGACATGTATGTACAATCAACGTTGTATCCATGTCAGTTTTAAAGGACATGTACGTACAATCAACGTTGTATGCATGTCAGTTTTAAAGGACATGTACGTACAATCAACGTTGTATCCATGTCAGTTTTAAAGGACATGTATGTACAATCAACATTGTATCCATGTCAGTTTTAAAGGACATGTACGTACAATCAACGTTGTATCCATGTCAGTTTTAAAGGACATGTATGTACAATCAACGTTGTATCCATGTCAGTTTTAAAGGACATGTACGTACAATCAACGTTGTATGCATGTCAGTTTTAAAGGACATGTACGTACAATCAACGTTGTATCCATGTCAGTTTTAAAGGACATGTACGTACAATGAATGTTGTGTTGCTTCCTTTGTCAAACAAACTTTGCAGCGTGCGGTCACTAAAATGTACGCCTGTGGCTGCAAATCTAAACCACCGACAACACTTTTCTTTTCTTGGGAACAAACTTCTCGCTCTCGTTTCCTGTTAGCATTAGCCGTGTTTTGCGCGGAAGCTACCGGGTGTTGTGCCAGCAACTTGAAGGTGCCTGCAAAGTCCCGCCTAGGTTGCAAAACCACTCTTCATTTTTGCCATTTCATCAAAGCCAGAGGCCAGAGTGGCGGTCAGAGACTGGAAGATGTTAACATCCCCAGCACATCTCTGACTTGTGACTATGAGCCTTGACTCCAGGGGGGGTCGTCCATATTCAAGCCCCCCCCCCCCCCTCCATTATTCATGAGCCCCCGCCCCAGTGGCGCTCCAACCTTTCCCCACATTGCGAGGCACATCAGCCCCGCGTCAAAAGCCCTCATTTGCTTGCAGATTACAGACATCAGATGTGTGGAAAGGCAAAGTGTTGAAGGGGAAATAAAAGACGCCAAACCCAATTTTGCAGCCATGAATGACAGCAGCAGTGCAGGCTGGGAGGAAATAAGCCCTGATTTATTCCACTGTTGCTCACCAATGTTCTCCCCGCTCTGGGGTTGTAAAGTAATGCATCTTGTCTCTAAAACACCTCTCAGCCTTGAGCAACTTCACCTCCTACTCTGGCAAACACTGAAGAACTAAGTGAGTGGAAAAAGGGATTTCTCTCACGCTTCTGCAGCACATGGCGTCTAAACTACTCAGCAGATGTGCAAACTGGGAGGAAAAGTGCACTTTCTGGTCCTTTGTGAGGGGCTAGCTACTTGGACTATGTAGTTACTAACTAAGTTACAAGTTACTCTCCATTACATGTAACTAAAATACAAGTTACTCTCCAATACATGTAACTAAGTTACAATTTACTCTCCATTAAATGTAACTAAGCTACAAGTTACTCTCAATACATGTAACTATGTTAAAAGCTACTCTCCATTAAATGTAACTAAGCTACAAGTTACTCTCCATTAAATGTAACTAAGCTACAAGATATTCTCCATTAAATGTAACTAAGCTACAAGTTACTCTCCATTAAATGTAACTAAGCTACAAGTTATTCTCCATTAAATGTAACTAGGCTACAAGTTAATCTCCATTAAATGTAACTAATTTACAAGTTACTCTCCATTAAATGTAACTGAGTTACAAGTTACTCTCCCATCAAATGTAACTAAGCTACAAGTTACTCTCCATTAAATGTAACTAAAATACAAGTTACTCTCCATTAAATGTAACTAAAATGCAAGTTACTCTCCAATACATGTAACTAAGTTACAAGTTACTCTCCATTAAACGTAGCTGAGCTACAAGTTACTCTCCATTAAATGTAACTAAAATACAAGTTACTCTCCATTAAATGTAACTAAGCTACAAGTTACTCTCCATTAAATGTAACTAAGCTACAAGTTACTCTCCATTAAATGTAACTAAGCTACAAGTTATTCTCCATTATATGTAGCTAAGTTACAAGTTACTCTCCATTAAATGTAATTAAGCTACAAGTTATTCTCCATTAGATGTAACTAAGTTACAAGTTACTCTCCATTAAATGTAACTGAGCTACAAGTTATTCTCCATTAAATGTAACTAAGTTACAAGTTACTCTCCATTAAATGTAACTAAGTTACAAGTTACTCTCCATTAAATGTAACTAAGCTACAAGATATTCTCCATTAAATGTAACTAAGTTACAAGTTACTCTCCATTAAATGTAACTAAGCTACAACTTACGCTCCATTAAATGTAACTAAGCTACAAATTATTCTCCATTAAAAGTAACTAAGTTACAAATTACTCTCCATTAAATGTAACTAAAATACAAGTTACTCTCCAATACATGTTACTAAGTTACAAGTTACTCTCCATTATATGTAGCTAAGTTACAAGTTAATCTCCATTAAATGTAATTAAGCTACAAGTTATTCTCCATTAGATGTAACTAAATTACAAGTTACTCTCCATTAAATGTAACTAAGCTACAACTTACGCTCCATTAAATGTAATTAAGCTACAAGTCATTCTCCATTAGATGTAACTAAATTACAAGTTACTCTCCATTAAATATAACTAAAATACAAGTTACACTCCAATACATGTTACTAAGTTACAAGTTACTCTCCATTATATGTAGCTAAGTTACAAGTTAATCTCCATTAAATGTAATTAAGCTACAAGTTATTGTCCATTAGATGTAACTAAATTACAAGTAACTCTCCATTAAATGTAGCTCAGCTACAAGTTACTCTCCATTAAATGTAACTACGCTACAAGTTACTCTTCATTAAATGTAGCTAAAATACAAGTTACTCTCCATTAAATGTAACTAAGCTACAAATTAGTCTCCAGTAAGTGCAGCTAAACCACAAGTTACTCTCCAATAAATGTAGCTAAGCTACAAGTTACTCTCCAATAAATGTAGCTAAGCTACAAGTTACCTTCCATTAAATGTAACTAAGCTAGTTACTCTCCCTTTAATGCAACTAAGCTACAAGTTACTCTCCATTAAATGTAACTACGCTACAAGTTACTCTTCATTAAATGTAGCTAAAATACAAGTTACTCTCCATTAAATGTAACTAAGCTACAAATTAGTCCCCAGTAAGTGCAGCTAAACCACAAGTTACTCTCCAATAAATGTAGCTAAGCTACAAGTTACTCTCCAATAAATGTAGCTAAGCTACAAGTTACCTTCCATTAAATGTAACTAAGCTAGTTACTCTCCCTTTAATGCAACTAAGCTACAAGTTACTCTCCATTAAATGTAACTAAGCTACAAGTTACTATCCATTAAATGTAACTAAGCTACAAGTCACTTGCCATTTAAAAAACTTGAGCTACAAGTTACCCTCCATTAAATGTGGCTAGGCTACATGTTACTCTCCATTAAATGTAACTAATATGTTCCTAGTTTGCATATTAATAAGCAACTAATCAATGGTGAATGTTTTCCCCATACTGAGGTGTTACCATATATATATATATATATATATATATATATATATATATATATATATATATATACATACACCCACTTTGCTTGTTTTTTCAACGCAGAGGATATTTAGGACGAGCCAGAGGTGAATGTAAGAACATCTTGATTTATTAACACTAACACAAACAAACTACAAAAAGGCAAACAAAGGGCGCGCACAATGGCAGAGAAAGAATACTTGGCTACAAAAAAAAATGATTAGAACAAAGGCTGTAAACTATAAACGTGAAACAAAAACCCTTGCGCTATGGCATGAATAAAAAACAAAAACTTACATGGCATGAACATAATAATAAACAGCATGGCAAGGCATGAAGGTAGATGGGTGATGTGGGAAGTTGCCAGCCCGACTACCTGGTAACTCTGGCTTAAATAATAACTGTGATCATTACTAACAGGTGTGAGGGCTGAGGACAGGGGCGTGACTTGAGGGCCAGGTGAAAATCAGTCAGTTGGCATGGAGACGAAAACAAACCAGGAAGTGCAAAGACAGAACTGAGTGTCCAAAAACCAAAACATAACATGACCAAACATGACAAAAACAAAACATGATCCATAGTTATGACAAAGAGTATGTTTTATATATATACATATATATATATATACATATATATATATATACCTTATGAATAAGTGTATGTGCAGGGCATCTGAGTCTGAAAATGACATAATCACTGTGTTAACAAACTCTGGCTGCAGTTTTGTTAGATACTCATCTGGACTGTGGAACCATTGGCACACATGTTTGTATGTTAGAAACTGACACTTGGGCTTTATATTCCTTTTTATTGTTTTGTTTTTTAATGTTTTAGTGTTTTTAATGTTGTGTATTGTGTTTTTTTATATGTTAAATGGATCTTAAGGTCTCTCTCTCTCTCTCTCTCTCTCTCTCTCTCTCTCTCTCTCTCTCTCTCTCTCTCTATATATATATATATATATATATATATATATATATACACACACTGTATGTAGATATAGAATGGAGGATTAGGCCAATGGCGTGTAAGTCCATGCATTTAAGAAACCATCAATGTCGTCTTCTGTCAGCACGTCAGTGATGCTTTCAAATGCATGGACTTTCAAGCCAATGGCTAAATCCTCCATGCTGTATGTGCATTTGTAATGAGGCCCCCGAGAGGATTCCATCTGAACGACTCGGCCGGTGGTTCCACTGCCTTCATCTTGCAGAAATGATCATCTAATGTGACAGCTGACATTTCTTCACACTCCATCTTGTCCGAGACTTAACCGCAAGATGATAAAGAGGAAGTGAAAAATGCAATTTACTTTTGTCTACACTCAGAAGGGGAATGTCAAATGATGGGTAATCGTGGGAGGCAGGGAAGGCGGCGCACGTAGAGAATGATTTCACACAAATAAGTATGGTTGTAAAAAGGTATGGCGTAACCGTGTAGACAGTTCTGTCTGTGAATGATCTGATAAAGACTGGTTACCCTTTTATAAGACATGTTTGGAAGATAAGATCAAAGACATTAAGAATAACTTTTAGATATCAATAGAATTACATATTTGCTGTATTGAACCGCTGTGGTGAAGAAGGAGCTGAGCCGGAAGGCAAAGCTCTCAAGTTACCGGTCGATCTACGTTCCATCCTCACCTATGGTCATGAGCTTTGGGTTATGACCCAAAGGACAAGATCTACGTTCCCATCCTCACTTATGGTCATGAGCTTTAGGTTATGACCCAAGGACAAGATCTACGTTCCATCCTCACCTATGGTCATGAGCTTTGGGTTATGACCCAAAGGACAAGATCTACGTTCCCATCCTCACCTATGCCTAAAGGACAAGATCTACGTTCACATCCTCACCTATGCCTAAAGGACAAGATCTACGTTCCCATCCTCACCTATGGTCATGAGCTTTGGGTTATGACCCAAAGGACAAGATCTACGTTCCCATCCTCACCTATGCCTAAAGGACAAGATCTACGTTCACATCCTCACCTATGCCTAAAGGACAAGATCTACGTTCCCATCCTCACCTATGGTCATGAGCTTTGGGTTAGGACCCAAAGGACAAGATCTACGTTCCCATCCTCACCTATGCCTAAAGGACAAGATCTACGTTCACATCCTCACCTATGCCTAAAGGACAAGATCTACGTTCCCATCCTCACCTATGGTCATGAGCTTTGGGTTAGGACCCAAAGGACAAGATCTACGTTCCCATCCTCACCTATGCCTAAAGGACAAGATCTACGTTCACATCCTCACCTATGCCTAAAGGACAAGATCTACATTCCCATCCTCACCTATGGTCATTAGCTTGGGGTTATGACCCAAAGGACAAGAGCTACGTTCCATCCTCACTTATGGTCAGGAGCTTTAGGTTATGACCCAAGGACAAGATCTACGTTCCATCCTCACCTATGCCTAAAGGACAAGATCTACGTTCCCATCCTCACCTATGGCCATGAGCTTTGGGTTAGAACCCAAAGGACAAGATCTACGTTCCATCCTCACCTATGGCCATGAGCTTTGGGTTATGACCCAAAGGACAAGATCTACGTTCTATCCTCACCTATGGTCATGAGCTTTGGGTTATGACCCAAGGACAAGATCATGGGTACAAGCGGCTGAAATGAGTTTCCTCCACCGGGTGGCAGGACTCTCTCTTAGAGATACGCCGAGAAGCTCAAAGCAAAGCCGCTGCTCCTCCACATAGAGGGGAGCCAGATGAGGTGATTCGGGAGGTGTTTAGGGCACATCCGACCAGGAGGCCACGGGGAAGACCCAGGACACGTTGGGAAGACTATGTCTCCTGGCTGGCCTGGGAACACCTCAGGATCCCCTGGGAAGAGCTGGACGAAGTGGCTGGGGAGAGGAAAGTCTGGGCTTCCCAGCTTAGGCTGCTGCCCCCGCGACCTGACCTTGAATAAGCGGAAGAAGATGGATGGATGGATGGATAGAATACGCACACACATTGTTCTGGGAAACACTCTGCATCCTGTCAGTAAGATAAGAGTTAAACCAAGACAAGGCTAAGTCTGACATACCAATACATGTTTTGATATAAAAATGGTATGATGGCTGGAATGGAAAGCAGCGCTAAGATCAAGAAGCAGCAACATGGATGACGCATTAGCATCCATTGTTAGCAATAGATCAATAGTCATTTTTGCCAGGGCTGTCTCCGTAGAGGGACTTTCCCTGAAACCAGAATAAAAGGGTTCACAAAGATTGTAAAATGCCAAGTGTTCATGTCGGTGCATTTTTCTTTTGAAGGAGGATTTTCAAGGTAAAGGGAAGGTGTGACACTGGCCGGTAGTTTACCATGAGGTCAGAATCAAGGTTAGGTGTTTTGAGCAGAGGATGAACAACCACTGTTTTGAATGCTAGAGGAAGAGTATCAGAAGAAAGTGATAGGTTTATAATATTTAGCACGGGTAGTCCTAATAGTACAAAAAGCTCCTTGATAGACATGTTGTTTGTTTTGTTCCCTTTCAAACCACACAGTGCTTGGCTTTTGATGACTGAATGAGAACAAAAAATGTGTGTGAACCATAAAAGAATATTTTTATTTTGTCTGTGGCTCGTAAATCGAAAAGTTGGAAAGCTGTCGGATGGTTGTTGAAAAGGTTGCTCATGACTAAAATTTGGGAAAAATCTACCTATCTACCTGACAACAGGACATCTGCTGATTGGAGTAAGCGTTGCTCTGATTTGTCCACAAATTGGAAGTCGCTGGGAGTCTTCAAAATACTCTAGAGCTGCCACAAATGATTGGAGGATGCGGGAAGAACTGTAGACACGCTTGTGATTTGGATATCTTTGGACTGTCTGCCCTGCAGGATGAATTTTGAGGATCAGTCATAGACAATTTAGAGTGAAAATCTAATTTTATTTTCGCTCGCATACAAAACATTCTAACTTGGATTGTTTCCCTGGCTCGGAGACTCTCCCGAAGGACAGTGCGGCGAAGACACAACAAACTCCCTTCTTGTCTCGCATGGACACACACTTGTTGTTAATGACTTTGGACTGACTTGCGAATGCACGACATCAAGGCCGCGGCACAGAGACACGCGGCAGGCTTACACACACACACATGCATCCACCAAAATATACGCCACACACACATACCCCACCTCCCTTCCAACGCCCTCGATGCGAATCCCTTAGGGGTGATGGACGGCTGGGCAGCACCTGAAGAGCTGCAGCCTGCCACCTTGGCCCCCACTCCCCCCCCATCTGTTGCTAGTCTCGTTATATATGTGCTTTGCTATGGAGGTTTTTCCCACTCCAGACTGGACCCCCTTAGGAGCCCAGTCTAGATTGTATTTTTTTACTCATCCTTAATAATAATAATAATAATATATTTTATTTGTAAAAAGCACTTCACATTGAGCAAACAACCTCAAAGTGCTACAGTGTATTAAAAAAATCTATTAGAAAAATACAAATAAAAATAAGAAAATAACAATAATAAAAAGATAATAAAAATAAATAAAATATAAAATACAGGGGTAGTGAACCTATGGCTCTAGAGCCAGATGTGGCTCTTTTGATGACTACATCTGGCTCTCAGATAAATCTTAGCTGACATTGCTTAACACGATAATTATGAATAATTCCGCTGGAATTGACAGTGCTAAAAATAACGTTCAAAATATAAAACATTCTCATGCATTTAAATCCATCCATCCGTTTCCTACCGCACCTGTTCAAGAAGTCGCATTAATGGTAAGAAGTATTTTATGTCACGATGGGGGGGGTTGCAGCTTGCTGCGGGGTCGTTCTCCCAGGAAGGCAGACGGACTACTCGGGACATGGCATTTAGGTAAAAACATGACTTAATTTAAACTAAAAAAAGATACAAACAAAAATCGCTCACAGCGGAGGCACAACTTGGGCTAAAGAACAAAGCTAACACATAAACAGACTATGAACATAAATCAAACAAAACTTACTTGGCATGGCATGAAGCACGAAACTATGGCAAGGCATGAAACAAGTCAGCACAGGGCGACTGACTGGCAAAGACGAGCTTAAATACTGCCTCTGATTAGTGCTCGGGAAGCAGGTGAGCGGGCATTTTGTCCACCAGAGACAGGTGGACAAAATGAGTAACCAAGGAAACCAGACAAGGGAGTGGGAAAAAACAGGAACTTAAAGAGTCCAAAGGACAAACAGCACATGGCCAAACAAAAACATGATCAACAGACATGACATTTTATTTATTATTGGTTAGCTTCAGAATAACAATGTTATGAAAAAGAATAAGAGACTTTTTATACTCTAAAAATCTTGGTCATACTTAAAAATGCACGCATTTAGTTGTATTCAGTGTTAAAAAATATGATATGGCTCTCACGGAAATACATTTTGAAATATTTGGCTTTCATAGCTCTCTCAGCCAGAAAAGTTCCCGACCCCTGGCCTAATAGCTAGAACTAGTATGCATATATCCATAAAAAGGCTTTTTTTTTTTAAGTAGGGTTTTTAAGCCATTTTTAAAAGCATCCACAGTCTGAGGTGCCCTCAGGTGGTCAGGGAGAGCGTTTCACAGACTGGGAGCAGTGGAGCAGAAAACCCGGTCTCCCATAGTTTGTAGCTTTGTCCTCGGAGGTTGGAGGAGGTTAGCCTGTTTGGAGCGGAGGTGTTGTGTGGAGGATTTGGGAGTGAGTACTTCTTTGAGGTAGATGGGGCCATTTCCATGGAGGCACTGGTGAGTTAGTGGCGTTTACTTTTTCCCTTCATTTACGGGGCGCCTTGTGGCGACCCATCAGGGTTCCTGTTCTGTAAACCTGTAAACTTTGTTTATCTCATCTTGAACGGGTTTGTGCTGAAAGGAAAGTTCCGTTGTACTTGTGCAATGACATCAAAGACCTGCCTACCGAAATTGGGCAAGAATTAAACTTTTGGAAAATGTCAGAAATGAGATTTAAAAAAAACAAGTGATTATACTTTGATCTGTGTCACTTTCTTGAATCTGGAATATTTTCAACAATTCTTTACTATTGGGAGATAGGACCTGGCGCAGGTTTGGTTCTCTGGACATACAAACTGGCCATTTGATGCTAATAAATGCAACAAAAGTTAGTTTCAGTCTATTTGGAACATGCATACAATACCAAGAGAATGTAATGCATGACATACTTCCAGTTGTTTCATTACAGCACGCAATAAGATGGCAGAGGGATAACTTTGAAGAGTGAATAGAGAGGAAACAGATCTGAGAGAAAAAGCAGGTGAGGTTAAGAAGAAAAACCAAGACGTCCTCATTAGCACATTATCTTTGAGAGGGTAGCAAGCAGAGACAAGACGGCAAAGAAATGAGAGACAGAGCGAGGGGGCAACCGCTGCATTCACAAGTTGTCACCGCCGCTCAAGGCCAGTCTTTAAGTCTGTCCCGGGAAGCAGATAAGAGGAGAATGAAACAGAAGTCTGGAGCGTGAGATGAGAGACGAGAGGTGCCGAGGACGCAAGAGAAAGAGGCCAAGAGGTCTGGGAAAACCCGGTCATTAGCAGGCAGAACACCAGTCCTAAGTAAGACTCACCTGAACACAAAGAACTCTCAGTCGGCCAAGAACCGCTATGATCAGTACTATTTTATGGAATTGGGACAAAATGGAGAAATGAAGGAAATATGGAATCCACTAAAGGGAGCTAGATAAGTTCCATCATCCAGTAGAGGTGCCGAGGACGTAAGAGACAGAGGCCAAGAGGTCTGGGAAACCACGGTCATTAGCAGGCAGAACACCAGTCCTAAGTAAGACTCACCTGAACACAAAGAACTCTCAGTCGGCCAAGAACAGCTATGATCAGTACTATTTCATGGAATTGGGACAAAATGGAGACATGAAGGAAATATGGAATCCACTAAAGGGAGCTAGATAAGTTCCATGGTCCAGTAGAGGTGGTGTGCACACCATGGACACAGGTCACATATCCCTGACACCTGGTTCAAGCTGCTCCTCTGCAGCTAGAAAAGCTTCCTTTTGCCCAAGAAGACAAGCTGCACTCTTGTTCTTCTTCTTGTTCATTCACTCAAAAGAGGTCACCCATCTTGGACTTGAGAGATGACTTGCCTTGCTATCTTTCTTCTACGGTACTTCACCCCAGAGATGTTTGAGGAGGGTAAGGTCAGGGCTCCCAAGTTCTTGCACATCAAATCATCAGAACTTGGTTTGAGCAGCGTTCTGGACCACACTGAGCTTGTGTCCAGGCTGTCCGTAGTTTGTCACAGATCAAATGACAAAGTGCCGTACAAAACATCAGTGAAGTAAAACAACAATTCAATGAAAACAACAACATCATACAAAGGTGATTTAAAAATGATAGTTAAAATGTGCATTAACTAAAATCTTTACTAAAAAGAGAAGTTTTCCAATGTTTCTTAAAAGTGTCGACACAGTCGAGATCAGGGAGGGACTGGTGCAAGTTGTTCCAGAGTCTGGGAGCTAAAGTCTGGTATGGCAGGTTTTAAAATTACTTTTTGGGATCTCTGGGAGACCCTGGCCTGAAGAGTAGGAGCATAACAAGTCAGTGATGTACTGAGGGGCCCCACCATGCAACTGAAGAGTAGGGGCATAACAAGTCAGTGATGTACTGAGGGGCCCCACCATGCAACTGAAGAGTAGGGGCATAACAAGTCAGTGATGTACTGAAGGGCCCCACCATGCAACTGAAGAGTAGGGGCATAACAAGTCAGTGATGTACTGAAGGGCCCCACCATGCAACTGAAGAGTAGGGGCATACCAAGTCAGTGATGTACCGAGGGGCCCCACCATGCAACTGATGAGTAGTGGCATAACAAGTCAGTGATGTACTGAGGGGCCCCACCATGCAACTGAAGAGTAGGGGCATAACAAATCAGTCATGTACTGAAAGGCCCCACCATGCATATGAGGAGTAGTGGCATAACAAGTCAGTGATGTACTGAGGGGCCCCACCATGCAACCGAAGAGTAAGGGCATAACAAGTCAGTGATGTACTGAGGGGCCCCACCATGCAACTGAAGAGTAGGGGCATAACAAGTCAGTCCTGTATTGAGCGGCCCCACCATGCAACTGAAGAGTAGGGAATAACAAGTCAGTGATGTACTTAGGGGCCCCACCATGCAACTGAAGAGTAGGTGCATAACAAGTCAGTGATGTACTGAAGGGCCCCACCATGCAACTGAAGAGTAGGGGCATAACAAGTCAGTGATGTACTGAGGGGCCCCACCATGCAGCTGAAGAGTAGGGGCATAAAAAGTCAGTGATGTACTGAGGGGCCCCACCATGCAACGCACGGAAAGTCAGGACTAAAATCTTCAACTGAATTTGACTGGAAGCCAATGAAGACTAGATCAATGAAGACTGGACCAATGAAGAGTGGCTAAAACGGGAGCTATGTGGACTGTTCTGGTCTAAATTCTGGCAGCTGCATTTTGTAGCGTCTGAAGTCTCTTTAGTGTTGACTTGTTGAAAAGAGAATTGCAATAGTCAATGTGAGATGAAATGAACGTGTGAATGATCAGTTCCAGATCTGTCGCTGTCCTTAGGGGGCTTGACTTTGCACAGATGGCAGTTGACCAAGTCGACGACCCTGACATCTGAGCTCTGAAGGCTGCAGCCACGGGGCTACAGTTGTTTGAGGTTCCATTTGAGGACACAGGGGTTTCGCTCCTTTGAGACGTCGCTATGGGTCGGCCCCGGCCCCTTGTGCCAGCCAGTTGGAGGCGGCAGGTGTTCGACTCCAACCACAGCCTTTCCCACCGTGGGAGGAAACCTTCACAGCGCTTGGTAGCTGCAAAATTCGTCTGGCGTGCACTGAAAAAGGATGTTAGGGATTGGGCTGCCACATGCGCTCAAAAGTGCACTGCCACACACGGGCTCCACTGGCACCGTTTACAGTTCCGGAGCGCGGTCTTAGCCATGTCAACGTGGATCCGGTTGGGCCTCTCCAATCTTCGCGCTGCTGCACATACTTCCTCACGATGGTCGACAGGCCCATCCGCTGGCCAGGGCAGTACCTCTGGTGCGCCTTCATTGGGACATAGGTTGCCCGTTTTGGTACCCCCTCAGACATATCATCCGACCGGGGCTCCCATTTCACTTCTGAGCTCTGGGCTGCTGTGGCAGAGAGCTTGGGAGTGGAACTCCACCACAGCACGGCCGATCACCCAAAGGCCAATTGTATGTGTGAGCGGTTTCACCGTTCCATGAAGGCAGCGCTTAGGGCATCCCTAAAAGATAGCGCTTGTGTAGACAAACTCCCTTGGGTGATGCTGGGGCTTCGGACTTCCCCCAAGGAAGACCTGTAGTCTTTCTTGGCAGAGTTGGTATACGGCCAGCTTGTGCGAGTGCCAGGGGACTTTATTCCTAGCACTACGGCACCTTAGTCCGCCGGTGACCAGCAAACTGCTCCCCTCGATTCCGCCAAGGGTTTTTACCCCGTCCTCCTTACGAAGAGCGACATTTGTTTTCATTCGCCACGACGCCCACTGCGGCCCCCTTCAGCCTCCTTACGATGGGCCATTTTGCGTCCTGGAGAGCGGAGACAAGCATTTCCTGTGGGATATCGGGGGTTGGTCAGAAAGGATCACCTGGATCTTAGTCAGCCAGTTACCACGGCCCGCCGTACTCTTGCACCGCACCGGAGTCGTCCGCCCGCTCTACTTGGGCCCCAGGCCCTTCGACAGTGCAGCTGCCCTGCCGGTTCCCCCCCTGCTGACACCCCGGCGTTAGTACCAGTCCGGCGCACCCGGTCCAGTCGGCCTGTCCGTGCCCCTGTACATTCACTGTTTATTTTTTTGGGATGGTGAATTCTGGGTGGACATGTGTAGCTGTTGCTTAGAATTCAGCACACCTGTTTACTTGACTTTCTCATCATTATTCACGGTCATTGTCGGGTTGTGCACACAACAATGTTGTTCTTGTTTAGCATTCATGTATGCAGTTAAGAGTGAGTCATTCAGAGCGGCCCCTTCAAGTGACCGTCAGGTGATTTTCCCAAGTGTTGTGACCACCAATTTTGAGTCGCTGGATGTACGCAGTCATTATTTTTTGTCTTTGATGAATAAATAACGCACATGTTTTTGTGTATCAAACGATACTTACTTCAAGTTGTCTTGCTTTCATGCTACAAGCGCAACAATATATCATTTATACACACCGACTCATTTTTCCCAGGTCATATTTGAACTGAGTGTGAAGCGACTGGGATGAGAATTAGCACCTCCAAGTCCGAGTCCATGGATCTCGCCCGGAAAAGGCTGGAGTGCCATCTCCGGGTTGGGGAGGAGACCCTGCCCCAAGTGGAGGAGTTCAAGTACTTCGGAGTCTTGTTCACGAGTGAGGGAAGAGTGGATGGCGAGATGGACAGACGGATCGGTGCGGCGTCTTCAGTAATGCGGACGCTGTATCGATCTGTTGTGGTGAAGAAGGAGCTGAGCCGGAAAGCAAAGCTCTCAATTTACCGGTCGATATACGTTCCCATCCTCACCTATGGTCATGAGCTTTGGGTCATGACCAAAAGGACAAGACCACGGGTACAAGCGGCCCAAAAAAGTTTCCTCCGCCGGGTGGCGGGTCTCTCCCTTAGAGATAGGGTGAGAAGCTCTGCCATCCGGGAGGAACTCAAAGTAAAGCCGCTGCTCCTCCACATCGAGAGGAGCCAGATGAGGTGGTTCGGGCATCTGGTCAGGATGCCACCCGAACGCCTCCCTAGGGAAGTGTTTAGGGCATGTCCAACTGGTAGGAGGCCACGGGGAAGACCCAGGACACGTTGGGAAGACTATGTCTCACGGCTGGCCTGGGAACGCCTCGGGATCCCCCGGGAAGAGCTGGACAAAGTAGCTGGGAGAGGAACCTAGGATAAGCGGAAGAAGATGGATGAATGGATCCTTAAACCATGGCCCCTTTATGCCACGCCCTCCGTACGCAAGTTGTGGATTTTTTCAACATGTAATTAAAGAATCAGTTACACCTCAGGATTAGTTAATAGGGCCAATTTTTGTTCAGCAGGTATACTCGATGTCACTTTGACTACATTATGTCAATCCTATTGTTGGTAGGAGTTCCCCAAGTGCCGTTTTCCTCCTGCAGCATTCAAGAAAAGTTTGCCACGGTAGAAAATAGAAAGAATGGCACGGGCTCTCTCCGGAGTTCCTTCAGCAGGCTTCTTTCCAGTGTTTCCGCTATGGCAGGAGGCATAAAGCTCACAGAAGGAGGGGAAAGTAGATTAGCATAGCATTAATAAAACAAACGGTAATCAGGAACAAGAGCGAAAACAAAAGGCTGCATCCGTGTTTCCCCCCAGGAAGACTGTCTGCCTTCCAAACACCCGCAGGCACCGTGGAATCCATCCAGGCTTGTAATGCTATTGTTGCTGAGAAAGGTGAAGTCATCCAGCTCAGTGTGCTGCGGTGAGGCGAGCACAGGAAGACCGTGTGGTAGGAAGACCCGGGCAAAGAATGCATGATCACAAAGTGGAGAAGGGCGAAGACCTTAGCTGCATGGCCCGACCTTTTTTAAGCACGCAATTAAACACGAGACACAATGAAATACATCCAAAGCGCGATGCAATCAGTCCAAACACAAACAAGAACATGTGTGGTGTTCACTTGACTAACTTGGCGGGTATTTGCATTCCTCACACGGGGGAATGTTGGAAGGCAGATGGTGCATCTAATTGTCTGAGCCCCCTTCATTTCTCTCTCTTCCATGTCTGACTGACTTTGTCTTACAGGCTGGAACACGGAACAGTCAGAAGTTTGTAGGCTTTCCACTGGAATAGACCTGTGACGGGGAGGCATGGCCGGATCTACGCAGGGGCAAGAGGGGGCACAGCCCCCTTAAATAAATGTCTTGCCCCCTCAAATCAAAATTTGAGAAAGTAAATTTGAATAAACTCACAAAATTACTACATTACAAGTTGACAAAATTATCGGCACTAGCGGAAAAATCCCCCAAAAAAGGGACACACACGATATAGTAGTGTCGGCTTCCCTCTCATTCCTCCCTCCGCTGTGCGTGTATTCAACATTCCACAGGCTGGGCACCCGCACTCAGCCCTCAGTAAATATCCAATCACTGTTGCAGTATGAAAGTAAAAGAAAAGGAAAAGTTGTCTACATTTATCATATACTTCTTAGGATGGGTGTATTTGTGTAGTCTTATCTGTCATAAACACGTTTATCGTCGCGGACTTTCGGTGCTATGGAGTTCCTTTTTTTTTTTTTATACCACTTGACGAGAGCAGTGACAGCGGAGGCTCTGAGCAGCAGTGGTTTGGAAGGCAGAGAGCCTCCACTGTCTCTGTAACAAGCTACAAGTCATTTATGATGCTGTTAATGAGGGTACAAATGAAACATAAGGTATATATCCTGCTTAGCAGTCCTCCTCTGCTGTCCTCTGTTCAGAGCGGAGTCCCTAGCAACGGCCCGTTGTACCTAGCAACGGTCTGGCAATCGACTGCTGGAATTCTTTTTCTGTAGTTTTTCTGTAGTCAACCTTTAATGTTTCAATCTACATTTTGTAATAAACAAATTATAAGTTTCATTTGATAGGACCAAGACACCTCAAAACAAAAACACAGCCGTTTTCATCAATTTACAAGCAAGTGGGCAACACACATACTTTGGAGTGAATGAATTTTGTGCCCAAATGAGTGCCCACGTTCTGTTTTATAAAATAGTTTGAGATTCTTTTTCATCAATATTCATCAGACTACCTTTCCATCCATCCATCCATCCATCATCTTCCGCTTATCCGAGGTCGGGTCGCGGGGGCAACAGCCTAAGCAGGGAAACCCAGACTTCCCTCTCCCCAGCCACTTCGTCTAGCTCTTCCCGGGGGATCCCGAGGCGTTCCCAGGCCAGCCGGGAGACATAGTCTTCCCAACGTGTCCTGGGTCTTCCCCGTGGCCTCCTACCGGTTGGACGTGCCCTAAACACCTCCCTAGGGAGGCGTTCGGGTGGCATCCTGACCAGATGCCCGAACCACCTCATCTGGCTCCTCTCGATGTGAAGGAGCAGCGGCTTTACTTTGAGTTCCTCCCGGATGGCAGAGCTTCTCACGCTATCTCTAAGGGAGAGACCCGGAAACTCATTTCGGCCGCTTGTACCCGTGATCTTATCCTTTCGGTCATGACCCAAAGCTCATGACCATAGGTGAGGATGGGAACGTAGATCGACCGGTAAATTGAGAGCTTTGCCTTCCGGCTCAGCTCCTTCTTCATCACGACGGATCGATACAACGTCCGCATTACTGAAGACGCCGCACCGACCCGCCTGTCGATCTCACCATCCACTCTTCCCTCACTCGTGAACAAGACTCCTAGGTACTTGAACTCCTCCACTTGGGGCAGGGTCTCCTCCCCAACCCGGGGATGGCATTCCACCCTTTTCCGGGCGAGATCCATGGACTCGGACTTGGTGGTGCTGATTCTCAATATTGACTGTAGTTTGGAAGTCCTACTTTGGGTCACAAATTATTTGAGAGTTAGGCCATCCAGTTAGGATGAATGTTATGTTGTTGGTTGATAAAATCTGGATGAAGGATGTTTTATTTTATTTTATTCATGTATTTTTATTTTTCAGTTTCCCCCCCTGAGGGATTGCCACCTTATTGTGGTCAGGGGGTTTGCGTGCCTCAGTGACTGTAAAAGCTACACCAGCAGGAGCTTAGTCTTCAGGTGGGACACCCAAGTTGGACAGGTCTGAAGGTAGAGGCCTGACAAAGTGCAATCCACTACTCCAGGTTGGGGTTGGACACATACCTAAAGACCCATTTCAAAGAAGAAAGCATCGTTACTATAAGCACAGAAAAAAGTGCTGGAGCATGATGTGTACACAAGATGCCCCCTTCACATTTCTGACTGCCCCCTCATATAAGCATGCCTAGAAGCGCCCCTGCATCCTCAGAACGTGGCTTCAGTCGCGGCGTAGCTGCCGCCCGTGTCTTTTGTTTGCTGCTTTTCAATGGAAATGATGTGCAAATGTCTTTCTGCCCGGCCGACAATCAGCTTCCACTTTTCCTCTCCACGACTGCACCGCTTAAGTGTGCACGACCAGCGACTCTTTATACCAACAGCCCGATACCGTTCTTAGAAAACCGGCAGAAAATGGAGAGAAATGTTTTGACGAGGGTGGTGGGGGACGCTTGGAAAACAGGAGAAATTAATTTAATGGCAGAGTGAGCTGTCAATATTAGCAGGAGGTGAGATAAACAGAACCTTGGCGTCGGGGGCTGACTTACCAGAGGTGGGCAGCATGGTATGTAGCTGTGTGCACGTCTTAACCACTTTGCATAAACCCTTGCTGCGATGTCATCTCCAAAAAACTGGATGGCACATAATTTGCCTTATTTTACGGATAATACAGTCCTGGTCAAAAGTTTACGTTCACAACATGATGTCATGGCTGTCTTGAGTTTCCAATCAACTCTTATTTTTTTGTGTTGCTCACAAAAAAACATTCAAGTTTGCTTCTTTTATGAATTTATTATGGCTCTACTGAAAATGTGAGCAATCAAAAGTATACGTACAGCAATGTTCATATCTGCTTACATGTCCCTTGGCAAGTTTACCTGCAAAAAGGTGCTTTTGGTAGCCATCCACAAGCTTATGCTTACATTTTCCACCACAAAATTGCTGCAGTTCAGCTCAATGTGTTGCTTTTCCGACATGGACTTGTTTCTTCAGCATTGTCCGCACCTTTAAGTCAGGACTTTGGGAAGGCCATTCTAAAACCTTCATTCTATCTGTCATGATCCGTAGTCTGGATCATGTTTAGTTTAGTTATTTTCTGTTAGTTTGAACTCCCTTTGTTGTTTGTGTACCTTTGTGAGTCAGTTTGGTCACCATGGTAATGTAGCCGAGTGTCCTGGGTTCGCGTAATTTGGGTACTGATAAAATAAAATAGGGAGTCATGAGAGCAGGTCCGGTCTCCACCACTTTATTGTTCCCTTCTTTACACCTATCTCCATATACCCATCTATCACCTTCTTCAACAACCTGCCTTTATATAGACCTCTTGCGTCACAGCCTTACGGCAACACTGGAGGGACACCCTGAACTGTTTGTTACATACGTCCCCCCCTCAATTAGAAACGTCCCCGTTTCATCACAAACAAAATAGGTAACAAACAAGGGGAAATAGAACAGAGAAAAGAAAAAAAATTCACAATAAATCAACAATATATTTTTTTTTACACCGTATTGCATAGGCTAACACACTGGCCCCTCAAAACATGCAAAAACTCCCAGATGCGAAGGATGTCACTCCAATCGCCCCATTTGTAAGATAGTTCAATTATGTGGAGGAGGTCGCCCCCAGCGAGATGGTCCGATGGTGCGCAGGAGGTTACCCCTGTCACCCCCTGCGAGATAGTCCGATTGTGCGCAGGAGGTCGCTCCAGTGACCCCCTGCAAGATAGTCCGTTTGTGAGATAGTTCGTTTATGACGCTCCATCATGCCATCCGACTTGGGGTTATAGGCAGTGGTGCACGTCCTTTTTTTTTCCAAGCAACATACAGAGTCTAATTGAAGGGGAAACACCCTGGGGCCCCCACGGCCCCCATGGGAACCTCCGGGCCACATCCAGAACGTCCATGACCACCCTCCGGGTGGGCCGACAAACCTTGGACCCGCCCACGGGGACGTTAAGTTTGTTATTAAATCATTCTTACCTTTACGTTGTCTATGTTTGCGTTGGAGGAACGATCCCGCATTAAAATGCGACCCGCACGTGACACTATCCTGATTTAGCCATTCCTTTACCACTTTTGAGGTCATTGTCCTGTTGGAACACCCGACTGCGCCCAGGACCCAACCTCCGGCCTGATGATTTTAGCTTATCCTGAATAATTTGGAGGTCATTTTCCCATTTACTCTCTGTAAAGCAGCAGTTCCATTGGCAGCAAAACATGCCCAGAGCATAGTACTACCGCCACCATGCTTGACGGTAGGTATTGTGTTCTTGGGATTGAAGGCCTCCAAACATATTGCTGGGTATTGTGGCCAAACAGCTCCATTTTTGTTTCATCTAACATCACATGGACAAAGATAAGACCTTCTGGAAGAAAGTTCTGTGGTCAGTAGAGCCATAATAAGTTCATAAAAGAAGCAAACTGTGACGTCTCGCTGGCATTGTGGTGACGAGTTGTTCTCTCTAAACTAAGAACAAAAACACTTGCACAAAGGCACTAACCAAAAACCAACAGAACTAGCTTGGGAGCTAGAAAGAACAAAGGGCGCTAGCGTGGAAGCGAGGGACATAAACAAACAAAATAGCATATAAGCTAAGAAGTATCCAAAAAATAGATTTACCACAATGTTGGAAGAGCGGCGTCAGCTGTTTGTGTAGCAAGCAAGAGTCCAAGACTGAATGTCAAACAGAGGCGGGCATATATAGGGAGATAAATAATCAAGGGCAGGTGCGTGTGACTAAGGCAGAGACAGGTAACTATGACAACGGAAACAAAACCAGGAAGTGCCACAAAGAACTGAGGAAGACAAATACTAGACAGAATGTGATAAACAGAACCAAAACCAAAACAAGACGTGGATCATGACACAAACTTCATGAATGTTTTTTGTGACCAACACGTATGTTCTCCAATCACTAGATCACAAAAAAACAAGAGTTGTAGAAAGCTGTGACATTATATTCTTTACAAGTGTATGTAAACCTTTGATCGCGACTGTGCATTCAGTGAGGAGGAATGTTCAACACAGATCTCAAGAAGTCTTCCTGTTTCTCCAGAGATCCCAAAGTCTTACTGTGAGGATACCTGAGTGTGAGGCAGTATGATTGCAAAAAAGGTTGAAACGCGAATGAAATGACAAATTGGATATGATTGGCTTTGTTGCTCGCCAAATACAGATTTAGTGTTGGGAATAGTCCACACCGGCCACAACAGACGGTGCTGGAGCCCATTTCCCACCAGGTTTCTTCTCAGGCTTCAATGAGCAACACATGACAAGTGAAGAGATGCTATCTAGTTTTCCAAGCATTGGCACGCCGCCTGGCGCGCTCTAATGTTGCGTCTCTAATGCCTCCAACCAGTCAAGTTCACTAATGATGTTGAATTACCACCGCGGGGCATCTGCTGCTCACTCTGGGGACGGTGGTGGTGATGATGGGCGCATTTAAGCAGAAACAATTATATGGTAATGATTGCGGTGGCACAGCACTACCATTAAGGGGGTTCCACCAGTCATGGAGAACACAGCATCATCCCAGAGATCTCTTCTGAATGGTTCTCACAAAAGTATAGTGGACTCAAACAGAGGAGATTGTATATCTACCAATCAGACTGGACTCAAATCGCCGTAGACCAGTCTGTAATTAAGTCCACGGGCCATTTCCGTTCCACCGGTTGCACCAGGGCAAAGTTTTGTTTTGGACACAAAGATTCGGATTTAATTTGCTTAACTGCTTGTATAAATGGGGTGTGCAGATGGGGGAGGGGGGGGGGGGGGGGGGGGGGAGGGGGTGGGGGGGGGGGGGGGGGTGGGGGGGAGGGGGGGGGGGGGTGGGGGGGCGGGGGGTGGGGGGGGGGGGGGGGGGGGGGGGGGTCAGCATGAATGTGGAAGAGATTAAATCATCCGGCAAATTCAAGCCACTGTAAGAAACCTGGAGGCATATACAATGTCTATAAGTTTGCCTCGACTACTGTAACGTATTATTTTCGGGTCTCCCCATGTCTAGCATTAAAAGATTACAGTTGATACAAAATGCGGCTGCTAGACTTTTGACAAGAACAAGAAAGTTCGATTATATTACTCCTGTACTGTATATACCTTTATATACATATATACATACATATATACTGTATATACCTTTATATACATATATACATACATATATACCTGTACTGGCTCACCTGCACTGGCTTCCTGTGCACTTAAGATGTGACTTTAAGGTTTTACTACTTACGTATAAAATACTACACGGTCTAGCTCCATCCTATCTTGCCGATTGTATTGTACCATATGTCCCGGCAAGAAATCTGTGTTCAAAAGACTCCAGCTTATTAGTGATTCCTAGAGCCCCAAAAAAGTCTGCGGGCTATAGAGCGTTTTCCGTTCGGGCCCCAGTACTCTGGAATGCCCTCTTGGTAACAGTTCGAGATGCCACCTCAGTAGAAGCATTTAAGTCTCACCTTAAAACTCATTTGTATACTCTAGCCTTTAAATAGACTCCCTTTTTAGACCAGTTGATCTGCTGTTTCTTTTCTTTTTCTCCTATGTCCCACTCTCCCTTGTGGAAGGGGTCCGGTCCGATCCGGTGGCCATGTACTGCCTGCCTGTGCATCGGCTGGGGACATCTCTGCGCTGCTGATCCGCCTCCGCTTGGGATGGTTTCCTGCTGGCTCCGCTGTGAACGGGACTCTCGCTGCTGTGTTGGATCCGCTTTGGACTGGACTCTCGCGACTGTGTTGGATCCATTATGGATTGAACTTTCACAGTATCATGTTGGACCCGCTCGACATCCATTGCTTTCCTCCTCTCCAAGGTTCTCATAGTCATCATTGTCACCGACGTCCCACTGGGTGTGAGTTTTCCTTGCCCTTATGTGGGCCTACCGTGGATGTGGTAGTGGTTGTGCAGCCCTTTGAGACACTAGTGATTTAGGGCTATATAAGTAAACATTGATTGATTGATTGATCGAGTTAGGAGCCCAGTCTGGATTGTATTTGTTTTACTTATCCTCCGCCATCGTTGAACTTTTTCCCATCTTCTATGGGGCGCCTTCTGGTGACCCATCAGCCTTCTTGTCCTCCAACCCTGTACACTCTTTGTCTGTCTCATCTTGAACGGGTTTGTGCTGAAAACAAAGTCCCGTTGTACTTGTGCAATGACAATAAAGACCTACCTACTTACCTTTACACTATTTCATAAAACTACTCCTACTATTACACGCTATTGTGATGTTTTCCAAACACTTTTTTGCATGTTACATGTTAAAATTGTGGTTATTTCGCCAAGCATGGATTAAATGTATGGAAACTAATTTCAACGATTTGTGTGATGTAACATTATTCGGTATTAAGAAGGGACCTTTATTTTGAAGGCGAGTTGCTCCTTCCTCTGGTTTCCGGAAGTCTGCGTGTGACAGTCTGACGCTCACTTGTTTACACACGAGACGTATTTACCTGATTCAGCGCTTAAAGTTTGTTGTTTCTTCCACGAAGTGCCTTGGAAACATTCTCTGTAAGTCTTGTGTCTGTTTTATGAGTAACATGAAGACGTTGTGTGTGCGTGTAAATGTAAAAAAAAATAGTACTGTGTGAAGATAGCTTGTTTTCCTGTTTTAGCTTGTTGCTACTTAGCATTTAGCTTCTTTGCTCGCTAGCTCTTTTGATACTTTTATTAGTAGATTGCACAGTACAGTACATATTCTGTACAATTGACCACTAAATGGTAACACCCGAATAAGTTTTTCAACTTTTTCAACTTTCACTCCGTTTTTCACTCCTCTAAAGAATGTTTGTGTCTCTCCTCTTCAGTATTTAATGTATATTATCCTGTGTTGTTTACAAGCATTCCATATGCACATCTCATTCATGTGTGGATTTGAGTGTTAGGACTATTTACATACGTTTATGAGCACTGTTTACATGCTATTGTATGGGCTGTGTGTGTGTGTGTGTGTGTGTGTGTGTGTGTGTGTGTGTGTGTGTGTGTGTGTGTGTGTGTGTGTGTGTGTGTGTGTGTGTGTGTGTGTGTGTGTGTGTGAAAACATGTTATGCAGCAAAAAGGTATGGACATGTTGTTACTTAGTAGTGTTTATTTGACATATATTTGGTGTCTCTTCATACAGTTTTACAAACAAAAAAGATAACCAAAACAAACTAATCAATACAAGGAAACGAGAAAACAAAGAAAGAAATGACCAATTAGACAAGGAGAAAGGAAAAGTGCATTATCTGTGAAAATCCCTAAAGCTTCTTAAAGATAAAAGGCCTGGACTCTTTCTTCAGTTTCCTTGGGATCTTCATGTTAACTATCTGTCAACTTGTTTACGTCACGGACACAGACACGTAGGACGGAATAATTTGAGATCATGGACTGCAATATGCTCCTAAGTTGATGCACCACTGTGTCCTTCACCTAAAATTACTCCAATTATACTCTAGCAAAGTGGTTCTTAACCTGGGTTCAATGGAACCTTTGGGGTTAGGTGAGTCGGGCTCAGGGGTTCGGTGGAGGTTAAGACACGCCCGACTCATCAAACTTCTAACTATCGGCGTATTACGGATACAGCAAAAAACCGAAGTCAGACTGATTTACAGGTGTGTCATTTGTGTTGGTTTTGTTGTTTGAACAAGTTGATGTTCATGCACGCTTCATTTTATGCACCAGTAAAAACAACATGGTAACACTTTAGTATGAGGGACTTATTCACCATTAATTAGGTGTTTGTTAACATGCAAATTAGTAACATATTGGCTCTTAACTAGTCATTATTTAGTACTTATTAATGCCTTATTCAGCATGGTCTCATTATAACTCTAACTCTCTAACCCTAACCAAATAACTCTAAATGAAGTTTTTGTCACTTAGAATATGTTCCCCATACTAAAGTTTTACCAAATCCATATAACTTTGTCTTCAACTTGAAAATATATCTATATATATTTTTTTTTTAAATTTTATTTATTATTTTTTTGACTAAAGAAGGGTTCGGTGAATGCGTATATGAAACTGTGGGGTTCGGTACCTCCAACCAGGTTAAGAACCACTGATCTAGTTAGATAGATAGATAGATAGTACTTTATTGATTCCTTCAGGAGAGTTCCTTCAGGAAAATTAAAATTCCAGCAGCAGTGTACAGAGTTGAGATCAATTTAAAAAAAAAGTAAATAATGGGGGTTTAAAAGGAAACAAAATAGAGAAATATTACAAAAAGAATAAAAACAATGGGAATAACAATATAACAGTAAAATAAGAATATAACAAGACAAAGTAGGCAGTAGTGACCATGTTATGAAAACGTATTGCACTGTTAATGTTTTGCATCCCCTGTCATCCTAGTACCCCACGTCCCCCGTACCAGAGAGGAGTTGTACAGTCTAATGGCGTGTGGGACAAAGGAGTTTTTGAGTCTATTAGTCCTGCACTTGGGATGAAGCAGTCTAGAACTGAACAGGCTCCTCTGGCTACGGATAAAACTATACAGAGGGTGACTGGCATCATCCAGGATGCTTACTAGTTTGTCAACAGTCTTCTCTGCCACCGTCACCAGTGAGTCCAGTTTCATTCCCATTGTAGAACCGGCACTTCTGTCACAACATGGCTTGGACGTGGATTGTTTCCTCGACACAGATGAGAATCAGCACGAGCGAGGCGTGGACGTGAGTACTTGATATTTATTTAATAAACAAACAAACTTCAAAAAGGCAAACCAAGGACGCGCTCTGTGGCAGATAATAATCTCTACTAAACTTAAAACAAAACAGCACAATGCCATGACTATATACAAATAAACAAAAGATACTATCTATGGCATAAACAACAAAACTTACTTGGCGTGGACCAAAACAAACAGCAAGGCATGAAGCAGATTATCCAGGTCTTGAAGGAGGTGCAGCATGGGTAGGGTACGTGCGAGTGTGAAGATCCCAGAATGAAGACAAGAAAAAGAGTGACTTAAATAGCCGGGATCATTAGTGAAAACAGGTGTGAGGCTGAGAACAGGGACGTGACATGACAGGTGAAAACTGAGTTGGCATGGAGACGAAAACAAACCAGGTAGTGCCAAGACAGAACCAAATGTCCAAAAAACCAAACCGAACATGACCAAAACAAAACATGATCCATAGACGTGACAACTTTATTCCTGCCAGAAAAATACATCCACACTGAAGGTTGTTTACAATAATCAATGCATGGATGAAAGAAAAGGAAATTGCAGATTCGCTGAAAAATTTTCTGAGTGGATGAGGCCTTTGATCTTTGCCTTTAACAAAATCCGGTAAAAGTGGTGACAGTTCAAAGACCATGGAACAGATTCAGATCTGGTGTCAAGGGACCAATGCAGAAATCAACTTATCGTACGTGTTTTTGGTTTTGGGAGCAAACTATGTAGCCTTGGGAGGGACTGTGCACTCACAAAGACCAACTTTCTCAAAAGCTTACCGTATTTCCTTGAATAGTATGCGCCTGCCTAGAATAACTGCCGGGTCAAACTCGTTTCGCAAAATAATTAGCGCATGCTTAGTATTACCGCCGGCTCAGGATTAACACCGGTTCAAACAAATTTTGCAAAATATTATTTTTATTAGCGCATGTCTACGATTTCCTCTGGGTCAAACTCGTCACGTGACAATTCACCTGTCATCATTTTCAAAATGGAGGAGGCTGATTTCAATCATTTGAAATCTCATAAAGGGAAGAAGATTAAGAGCTATTCAGTAGGATTTAAGGTCCAAGCTATTGAATATGCTAAAAAAAAAACAGTAAGCAGCTATGTTTTATTAATATACCGTAGCTGCGTGTGTCAAATAGGAGTCATTAAATGACTCCCGCCTCCTGGTGGTAGAGGGCGCTAGTGATCCTTCTTGCGACTACTCGGCTGCAGAAGAAGTGACAACAAGCAGCAAGAGTTTGTTTTTTCCTCTCGCTTGCACTTTTAACATGGAGGATTACATATCTAAAATAAAACCGTTTTTTAAACTGGACTTTCAATCGAAGCAGGAGGTAATAAAGGAAGATCTCCACCGAGACAGAGAGACTTTTAAAACTGAAGAAAGATAAGGAAGACTTCTATAAACAAGTTATTGATGCTTTTGATCAGACTTCCTTATGTTTGTTTTATTAAATGTGCTTTTCATGATGGTATCCTTACATCAGACTCAAATGTTTAAGCGCAGGCCTAAATTTACCGCATGCCTTTGGTAAGCGCCGGAGTGAGAAGAGGTTTTAAATTAATTAGCGCCCCGGCGGCAATTCAAGGAAATACGGTAGGTTAGAAACCTTTAGTCTTTTGTCTCTACTTTGGTATCACATCCATCTTTGCCTCTTATTTTTGTCCCACTGGTTGTCTTTTCCTTTCAATTCTGCAGCCTTCATTCCTTCATTCCTTCAATTGATATCATGACGTTCCAGGTCTATCTGCTCCTCTTGGTCTTGTTCTGTAGTTCCAGGCCATTACTATCCTGGCTTCCACTCTCACATCGTTGCCTTTTTATTCCTCTTTTATGAGGGAACATTTGGAAGGCTGGACCAGCAAGGAGGAGCTTTGAAGCATCCATGGTCTCCGTGCAGAAAGCAATCTGCAGTATATTCCAGAATGCTAGCACTCAAAGTGGGACTTTCATGCTAGCTGAATATTAACTTGAAGGCAGTATAACTGTCACAAAGATGTTTTGTCCCACCCAATTCCCTTTTTAAGCAGAAACATCAGACTATGATTTAAAGAAACAAAAGACAGTAAAAGGGAGTTTATGCGTTGAAATATAAAAATTAAATAGCTCTTTTATTCATCAAAAAGCTGCACATTATGATGTACGCAGGGTGACTTAATATGATGTGAAATATTTATGACAGGATTGTCTGCCTTTTAGCGGCAGACTTTATGGAGAAACATACATTTATTGTGTGAAAGTTACCAGTTCTTGTAAAGTAGCTTGGCCAAACTTTATTAGTATTTTAAAAGTACCCTTTAAAGGTCAAACAGCCATGCAGGATTCTTCCTTTTGCAAGTACTTTTAATGGCCTGGCTGTGCTGAATATGCACACCTGAACATACTCTCATGCTGCATGGATGCAAACTTCCTGGTGTTTGTGTCGTCTGACCAGCGTTTGGAAAATCACTCATAACAAAGTCATTAGTTACTCATTACTTGACCTGAAAAGTAATTAAGTTACTAACAGAATTACTATGGAATAAAAGTAATGTGTTAAGAAATATTTCCTGCATATGCATTAAGAGATGTTTACTATCAGTGCAAAGTGGGTGGAGTCTGTGCTTTTAAAGGCGGGGCCTGTTGCCTAGTGACATGTGTGTGCTAGCTTTAGCCGTTTTGATTGATTGATTGATACTTGTATTAGTAGATTGCACAGTACAGTACATATTCCGTACAATTGGCCACTAAATGGTAACACCCCAATAAGTTTTTCAACTTGTTTAAGTCGGGGTCCACGTTAACTTTGTTGACTCTGACGCCAGCTCTTTTGGATCTTTCCATTGGATCTTGTTACCTCTGCTTAATAAAGAGATTGAATGTGATTCCATGGCTGTCATGTCCTCTTGTCAACAAACAAGGTATTGTTTGGATGGAAAATTTGTCACTTGCATCATTGATTTGTTGTTCATACATTTTCTCCACATGTCTGTGTCCACTATGGACTGGACTCTCACTATTACGTTAGATCCACTATGGACTGGACTCTCACTATTACGTTAGATCCACTATGGACTGGACTCTCACTATTACGTTAGATCCACTATGGACTGGACTCTCACTATTATGTTAGATCAACTATGGACTGGACTCTCACTATTATGTTAGATCCACTGTGGACTGGACTCTCACTATTATGTTAGATCCACTATGGACTGGACTCTCACTATTATGTTAGATCCACTATGGACTGGACTCTCACACTATTATGTTAGATCCACTATGGACTGGACTCTCACTATTATGTTAGATCCACTATGGACTGGACTCTCACACTATTATGTTAAATCCACTATGGACTGGACTCTCACACTATTATGTTAGATCCACTATGGACTGAACTCTCACTATTATGTTAGATCCACTGTGGACTGGACTCTCACTATTATGTTAGATCCACTATGGACTGAACTCTCACTATTATGTTAGATCCACTATGGACTGGACTTTCACACTATTATGTTAGATCCACTATGGCCTGGACTCTCACACTATTATGTTAGATCCACTATGGCCTGGACTCTCACACTATTATGTTAGATCCACTATGGACTGGACTCTCACTATTACGTTAGATCCACTATGGACTGGACTCTCACTATTATGTTAGGTCAACTATGGACTGGACTCTCACTATTATGTTAGATCCACTGTGGACTGGACTCTCACTATTATGTTAGATCCACTATGGACTGGACTCTCACTATTATGTTAGATCCACTATGGACTGGACTCTCACACTATTATGTTAGATCCACTATGGACTGGACTCTCACTATTATGTTAGATCCACTATGGACTGGACTTTCACACTATTATGTTAGATCCACTATGGACTGGACTCTCACACTATTATGTTAGATCCACTATGGACTGAACTCTCACTATTATGTTAGATCCACTGTGGACTGGACTCTCACTATTATGTTAGATCCACTATGGACTGGACTCTCACACTATTATGTTAGATCCACTATGGACTGGACTCTCACTATTATGTTAGATTCACTATGGACTGGACTCTCACACTATTATGTTAGATCCACTATGGACTGGACTCTCACACTATTATGTTAGATCCACTATGGACTGGACTCTCACACTATCATGTTAGATCCACTATGGACTGGACTCTCACTATTATGTTAGATCCACTATGGACTGGACTCTCACACTATTAAGTTAGATCCACTATGGACTGGACTCTCACACTATCATGTTAGATCCACTATGGACTGGACTCTCACTATTATGTTAGATCCACTATGGACTGGACTCTCACACTATTATGTTAGATCCACTATGGACTGGACTCTCACTATTATGTTAGATCCACTATGGACTGGACTCTCACTATTATGTTAGATCCACTATGGACTGGACTCTCACACTATTATGTTAGATCCACTATGGACTGGACTCTCACTATTATGTTAGATTCACTATGGACTGGACTCTCACACTATCATGTTAGATCCACTATGGACTGGATTCTCACTATTATGTTAGATCCACTATGGACTGGACTCTCACACTATTATGTTAGATCCACTATGGACTGGACTCTCACACTATCATGTTAGATCCACTATGGACTGGACTCTCACTATTATGTTAGATCCACTATGGACTGGACTCTCACACTATTATGTTAGATCCACTATGGACTGGACTCTCACTATTATGTTAGATCCACTATGGACTGGACTCTCACTATTATGTTAGATCCACTATGGACTGGACTCTCACACTATTATGTTAGATCCACTATGGACTGGACTCTCACTATTATGTTAGATTCACTATGGACTGGACTCTCACACTATTATGTTGGATCCACTATGGACTGGACTCTCACACTATTATGTTAGATCCACTATGGACTGGACTCTCACACTATTATGTTAGATCCACTATGGACTGGACTCTCACACTATTATGTTAAATCCACTATGGGCTGGACTCTCTCACTATTATGTTAGATCCACTATGGACTGGACTCTCACACTATTATGTTAGATCCACTATGGACTGGACTCTCACTATTATGTTAGATCCACTATGGACTGGACTCTCACACTATTATGTTAGATCCACTATGGACTGGACTCTCACTATTATGTTAGATCCACTATGGACTGGACTCTCACACTATTATGTTAGATCCACTATGGACTGGACTCTCACTATTATGTTAGATCCACTATGGACTGGACTCTCACACTATTATGTTAGATCCACGTGACGTCCATTGCACCGGTTGCTCGGGGGATCCTCTCCAAGGTTTCTCATTGTCATCCCAATGGGCTGAGTTTTTCCTTGCCCTGATGTGGGATCTGAGCTGAGGATGTGTTTGTGGCTTGTGCAGCCCTTTGAGACGCTGGTGATTTAGGACTATATAAGTAAACATTGATTGATTGATAGTTTAACTTCACAAATAAGTGGTGTTTGGTCATTCTCATGTCGAATAAATATCGATATTCCTATAATTTGTTAATTCATGTCTTGTTTAAAGTGATAAAGATAAGTCTTACAGAGTTCGTCCGAGGTTGAGCCCGAGCACACAAGAAGGTGTTCCACACAATCAGGAGCCTCACCTGTCAGACCCAAGCCGGGCCAGGTGTGTCATCAGCAGGTAATGATGGGACCCCCATGGAGGAAAGACCAGGTCACAAGGCCCTCCAGAGGTGGGAATCGGACCAGGATCCTGTCGGCGCCAGGTGCCAGTGGACAGAGTCCTCCTCCCTGGTCTCCCAGACCCCCGGCACCTGCTTCACGCCACTTATCTCCCTCCTCATGTGACCACTCATCAGGCTTCTGGCACTTTGCAGGTGCTGAAGACCTGTCAGCGCTGATTGGAGGCAGGCTGAGTGAGCGACACAGATGTGTAGAGGAGGCAGGCTGAGTGAGCGACACAGATGTGTAGAGGAGGCAGGCTGAGTGAGCGACACAGATGTGCAGAGTCTGGCCGTGGACAACCACGGGCAAGGAAGTTGAAGGTTGGCAATCATGCCATCCAAGCATACAGCTGCCTCAGACACACTCCTGATTATTGTGGCCGCCATCACTTCAAGCAGATTTGTCTTGCCTGCTTTGCAAACACTACCTGACTTTCCATGTAGGAACACATTAGCCAGTGTTTGCGCAGGTTCAAGCGTGGGGAAACAAAGTTCACTTTAATGAATGAAATGTGCTGATTAAATGAGGACCTTGTTAAAATGCCACAGATATGTCTGAGGGTCAGCTGGAAGGGCTCGGCTCTTTGCGAGTCACTTCTCAGCAGGAGGCTCATCACAGATGCAACACACAAACTCACAATCACTTATTCCACCAAAGGTAAGGCTCATCAGCTGAGCTGGCTTCCAGAAAAAAGATTACCCAAGTCGAGGTGGTAAGCAACACACCATGTGAAAGGAGCCAAGTTGGAGCAGAAATACAAAAAAAAAATCTGTCTGGAGCCTTATATAAGTATCTGTATTAGCTATATTAGCCTACTATCAACATGATGTTAAAAGTCAAACTCGTCACGTCACGAGTGACACTTCACCTGTCATCATTTTCAAAATGGAGGAGGCTGATTTCAATCATTTGAAATCGCATAAAGGGAAGAAGATTAAGAGCTATTCAGTAGGATTTAAGGTCCAAGCTATTGAATATGCTAAAAAGAACAGTAAGCAGCTATGTTTTATTAATATACCGTAGCTGCGTGTGTCAAATATGAGTCATTAAATGACTCCCGCCTCCTGGTGGTAGAGGGCGCTAGTGATCCTTCTTGCGACTACTCGGCTGCAGAAGAAGTGACAACAAGCAGCAAGAGTGAGCAGCGAGCGTTTATTTTTTCCTCTCGCTTGCACTTTTAACATGGAGGATTACATATCTAAAAGAAAACAGTTTTCTAAACTGGACTTTCAATCGAAACAGGAGGTAATAAAGGAAGATCTCCATCGAGACAGAGAGACTTTTAAAACTGAAGAAAGATAAGGAAGACTTCTATAAACAAGTTATCGATGCTTTTGATCAGAAGGAGCTGCGCATGGACTTCATTTATAAGTAAAGGTAAGACCATAATAACGTGTTTTTTTATTAAATGTGCTTTTCATGATGGTATCCTTACATCACACTAAAAATTTTAAGCGCAGGCCTAAATTTACCGCATGCCTTTGGTAAGTGCCGGAGTGAGAAGAGGTTTTAAATTAATTAGCGCCCTTTAGTGCAGGAAAACAAAGTGCTATATAAGACCACATTATAGCTAGCGTCTTTGGCAATATTTGTTAGCATGAATAAAATATCCTTCTTAGTAATAATAAAGTAGTCTGAACAGCATAGAGTGAAACTTGTTATCACTAGCAAGCATTGCTGAACAACATCTTGCAGCTAAATAATGAGACAACATAACTTCACACATAAAAACAAGTGCAGACATGAGACTATTACTAGTAGCAGGAAATCTACTGCAAACAGACTTTGTCTCATTAGCGTCCATGTCAATCAAACACGTTACTTAGGCATGCAACTTTGTCTTCTACACAGAAATGTTTCATTTGTGGAGTCCTCACATGTCTTTACTCCAGAGTGTCAAATGAAGTGAGGTAGTAGTAAAATCTTGCTGACCATAAATGCTTTAAATCATTAAAAATATTTTCTTAAGAGTCCAAATCCACTCCATCCTATTTAACTTTATTTCTAAATGATGACTTATATATTTGACTCGACACATTTCAAAATAAAAGTCAATCTGCACTGATGCAGGTAAACAACCAGCAGCCTGATGGGAGCCTAGACCATGGCATGAAACCCAGAAGTGCCTTCAGGTCACATGACCACAACCCACTGTGATAGCAAAATTACTCGTTTTAATAGATGATGTTCTTTGAACTGGGTACCAAAAGATGTTTATTGGGCTCAGGAATGTGACACTTAGCAAGAGATCTATTATCTGATCAAGCTCTGTCTCCTGTGTCTTTGATGTAACATGTGGACTTTAGTTGACCTGGGCACATGTGTCATTTATTCTTGACCCCAACAGAGCTAAATTGTTCCCCTTTCCTGAGTGACCCCCCCCCCCCTCTGGGCAAACGACACCCTCTCCCCTTCACAGGACTTTGGGTATTCATTCCACTGGTGTGCTGTATGTAAATGAGCATGGAGGGTGGGACTTCTGAGACTCTATAATTGTCATGTCAAATTCTAAAGGAGTTAGAACAAGCTGGAACCAACGGATGTGTCGTTCTGGTTTGGTCTCGCTTTGCAAAAATTGTTATTATTTGTTTGTTACTTTAATAAATCATTTTAAAGGTATTTGTCACTAAAGGATCGTCTTTAAGAAAATTTCCATGACACCACCTACGGTACACAATAACTCAACAAAAGCAAAACTATCTACCAGTCATTTTAAACTCTTCAGTTTTTGCCCTCAAAGTCCTCCCTGTGCTCTGGGAATTATTCGCTGAATTTGTAAACAATAACAAATACGAATATCGACCGAATCACTTACACCACAAATGGATCGATCCGATCTTCTTCTTAAGTGTCGTGAACCGACTGTGACGATGCTCACTTCTCCTCTCTCTCCACACTTAATATACTTCTTCATTTTCTGTTAATATCTTCTTACTTTCTGCTGCAACATGGTTCCATCTACAGTTCATAGACCTATTTCTTGATGTTGTTTAGAGCTAGGTACATATTGTCCACCAAGTGTTGTATACTGTGTGTGCATGCCTGCTCCTGGCTTGCTTTCAGTGTGTAACATTTTTTTTTTCCATTTTTTTATTTCTGGCAACGACATGAACTGTTTTAATAAAAGCACAAAGTTGACAACACATAATAATGTGTTGTAAGATAACATAAGATAACGTGCTTGGCCTCCCCCTCCAAAGATAATGATACTTTTTTATAAATGGTTGATTTATATAGGTTAGTAAGGTAAAGTTTTCTACCTGACAAATTGATATTGTCAGGTTCAAACACTGATGACATCTATTAAACAAGACAAGAAGCAAGGAATTAAACAGAGACAGAATTAAAATTGGCTCAATTGAGGAGAGACTTCTGGGCTCCGCCGAACGACTGTACGCCTCCTCTCTTATTTGGACTTTCCTGATTACATGGCAACAGCTGTTTCTAAGGTCTTGTCACGGCGCAGACTCGAACCTGCTTTTCTCCAGCAGCTGAGTTTCCCAGTTCGTCCCAGATACGCCCCTGCTTGCGCTGGGCGCAGCACACCCACGCAGCGACAAAGCTGCAGACAATTGCAAATCAGCACACCTGAACCTGACGAGAGGTACCGGCATAAAAGCCAGCGGACCCACGAGACCTTTGCCAGAACGTAGCCAATCTTTCACAGTAAGCAACAAGTTTGGCATCCCTCCCTTGTTCCTTGCTCGCCTTCATTGTGCTCTTCCTGGTTCCGGTGTTTGATGTCCCGTGTGTCTTCCACAGTGTCTTCCCTGTTGCCTGTGATCGTTTGCCTCCCGCGACCCTCGACCCCAGCTTGGACTCGGACATTGTTGCCTCTCTCCAACCCCCTGCTGACTACCTCTTCGTCTTGCCCCTTGGATTTGATGAAATATTCCCACAACACGCATCAACAACAACCACTGGTAAAACTTACATTGTTAATTCTACACATTGTCCACACTCATTCACTTGTGGTAGCATACACACCCCACACACACTCTTCAAGGTCTTCAATAAACCTGGTAAACCGCAGTTCTGCCTTGGTGTCGCCTCCTTCTCTCTGCCCGGTACACAACAGGTCTGGTGGTCATAAACTGCCACCGCCTTTGGTTATAAAACAGTTCAAAGAAGAGGTCGTAAAACAGTTCAAAGAAAAGGCCGCCTTGAGGGGAGTCTGGTCCTGCTTCCTCTTCTCTTCGTAGTTCTCGGGTCAAGACAATGTATTTCTGTTGATTACAATACATCAAAGAAACAGAACACCTTCATGTTGCTTCCCATCCTACACGGTGGAGTTTTACAAGCCTTCTTCTTGGTAGGTTCAAAGACAGCTTTTGTCTTCTCGCCAGGAACTCATTGAAACACAAAGTTTTGGATACAATTATTCTTCCATCCATCCATTTTCTACCACTTATTCCCTTTTGGGCTGGCGTGGGGCGCTGGCACCTATCTCAGCTACAATCGGGCGGAAGGCGGGGTTATTCTGACAGATATAAATCAAGCATTTATGAACAGACATCAGTGGGCTAAATGAACCTCTTCAACATGATGATGATACTTGATAAAGATACTTAAGATACTTTTAAAAACATACATCTGATTTGCCGTGATGGAGGTGATGACTATGCAGACATTTAATTAGCTGCCAGCCGGAAGACTAAATTAATTACACAACGTGAGGGAGGGGATTGTCATTAAAAGGCATTACTCCACAACCTTTTCCAAGAAAATCGTCCGATACTGATTGATATATTCCTAGTCTTGCACATAATTCTACTTGTAACTTCAAAATGTGTCACTATTTTTGTGTGACTCATTCATATTTGAACCACAGCATGTTGGGCCAGTTAAATGTCAAGCAGGCTTTCGGCTCATTGCTGCCAGAAAACATTTTGCTCCGAGACACGGATGTAATATCATCTCCTGGATCGCAGCCAAACAATTTAATCCCATTTCACAACATCAACAACATTGTTTATGTATGTTTACTTTGTGTGGTACAGTAACACACACACACACACACACACACACAATTGTGTTTTCTATCTGGGCTCCAGTACTCTGGAATGTTCTAGCAGGAACAGTTGGAGATGTTACCTAAGTAGAAACATTTAAGTCCCATCTTAAAACTCATTTGTATACTCTAGCTTTTAAAATACACCCCCTTTTAGTCCAGTTGATCTGCCGTTTCTTTTCGGTGACCACACGTATTGCGCTGGCTGTCCAAAGTCGGGACCCAGGTTGGACCACTCATCTGTCCATATGTTGGGGATGGACTGGACTCTCACACTATTATGTTAGATCCACTATGGACTGGACTCTCACACTATTATGTTAGATCCACTATGGACTGGACTCTCTCACTATTATGTTAGATCCACTATGGACTGGACTCTCACTATTATGTTAGATCCACTATGGACTGGACTCTCACTATTATGTTAGATCCACTATGGACTGGACTCTCACTATTATGTTAGATCCACTATGGACTGGACTCTCACACTATTATGTTAGATCCACTATGGACTGGACTCTCACACTATTATGTTAGATCCACTATGGACTGGACTCTCACTATTATGTTAGATCCACTATGGACTGGACTCTCACTATTATGTTAGATCCACTGTGGACTGGACTCTCACCATTATGTTAGATCCACTATGGACTGAACTCTCACTATTATGTTAGATCCACTATGGACTGGACTCTCACACTATTATGTTAGATCCACTATGGACTGGACTCTCACTATTATGTTAGATCCACTATGGACTGGACTCTCACACTATTATATTAGATCCACTATGGACTGGACTCTCACTATTATGTTAGATCCACTATGGACTGAACTCTCACTATTATGTTAGATCCACTGTGGACTGGACTCTCACCATTATGTTAGATCCACTATGGACTGAACTCTCACTATTATGTTAGATCCACTATGGACTGGACTTTCACACTATTATGTTAGATCCACTATGGCCTGGACTCTCACACTATTATGTTAGATCCACTATGGACTGGACTCTTACTATTATGTTAGATCCACTATGGACTGGTCTCTCACTATTATGTTAGATCCACTATGGACTGGACTCTCACACTATTATGTTAGATCCACTATGGACTGGACTCTCACTATTATGTTAGATCCACTATGGACTGGACTCTCACACTATTATGTTAGATCCACTATGGACTGGACTCTCACACTATTATGTTAGATCCACTATGGACTGGACTCTCTCACTATTATGTTAGATCCACTATGGACTGGACTCTCACTATTATGTTAGATCCACTATGGACTGGACTCTCACTATTATGTTAGATCCACTATGGACTGGACTCTCACTATTATGTTAGATCCACTATGGACTGGACTCTCACACTATTATGTTAGATCCACTATGGACTGGACTCTCACACTATTATGTTAGATCCACTATGGACTGGACTCTCACTATTATGTTAGATCCACTATGGACTGGACTCTCACTATTATGTTAGATCCACTGTGGACTGGACTCTCACCATTATGTTAGATCCACTATGGACTGAACTCTCACTATTATGTTAGATCCACTATGGACTGGACTCTCACACTATTATGTTAGATCCACTATGGACTGGACTCTCACTATTATGTTAGATCCACTATGGACTGGACTCTCACACTATTATATTAGATCCACTATGGACTGGACTCTCACTATTATGTTAGATCCACTATGGACTGAACTCTCACTATTATGTTAGATCCACTGTGGACTGGACTCTCACCATTATGTTAGATCCACTATGGACTGAACTCTCACTATTATGTTAGATCCACTATGGACTGGACTTTCACACTATTATGTTAGATCCACTATGGCCTGGACTCTCACACTATTATGTTAGATCCACTATGGACTGGACTCTTACTATTATGTTAGATCCACTATGGACTGGTCTCTCACTATTATGTTAGATCCACTATGGACTGGACTCTCACACTATTATGTTAGATCCACTATGGACTGGACTCTCACTATTATGTTAGATCCACTATGGACTGGACTCTCACTATTATGTTAGATCCACTATGGACTGGACTCTCACTATTATGTTAGATCCACTATGGACTGGACTCTCACACTATTATGTTAGATCCACTATGGACTGGACTCTCACACTATTATATTAGATCCACTATGGACTGGACTCTCACACTATTATGTTAGAGCCACTATGGACTGGACTCTCACACTATTATGTTAGATCCACTATGGACTGGACTCTCACACTATTATATTAGATCCACTATGGACTGGACTCTCACACTATTATGTTAGATCCACTATGGACTGGACTCTCACTATTATGTGAGATCCACTATGGACTGGACTCTCACTATTATGTTAGATCCACTATGGACTGGACTCTCACTATTATGTTAGATCCACTATGGACTGGACTCTCACACTATTATGTTAGATCCACTATGGACTGGACTCTCACTATTATGTTAGATCCACTATGGACTGGACTCTCACACTATTATGTTAGATCCACTATGGACTGGACTCTCACACTATTATGTTAGATCCACTATGGACTGGACTCTCACTATTATGTTAGATCCACTATGGACTGGACTCTCACACTATTATATTAGATCCACTATGGACTGGACTCTCACTATTATGTTAGATCCACTATGGACTGAACTCTCACTATTATGTTAGATCCACTGTGGACTGGACTCTCACCATTATGTTAGATCCACTATGGACTGAACTCTCACTATTATGTTAGATCCACTATGGACTGGACTTTCACACTATTATGTTAGATCCACTATGGCCTGGACTCTCACACTATTATGTTAGATCCACTATGGACTGGACTCTTACTATTATGTTAGATCCACTACGGACTGGACTCTCACTATTATGTTAGATCCACTATGGACTGGACTCTCACACTATTATGTTAGATCCACTATGGACTGGACTCTCACACTATTATGTTAGATCCACTATGGACTGGACTCTCTATTATGTTAGATCCACTATGGACTGGACTCTCACATTATTATGTTAGATCCACTATGGACTGGACTCACACTATTATGTTAGATCCACTATGGACTGGACTCTCACACTATTAAGTTAGATCCACTATGGACTGGACTCTCACACTATTATGTTAGATCCACTATGGACTGGACTCTCACACTATTATGTTAGATCCACTATGGACTGGACTCTCTATTATGTTAGATCCACTATGGACTGGACTCTCTATTATGTTAGATCCACTATGGACTGGACTCTCACACTATTATGTTAGATCCACTATGGACTGGACTCTCACACTATTATATTAGATCCACTATGGACTGGACTCTCACACTATTATGTTAGATCCACTATGGACTGGACTCTCTATTATGTTAGATCCACTATGGACTGGACTCTCACACTATTATGTTAGATCCACTATGGACTGGACTCTCACACTATTATGTTAGATCCACTATGGACTGGACTCTCACACTATTATGTTAGATCCACTATGGACTGGACTCTCACTATTATGTTAGATCCACTATGGACTGGACTCTCACTATTATGTTAGATCCACTATGGACTGGACTCACACTATTATGTTAGATCCACTATGGACTGGACTCTCACACTATTAAGTTAGATCCACTATGGACTGGACTCTCACACTATTATGTTAGATCCACTATGGACTGGACTCTCACTATTATGTTAGATCCACTATGGACTGGACTCTCACACTATTATGTTAGATCCACTATGGACTGGACTCTCACACTATTATGTTAGATCCACTATGGACTGGACTCTCACACTATTATGTTAGATCCACTATGGACTGGACTCTCACACTATTATGTTAGATCCACTATGGACTGGACTCACACTATTATGTTAGATCCACTATGGACTGGACTCTCTATTATGTTAGATCCACTATGGACTGGACTCTCACACTATTATTTTAGATCCACTATGGACTGGACTCTCACACTACTATGGACTGGACTCTCACACTATTATGTTAGATCCACTATGGACTGGACTCTCTATTATGTTAGATCCACTATGGACCTGACTCTCACACTATTATTTTAGATCCACTATGGACTGGACTCTCACACTATTATGCTAAATCCACTATGGACTGGACTCTCACACTATTATGCTAGATCCACTAGACCTCCATTGCACCAGTTGCCCGGGGGGCGGGGCCCCACATTTGCGGTCCCCTCCAAGGTTTCTCATTGTCATCCCATTGGGTTGAGTTTTTCCTTGCTTTGATGTGGAATCTGAGCCGAGGATGTGGTTGTGGCTTGTGCAGCCCTTTGAGACACTGGTGATTTAGGACTATATAAGTAAACATTGATGGATTGATGGACTGGACCTCATACATGAACACTATAGGTTTATGGACACAAAGTTCTAGGTGTTATGTCCTTAAGGCGCCGTCATACAAAATGTTCACAATAATTTTCATGCAGTAGTTTCCAGTCCTCCAGGTCCCATTCATGATTCAATACGCCCGACTCGGGTAAGTTTCCCCGGTCTAACGCCCAATGTCGTTGTTTCCCAGTCAGTATTCCATCTGGAAAGTGTTTCTTTCAAGTGTTTCCTGGTAAGGGAAACCACATTCATGGCAGGAAAAAGTACATTTTTGCATTTTAGGGCAAGACGCTCATTTCATGAACTCTCCGGGGCTCTGCTTGCCAAGTGAAAGATTGTTCTTCCCCGCCTTCTGGATTCTTTGGGCAAAGCTCGCGCGGCGGCAAAAAGCACTCACAGCAACTATAACTGCATGAAGTATTGATAGTCAATTATGGGGTGTGGCCAACTTGAAAAAGTCCCATTGATTACATCATGCTTCCAATATTTACTCCAATCCATAAGATAGACGGATAAATACTTTATTGATCGCCCACGGGGGAAATTCAGGTGTCCAGTAGCATAAAACATATCCATTTATAACAACAACAACAATAATAAATACTAGTGAAAGATGCCCACAACAGTAATAAAATCTCCATGTATATTTCAGTCTTACGGCCGCAGGAACAACACACCTCTTAAACTCGCCGTTCTGCAGTGGAATGGTTGGAGCCTGTTGCCACGGTTACTCCTCTGGGCGGCCAGAGGGTGCCGGGGGTTACTCGGGTTGATGCTGAGGGATAATCATCCTCAGAAGAAGAGACAAAGCTCAACTCTTAAAGCCACGTCCTCCTATTTCCCATCAGGGTTACACGCTGAGCATCAGAACAAAACACCGACTTCTCTCCTCAAACACATGCATTACAGGAGAGGAGGGATTCGTGCGGTTCTGTTCCTGGGTGGACCTCACCTTAAGTATTTTGCAATGCGGTCTGCTGAAAATGATTGAAAGTGCTGTGGTAGAAATGTTGGGGCTTCAACCCGGGGATTTCTTCCTGTTCGTGACGCCAGTTTTATGTGGTCGCCGGTAAAGGGACACCAATTTTATATTTTTGGAAAATGTTGAGCACATTTAAAAATATCACGATAATGATAACCGTGTTGATTTTGGTCACAATAACCGTGACAAGAAATGTTCTTGCCGCCACATTCCTTCTCAGAATACCTTAAAACAGCCCATTGAAATTAGTTAAAATCAATTTAAGCTATGAATTCTAACATGCTTTTTTTTTTAAAACTACTTTTAGATATGTCAGACTTTCCCCTGACAGTTTGTCTATGTTTTAGTTTTTTCCTCTGCATTTGTCTGTTTCCTCTGTTTAGTATCTCCTGTCCTTAGTTCCTGTCTGGTGCTCTTATTTTGTCAGCTTCCTGTCTTGTTCCCTGAGTGCTGTGTTCCTCCTCTGCTGCGGCTGATTGGCACATGGCCACACCTGTTGCCAATCAGCCCGCTCCTATTTGTACCTGCTCTGTCTTGTGTCAGTTGCTGGATCATTCTGTCAGTGGTATTTGTTGTCGAACCCCGAGATGCAGAGATGGAGGCAGGCATTGGATATGAAGACATTATTTAATATAAATAATAGAACAAGAACAAACAAAAAGCACGCACGTGGGCGGAATAACAAACTAAGGGAGCTAGCACTGGGAGCTAGAAAAACAAAAAGGAACTTTAGCACGGAAGCTAGTGGAAAACAAACAGAAAAACTGGAAATAGCTAACGCTAACAGAAACCGCTTACCGCTACGACGACCAGGACAAAATGTAGCATGACATGTAGTAGCTGTAACAAAACAACATGACACGATAGCAACGACAATACAAGTCCGAATGACAATACAATGATCCAGCAACTGACACAAGACAAAGCAGGTACAAATAGGAGCGGGCTGATTGGCAACGGGTGTGGCCATCTGCCAATCAGCCGCAGCTGAGGAGGAACACAGCACTCAGGGAACAAGACAGGAAGCTGACAAAATAAGAGCCCTAGACAGGAACTAAGGACAGGATACTAAACAGAGGAAACGGACAAATGCAGAGGAAAAAACTAAAACATAGACAAACTGTCAGAGGAAAGCCTGACAAGATAAAAAATGTTGATAGAAAACAATACAAACAACTCCAGTTCAGTAATTTGTATGGAAAACAGTACAAACATCATCAATTCTGTATTATCAGAGCTGTTCCCTTTTTTGTATTGTATTCTAGTCATCACGAACATTTTGCTTGGAAAGATGTAAATTCCATGTTGGTGGTCAGGACAAGCGAGTAAAGAAAGTCCTAAATAGAGAAGTCATGACTACAAGTTTGTACATACTGTCGAGTTGTGGTGGTGAACAACCCCAAGATGCAGAGATGACTGCGGACATTGAGCAGGAAAACATAATTTAATGTTCAAAAATTAAGGCAAAAAACAAACCAGGAACTCGGAGACAGGAAACAGGATGCCAGGAACAGGGACTAGAAGACGAGGAACGAAAAGGACAGCAGGCTGCAAACAACTACAAGTTCAGGTACAAACGCTCGGAGCTACAAGTCGTAATGATAATAATCCAGCCCAGAGTGGAGGAACAAGCAGGTCTAAATAGCAACTGGCTGATTGACACCAGGTGTGATCCCGAGGGGAAAAAGCACTCAGGGAAAAGAGCAGGAAATAAAGACAAAATAAGAGCGCTGACAGGAAATAAGACAAACACAGAGGGACAACTAAAACATGACCAAACAGTCAGGTACAAACCTGACACATACGAGACGTACTAATTGATGACAACAAATGACTTGTGTTGGATCCATCTTAAAGATTTCGATGCCAACTGCTGTTGAAAGAGTTCGACCACCTTGTGATGAAAACAACAAGAATATATCAGATCAGGTTTCATGTCAGGGCAGTTAAATTGCAATCCTTGGCATCGGTCACAAAGTCTTTGAGGTCCAAGCCAAATAGGATTTGTCCAACTTCCCAGCAATGTCTCCTGCAGCAGCAACACACCTGCGGCTACGGGACTGCAGAACACACCTCCCACTGAAAAGACAAAGACGGAGAGGACGCTTTACTCCTGCATTAAATCAGACTTGATGCTTGCAATCTTTGATTGTCTCGGACAAAGAGGAGCGGGGTTGTCTCTGCCACTTACTAGAGACATGCATTTGTCTTTGAGCTCAGTCTGGACTTTCTCGTCTCGTCCTCTCATCTAAAATATTGGGACTGAAATGTCCGTGTAAAAATCTTGTTAGAAGTATTTGTCCTTGTTTACTTTATATGAAGGACACCGTCTTCAGATTGATGCAGGTTTTCATTGGGCCGGATCTGCGACCAACAGGTGCAAAATAGCTGAACCATTTTGATTAGTATTGGTGGACGTGTTGCAATAGATCCACTACGATTGTGTGCCTAATTGATAACATGAAAAAGTGGTGCAGATCACCGTATTTAAATGTCAATTGGACATGCACATTGTCCATGGAAACAATCATTTACTGGACATCCAAGCTTCAACACGTTGAGAAACATGCAGCACACAACTACAATCCATGCCACCTTTTCCAGGTAATACACACAACTCTGCAGTGCGATCCACAACTAAACAGATCCTTTTTAGCAGGCTGAAGGTGAGATCTTGCACACACTGATACTGACCACGATGGTGGTCTAGAATGATCCACACGTATGTTGCAAGACCTTTTTTCATAAGATGTATTGATTTATTTTAGTGTCTGCTGGTTCCAAATGAGCCCTAAGTAACTTTTCAACCTTCATAAAATATTGACACAACTTTGAGGATGATACATGGACTTAAAACTAGTTGAATGACACCCGTGTCATGGCCTGAAGGGTCTGTATCGCTCTCACTGGCACTAAGCAATTTTGAGGAGGTTGGGCAAGAACTTTGCCACACAAAAAAACTACAAATGTTCTGACTCGCTTTACGCCATACATCACTTCCCCCATTCCCTTTCGATGCAAAGACGGAAGTCCACGCAAATGCAGACGTGCAATTACTGCTATCATGGCAGAAGCCGCAAGCTGCAAAACAACCAAAGAAACGAAAATTTGGTCCGAAGAGACAAAATATATTAATAAATAAATAAAACAATTAAAAAAATATACACATATATTTTTATACATTTATATGTAAATATGTATATAAAAGTATTTTTTTTGTTAATTTTAATTATTTTTTTCAGTTATTTATTTATTTATGTATATATGTATATATATATATATATATATTATAGAGACAAAATATTTAAATAAATAAATGCATTTTAAAAAAAACTAAAAAATTTAATATAAATATGTTTATATATATATATGTGTGTTAATATATATATATATATATATAACTTATTCCTAACATTTTTATGACTAAAACACTACAGAAAATGACAAGAAAGCAATAGTGCATGCAAAGAAGCCCTTAAGGAAGACGCAGGTAAGACAAAAAAGCAAAGATGTGTGAAGCACAATGCATACAAAGCAAATGATTCAGCTCCATCCAGAGGACCTGACTGGCATAACAAGCATCCTGATTTGCAACCAGGGACAGGTGTGTTCTGTTTGCCAATCAGGGACAGGTGAAGGAGCAAGCGCCCAGAGCAGAGGAACAGAGGCATAAGTTACCAAATCCTCTTATGCACGATTACTTTCACCGAGGGTCACTCCTGCCGCCTGTCAGAGGATGTAAATACTTACATAGTAAGCACCAAACTACTTTACATCCCATAGTACCCCTGATGCCCCTCCCCCGAAGAACAAATTCCCCTCAAGCTGACTCAGTTAACCTCTATGTCACGGGATGTTGGTGGCCCCAAACCACCTTGTCCGTGTCATTCACCAGCCTTAGTGTCCCATTTTATGTGGTGAACCACTAATGGAGCGCCACTTTTATTAGGAGGTTGGCAAAGCCCACGCCCACCTGAACATGCTCTTTATTTATTGAGGGAATCTTTTTGCAGTGTGAGGAAGTCAATTATGTGTTCATTCATTGAGGACCGGAGTCAAGGTCATAGGGCTTATTCACACACACACACACACACACACACACTCACACACACATGCAGGTTGCTTTGGCAAAGAGAGAAGGGGCTAGTTTGAGCAGCAACATGGCGACAAGGTGCGTTGATTGACAGGAAGAGGGGGCTGATGGGAGATTCTGTGAGCGACAGATAACAGCTGTCTGCTTCACACACACACACACACTCAGAGTGGGAGCGTCTCTCACACACACACAAACATAGACAAACAAACACACACATTTTTTGTATCTGTTACCTTCTTGAGACCTGAGTAAAATGCCTCCCTCTTTAGGAGCAGCCCTTCTAGATGTATAAAGATGAGTATTTACAACATGAATAATATATACATTCTATGCACATATAAAAAAGCTTGTTGTGAAAAATGAGTTGGAATTTTATAACAAAAACTATTATAATAAAAGTCTCCATTTTACTCAAAACAAGTCAAAATTTTACAATAAAAACTGAACATTTGTGCAATATTATGATAAAAGTTGTAAAGTTACTGTGACCGTCTCTTGCAGTCGTCGTGCGGGTTCCACCGACCACCAAGGAAGGACATTGCTTTTGCAGGTTTGACTCTGGTTTATTTTTTCAAATAAAAGGAAGTCTTTCGCGCCGTCGTTGCTCCCGCTGCTCGCTCCTCCGTGTCACTCTTTAGTCGGCCGCGACTTCGTCGTCGCCGTCCTGCGTTTTGTCGCTTCCGCTTCTCATGCGCTGCTGCAAGCTGTCCAACGCCTTCTGCCTCGCCCTCCTCCACTGCTGCCCTTTTATGCAGCCAGAGGAGATTCATTGATTGTGTGCAGGTGTGCGATCCACACACCTGAACTCGATTGTGGCGTCGCTCCCGGCACTCCCCACCACCGCCTCCTTGCCGCCATCTTGGCTCATTCGCCGACTGCGCCTCTCCACAGATACATGTGAAGACAATGATACATGTGAAGACAATGATACATTTGAAGACAATGATACATATGAAGACAATGATAGATATGAAGACAATGATACATGTGAAGACAATGATACATATGAAGACAATGATAGATATGAAGACAATGATACATGTGAAGACAATGATACATGTGAAGACAATGATACATTTGCAGACAATGATATATATGAAGACAATGATACATGTGAAGACAATGATACATGTGAAGACAATGATACATTTGCAGACAATGATATATATGAAGACAATGATACATATGAAGACAATGATACATATGAAGACAATGATACATATGAAGACAATGATACATATGAAGACAATGATACATGTGAAGACGATGATATGAAGACAATGATACATATGAAGACAATGATACATGTGAAGACAATGATAGATATGAAGACAATGATACATATGAAGACAATGATAGATATGAAGACAATGATACATATGAAGACAATGATACATATGAAGACAATGATACATGTGAAGACAATGATAGATATGAAGACAATGATACATGTGAAGACAATGATAGATATGAAGACAATGATACATACATGAAGACAATGATACATATGAAGACAATGATACATATGAAGACAATGATACATATGAAGACAATGATACATGTGAAGACAATGATACATATGAAGACAATGATACATATGAAGACAATGATACATATGAAGACAATGATACATGTGAAGACAATGATACATGTGAAGACAATGATACATATGAAGACAATGATACATGTGAAGACAATGATACATATGAAGACAATGATACATATGAAGACAATGATACATATGAAGACAATGATACATGTGAAGACAATGATACATATGAAGACAATGATACATATGAAGACAATGATACATGTGAAGACAATGATACGTATGAAGACAATGATACGTATGAAGACAATGATACATATGAAGACAATGATACATATGAAGACAATGATAGATATGAAGACAATGATACATATGAAGACAATGATACATATGAAGACAATGATACATGTGAAGACAATGATACATATGAAGACAATGATACATGTGAAGACAATGATACATGTGAAGACAATGATACATATGAAGACAATGATACATATGAAGACAATGATACATATGAAGACAATGATACATATGAAGACAATGATACATATGAAGACAATGATACATATGAAGACAATGATACATTTGAAGACAATGATACATTTGAAGACAATGACACATGTGAAGACAATGATACATATGAAGACAATGATACATATGAAGACAATGATACATTTGAAGACAATGATACATTTGAAGACAATGACACATGTGAAGACAATGATACATTTGAAGACAATGATACATATGAAGACAGTGATACATATGAAGACAATGATACATATGAAGACAATGATACATATGAAGACAATGATAGATATGAAGACAATGATACATATGAAGACAATGATAGATATGAAGACAATGATACATATGAAGACAATGATACATATGAAGACAATGATAGATATGAAGACAATGATACATGTGAAGACAATGATAGATATGAAGACAATGATACATATGAAGACAATGATACATATGAAGACAATGATACATATGAAGACAATGATACATATGAAGACAATGATACATGTGAAGACAATGATACATGTGAAGACAATGATACATATGAAGACAATGATACATGTGAAGACAATGATACATATGAAGACAATGATACATATGAAGACAATGATACATATGAAGACAATGATACATGTGAAGACAATGATACATATGAAGACAATGATACATATGAAGACAATGATAGATATGAAGACAATGATACATTTGAAGACAATGATACATATGAAGACAATGATACATATGAAGACAATGATACATATGAAGACAATGATACATGTGAAGACAATGATACATTTGAAGACAATGATACATATGAAGACAATGATAGATATGAAGACAATGATACATGTGAAGACAATGATACATATGAAGACAATGATAGATATGAAGACAATGATACATGTGAAGACAATGATACATGTGAAGACAATGATACATTTGCAGACAATGATATATATGAAGACAATGATACATATGAAGACAATGATACATATGAAGACAATGATACATGTGAAGACAATGATACATATGAAGACAATGATAGATATGAAGACAATGATACATGTGAAGACAATGATACATATGAAGACAATGATACATATGAAGACAATGATACATATGAAGACAATGATACATGTGAAGACAATGATACATATGAAGACAATGATAGATATGAAGACAATGATACATATGAAGACAATGATAGATATGAAGACAATGATACATATGAAGACAATGATACATATGAAGACAATGATACATATGAAGACAATGATACATGTGAAGACAATGATGGATATGAAGACAATGATACATATGAAGACAATGATACATATGAAGACAATGATAGATATGAAGACAATGATACATGTGAAGACAATGATACATATGAAGACAATGATAGATATGAAGACAATGATACATGTGAAGACAATGATACATGTGAAGACAATGATACATTTGCAGACAATGATATATATGAAGACAATGATACATATGAAGACAATGATACATATGAAGACAATGATACATGTGAAGACAATGATACATATGAAGACAATGATAGATATGAAGACAATGATAGATATGAAGACAATGATACATGTGAAGACAATGATACATATGAAGACAATGATACATATGAAGACAATGATACATATGAAGACAATGATACATGTGAAGACAATGATACATATGAAGACAATGATAGATATGAAGACAATGATACATATGAAGACAATGATAGATATGAAGACAATGATACATATGAAGACAATGATACATATGAAGACAATGATACATATGAAGACAATGATACATGTGAAGACAATGATAGATATGAAGACAATGATACATATGAAGACAATGATACATATGAAGACAATGATAGATATGAAGACAATGATACATGTGAAGACAATGATAGATATGAAGACAATGATACATGTGAAGACAATGATACATATGAAGACAATGATAGATATGAAGACAATGATACATATGAAGACAATGATACATTTGAAGACAATGATACATGTGAAGACAATGATACATATGAAGACAATGATACATATGAAGACAATGATACATGTGAAGACGATGATATGAAGACAATGATACATATGAAGACAATGATACATGTGAAGACAATGATAGATATGAAGACAATGATACATATGAAGACAATGATACATATGAAGACAATGATACATGTGAAGACAATGATACATATGAAGACAATGATAGATATGAAGACAATGATACATGTGAAGACAATGATAGATATGAAGACAATGATACATACATGAAGACAATGATACATATGAAGACAATGATACATATGAAGACAATGATACATATGAAGACAATGATACATGTGAAGACAATGATACATATGAAGACAATGATACATATGAAGACAATGATACATATGAAGACAATGATACATGTGAAGACAATGATACATGTGAAGACAATGATACATATGAAGACAATGATACATGTGAAGACAATGATACATATGAAGACAATGATACATATGAAGACAATGATACATATGAAGACAATGATACATGTGAAGACAATGATACATATGAAGACAATGATACATATGAAGACAATGATACATATGAAGACAATGATACATGTGAAGACAATGATACGTATGAAGACAATGATACGTATGAAGACAATGATACATATGAAGACAATGATACATATGAAGACAATGATAGATATGAAGACAATGATACATATGAAGACAATGATACATATGAAGACAATGATACATGTGAAGACAATGATACATATGAAGACAATGATACATGTGAAGACAATGATACATGTGAAGACAATGATACATATGAAGACAATGATACATATGAAGACAATGATACATATGAAGACAATGATACATATGAAGACAATGATACATATGAAGACAATGCTACATATGAAGACAATGATACATTTGAAGACAATGATACATTTGAAGACAATGACACATGTGAAGACAATGATACATATGAAGACAATGATACATATGAAGACAATGATACATTTGAAGACAATGATACATTTGAAGACAATGACACATGTGAAGACAATGATACATTTGAAGACAATGATACATATGAAGACAGTGATACATATGAAGACAATGATACATATGAAGACAATGATACATATGAAGACAATGATACATGTGAAGACAATGATACATATGAAGACAATGATAGATATGAAGACAATGATACATATGAAGACAATGATAGATATGAAGACAATGATACATATGAAGACAATGATACATATGAAGACAATGATAGATATGAAGACAATGATACATGTGAAGACAATGATAGATATGAAGACAATGATACATATGAAGACAATGATACATATGAAGACAATGATACATATGAAGACAATGATACATATGAAGACAATGATACATGTGAAGACAATGATACATGTGAAGACAATGATACATATGAAGACAATGATACATGTGAAGACAATGATACATATGAAGACAATGATACATATGAAGACAATGATACATATGAAGACAATGATACATGTGAAGACAATGATACATATGAAGACAATGATACATATGAAGACAATGATAGATATGAAGACAATGATACATTTGAAGACAATGATACATATGAAGACAATGATACATATGAAGACAATGATACATATGAAGACAATGATACATGTGAAGACAATGATACATTTGAAGACAATGATACATATGAAGACAATGATAGATATGAAGACAATGATACATGTGAAGACAATGATACATATGAAGACAATGATAGATATGAAGACAATGATACATGTGAAGACAATGATACATGTGAAGACAATGATACATTTGCAGACAATGATATATATGAAGACAATGATACATATGAAGACAATGATACATATGAAGACAATGATACATGTGAAGACAATGATACATATGAAGACAATGATAGATATGAAGACAATGATAGATATGAAGACAATGATACATGTGAAGACAATGATACATATGAAGACAATGATACATATGAAGACAATGATACATATGAAGACAATGATACATGTGAAGACAATGATACATATGAAGACAATGATAGATATGAAGACAATGATACATATGAAGACAATGATAGATATGAAGACAATGATACATATGAAGACAATGATACATATGAAGACAATGATACATGTGAAGACAATGATGGATATGAAGACAATGATACATATGAAGACAATGATACATATGAAGACAATGATAGATATGAAGACAATGATACATGTGAAGACAATGATACATATGAAGACAATGATAGATATGAAGACAATGATACATGTGAAGACAATGATACATATGAAGACAATGATACATATGAAGACAATGATACATATGAAGACAATGATACATGTGAAGACAATGATACATATGAAGACAATGATACATGTGAAGACAATGATACATATGAAGACAATGATACATATGAAGACAATGATACGTATGAAGACAATGATAGATATGAAGACAATGATACATATGAAGACAATGATACTTATGAAGACAATGATACATATGAAGACAATGATACATGTGAAGACAATGATACATATGAAGACAATGATACATATGAAGACAATGATACATATGAAGACAATGATACATGTGAAGACAATGATACATATGAAGACAATGATACATATGAAGACAATGATAGATATGAAGACAATGATACATTTGAAGACAATGATACATATGAAGACAATGATACATATGAAGACAATGATACATATGAAGACAATGATACATGTGAAGACAATGACACATGTGAAGACAATGATACATGTGAAGACAATGATACATATGAAGACAATGATAGATATGAAGACAATGATACATATGAAGACAATGATACATGTGAAGACAATGATACATATGAAGACAATGATACATGTGAAGACAATGATACATATGAAGACAATGATACATATGAAGACAATGATACTTATGAAGACAATGATAGATATGAAGACAATGATACATATGAAGACAATGATACTTATGAAGACAATGATACATATGAAGACAATGATACATGTGAAGACAATGATACATATGAAGACAATGATACATATGAAGACAATGATACATGTGAAGACAATGATACATATGAAGACAATGATACATATGAAGACAATGATAGATATGAAGACAATGATACATTTGAAGACAATGATAGATATGAAGACAATGATACATGTGAAGACAATGATAGATATGAAGACAATGATACATATGAAGACAATGATACATATGAAGACAATGATACATGTGAAGACAATGATACATATGAAGACAATGATAGATATGAAGACAATGATACATATGAAGACAATGATACATGTGAAGACAATGATAGATATGAAGACAATGATACATACATGAAGACAATGATACATATGAAGACAATGATACATATGAAGAGAATGATACATGTGAAGACAATGATAGATATGAAGACAATAATACATATGAAGACAATGATAGATATGAAGACAATGATACATATGAAGACAATGATACATATGAAGACAATGATACATGTGAAGACAATGATAGATATGAAGACAATGATACATACATGAAGACAATGATACATATGAAGACAATGATAGATATGAAGACAATGATACATATGAAGACAATGATACATATGAAGACAATGATACATATGAAGACAATGATAGATATGAAGACAATGATACATATGAAGACAATGATAGATATGAAGACAATGATACATATGAAGACAATGATACATATGAAGACAATGATACATGTGAAGACAATGATAGATATGAAGACAATGATACATATGAAGACAATGATAGATATGAAGACAATGATACATATGAAGACAATGATACGTATGAAGACAATGATACATATGAAGACAATGATACATATGAAGACAATGATAGATATAAAGACAATGATACATATGAAGACAATGATACATATGAAGACAATGATACATATGAAGACAATGATAGATATAAAGACAATGATACATATGAAGACAATGATACATATGAAGACAATGATACATGTGAAGACAATGATACATATGAAGACAATGATACATATGAAGACAATGATACATATGAAGACAATGATACATATGAAGACAATGATACATGTGAAGACAATGATACATATGAAGACAATGATACATATGAAGACAATGATACATATGAAGACAATGATACATGTGAAGACAATGATACGTATGAAGACAATGATACGTATGAAGACAATGATACATATGAAGACAATGATACATATGAAGACAATGATAGATATGAAGACAATGATACATATGAAGACAATGATACATATGAAGACAATGATACATGTGAAGACAATGATACATATGAAGACAATGATACATGTGAAGACAATGATACATGTGAAGACAATGATACATATGAAGACAATGATACATATGAAGACAATGATACATATGAAGACAATGATACATATGAAGACAATGATACATATGAAGACAATGATACATATGAAGACAGTGATACATATGAAGACAATGATACATATGAAGACAATGATACATATGAAGACAATGATACATGTGAAGACAATGATACATATGAAGACAATGATAGATATGAAGACAATGATACATATGAAGACAATGATAGATATGAAGACAATGATACATATGAAGACAATGATACATATGAAGACAATGATAGATATGAAGACAATGATACATGTGAAGACAATGATAGATATGAAGACAATGATACATATGAAGACAATGATAGATATGAAGACAATGATACATATGAAGACAATGATAGATATGAAGACAATGATACATATGAAGACAATGATACATATGAAGACAATGATAGATATGAAGACAATGATACATATGAAGACAATGATAGATATGAAGACAATGATACATGTGAAGACAATGATAGATATGAAGACAATGATACATGTGAAGACAATGATAGATATGAAGACAATGATACATGTGAAGACAATGATACATATGAAGACAATGATAGATATGAAGACAATGATACATATGAAGACAATGATACATTTGAAGACAATGATACATGTGAAGACAATGATACATATGAAGACAATGATACATGTGAAGACAATGATGATATGAAGACAATGATAGATATGAAGACAATGATAGATATGAAGACAATGATACATGTGAAGACAATGATAGATATGAAGACAATGATACATATGAAGACAATTATACATGTGAAGACAATGATACATATGAAGACAATGATAGATATGAAGACAATGATACATGTGAAGACAATGATAGATATGAAGACAATGATACATACATGAAGACAATGATACATATGAAGACAATGATACATATGAAGACAATGATACATGTGAAGACAATGATAGATATGAAGACAATAATACATATGAAGACAATGATAGATATGAAGACAATGATACATATGAAGACAATGATACATATGAAGACAATGATACATATGAAGACAATGATACATATGAAGACAATGATACATATGAAGACAATGATAGATATGAAGACAATGATACATATGAAGACAATGATACATATGAAGACAATGATACATATGAAGACAATGATAGATATGAAGACAATGATACATATGAAGACAATGATAGATATGAAGACAATGATACATATGAAGACAATGATACATATGAAGACAATGATACATGTGAAGACAATGATAGATATGAAGACAATGATACATATGAAGACAATGATAGATATGAAGACAATGATACATATGAAGACAATGATACGTATGAAGACAATGATACATATGAAGACAATGATACGTATGAAGACAATGATACATATGAAGACAATGATACGTATGAAGACAATGATACATATGAAGACAATGATACATATGAAGACAATGATAGATATGAAGACAATGATACATATGAAGACAATGATACATATGAAGACAATGATACATGTGAAGACAATGATACATATGAAGACAATGATACATGTGAAGACAATGATACATGTGAAGACAATGATACATGTGAAGACAATGATACATATGAAGACAATGATACATATGAAGACAATGATACATATGAAGACAATGATACATATGAAGACAATGATACATATGAAGACAATGATACATGTGAAGACAATGATACATATGAAGACAATGATACATATGAAGACAATGATACATATGAAGACAATGATACATGTGAAGACAATGATACATATGAAGACAATGATACATATGAAGACAATGATAGATATGAAGACAATGATACATTTGAAGACAATGATACATATGAAGACAATGATACATATGAAGACAATGATACATATGAAGACAATGATACATGTGAAGACAATGATACATATGAAGACAATGATACATGTGAAGACAATGATAGATATGAAGACAATGATACATATGAAGACAATGATACATATGAAGACAATGATACATATGAAGACAATGATACATGTGAAGACAATGATACATATGAAGACAATGATACATATGAAGACAATGATACATGTGAAGACAATGATACATATGAAGACAATGATACATGTGAAGACAATGATAGATATGAAGACAATGATACATATGAAGACAATGATACATGTGAAGACAATGATACATATGAAGACAATGATACATATGAAGACAATGATAGACATGAAGACAATGATACATTTGAAGACAATGATACATATGAAGACAATGATACATATGAAGACAATGATACATATGAAGACAATGATACATGTGAAGACAATGATACATATGAAGACAATGATACATGTGAAGACAATGATAGATATGAAGACAATGATACATATGAAGACAATGATACATATGAAGACAATGATACATATGAAGACAATGATACATGTGAAGACAATGATACATATGAAGACAATGATAGATATGAAGACAATGATAGATATGAAGACAATGATACATGTGAAGACAATGATACATATGAAGACAATGATACATATGAAGACAATGATACATATGAAGACAATGATACATGTGAAGACAATGATACATATGAAGACAATGATAGATATGAAGACAATGATACATATGAAGACAATGATAGATATGAAGACAATGATACATATGAAGACAATGATACATATGAAGACAATGATAGATATGAAGACAATGATACATGTGAAGACAATGATACATGTGAAGACAATGATAGATATGAAGACAATGATACATGTGAAGACAATGATACATATGAAGACAATGATAGATATGAAGACAATGATACATATGAAGACAATGATACATTTGAAGACAATGATACATGTGAAGACAATGATACATATGAAGACAATGATACATGTGAAGACAATGATACATGTGAAGACAATGATGATATGAAGACAATGATAGATATGAAGACAATGATAGATATGAAGACAATGATACATGTGAAGACAATGATAGATATGAAGACAATGATACATATGAAGACAATGATACATATGAAGACAATGATACATGTGAAGACAATGATACATATGAAGACAATGATAGATATGAAGACAATGATACATGTGAAGACAATGATAGATATGAAGACAATGATACATACATGAAGACAATGATACATATGAAGACAATGATACATATGAAGAGAATGATACATGTGAAGACAATGATAGATATGAAGACAATAATACATATGAAGACAATGATAGATATGAAGACAATGATACATATGAAGACAATGATACATATGAAGACAATGATACATGTGAAGACAATGATAGATATGAAGACAATGATACATACATGAAGACAATGATACATATGAAGACAATGATAGATATGAAGACAATGATACATATGAAGACAATGATACATATGAAGACAATGATACATATGAAGACAATGATAGATATGAAGACAATGATACATATGAAGACAATGATAGATATGAAGACAATGATACATATGAAGACAATGATACATATGAAGACAATGATACATGTGAAGACAATGATAGATATGAAGACAATGATACATATGAAGACAATGATAGATATGAAGACAATGATACATATGAAGACAATGATACGTATGAAGACAATGATACATATGAAGACAATGATACATATGAAGACAATGATAGATATAAAGACAATGATACATATGAAGACAATGATACATATGAAGACAATGATACATGTGAAGACAATGATACATATGAAGACAATGATACATGTGAAGACAATGATACATGTGAAGACAATGATACATATGAAGACAATGATACATATGAAGACAATGATACATATGAAGACAATGATACATATGAAGACAATGATACATGTGAAGACAATGATACATATGAAGACAATGATACGTATGAAGACAATGATACATATGAAGACAATGATACATATGAAGACAATGATAGATATGAAGACAATGATACATATGAAGACAATGATACATATGAAGACAATGATACATGTGAAGACAATGATACATATGAAGACAATGATACATGTGAAGACAATGATACATGTGAAGACAATGATACATATGAAGACAATGATACATATGAAGACAATGATACATATGAAGACAATGATACATATGAAGACAATGATACATATGAAGACAATGATACATTTGAAGACAATGATACATTTGAAGACAATGACACATGTGAAGACAATGATACATATGAAGACAATGATACATATGAAGACAATGATACATTTGAAGACAATGATACATTTGAAGACAATGACACATGTGAAGACAATGATACATTTGAAGACAATGATACATATGAAGACAGTGATACATATGAAGACAATGATACATATGAAGACAATGATACATATGAAGACAATGATACATGTGAAGACAATGATACATATGAAAACAATGATAGATATGAAGACAATGATACATATGAAGACAATGATAGATATGAAGACAATGATACATATGAAGACAATGATACATATGAAGACAATGATAGATATGAAGACAATGATACATGTGAAGACAATGATAGATATGAAGACAATGATACATGTGAAGACAATGATAGATATGAAGACAATGATACATGTGAAGACAATGATACATATGAAGACAATGATAGATATGAAGACAATGATACATATGAAGACAATGATACATTTGAAGACAATGATACATTTGAAGACAATGATACATGTGAAGACAATGATACATATGAAGACAATGATACATATGAAGACAATGATACATGTGAAGACAATGATGATATGAAGACAATGATAGATATGAAGACAATGATAGATATGAAGACAATGATACATGTGAAGACAATGATAGATATGAAGACAATGATACATATGAAGACAATGATACATGTGAAGACAATGATACATATGAAGACAATGATAGATATGAAGACAATGATACATGTGAAGACAATGATAGATATGAAGACAATGATACATACTTGAAGACAATGATACATATGAAGACAATGATACATATGAAGACAATGATACATGTGAAGACAATGATAGATATGAAGACAATAATACATATGAAGACAATGATAGATATGAAGACAATGATACATATGAAGACAATGATACATATGAAGACAATGATACATGTGAAGACAATGATAGATATGAAGACAATGATACATACATGAAGACAATGATACATATGAAGACAATGATAGATATGAAGACAATGATACATATGAAGACAATGATACATATGAAGACAATGATACATATGAAGACAATGATAGATATGAAGACAATGATACATATGAAGACAATGATAGATATGAAGACAATGATACATATGAAGACAATGATACATATGAAGACAATGATACATGTGAAGACAATGATAGATATGAAGACAATGATACATATGAAGACAATGATAGATATGAAGACAATGATACATATGAAGACAATGATACGTATGAAGACAATGATACATATGAAGACAATGATACGTATGAAGACAATGATACATATGAAGACAATGATACGTATGAAGACAATGATACATATGAAGACAATGATACATATGAAGACAATGATAGATATGAAGACAATGATACATATGAAGACAATGATACATATGAAGACAATGATACATGTGAAGACAATGATACATATGAAGACAATGATACATGTGAAGACAATGATACATGTGAAGACAATGATACATATGAAAACAATGATACATATGAAGACAATGATACATATGAAGACAATGATACATATGAAGACAATGATACATATGAAGACAATGATACATGTGAAGACAATGATACATATGAAGACAATGATACATATGAAGACAATGATACATATGAAGACAATGATACATTTGAAGACAATGATACATTTGAAGACAATGACACATGTGAAGACAATGATACATATGAAGACAATGATACATATGAAGACAATGATACATTTGAAGACAATGATACATTTGAAGACAATGACACATGTGAAGACAATGATACATTTGAAGACAATGATACATATGAAGACAGTGATACATATGAAGACAATGATACATATGAAGACAATGATACATATGAAGACAATGATACATATGAAGACAATGATACATATGAAGACAATGATAGATATGAAGACGATACATATGAAGACAATAATACATGTGAAGACAATGATACATTTGAAGACAATGATACATATGAAGACAATGATACATATGAAGACAATGATACATATGAAGACAATTATACGTATGAAGACAATGATACATATGAAGACAATGATACATGTGAAGACAATGATATATATGAAGACAATGATACATATGAAGACAATGATACATATGAAGACAATGATACATATGAAGACAATGATGGATATGAAGACAATGATAGATATGAAGACGATACATATGAAGACAATGATACATGTGAAGACAATGATACATATGAAGACAATGATACATATGAAGACAATGATACGTATGAAGACAATGATACATATGAAGACAATGATACATGTGAAGACAATGATACATATGAAGACAATGATACATGTGAAGACAATGATACATTTGAAGACAATGATACATATGAAGACAATGACACATATGAAGACAATGATACATGTGAAGACAATGATACATATGAAGACAATGATACATGTGAAGACAATGATACATATGAAGACAATGATACATATGAAGACAATGATACGTATGAAGACAATGATACATATGAAGACAATGATACATGTGAAGACAATGATACATATGAAGACAATGATACATATGAAGACAATGATACATACATGAAGACAATGATACATATGAAGACAATGATACATATGAAGACAATGATACATGTGAAGACAATGATAGATATGAAGACAATAATACATATGAAGGCAATGATAGATATGAAGACAATGATAGATATGAAGACAATGATACATATGAAGACAATGATACATGTGAAGACAATGATAGATATGAAGACAATGATACATACATGAAGACAATGATACATATGAAGACAATGATAGATATGAAGACAATGATACATATGAAGACAATGATACATATGAAGACAATGATACATATGAAGACAATGATAGATATGAAGACAATGATACATATGAAGACAATGATAGATATGAAGACAATGATACATATGAAGACAATGATACATATGAAGACAATGATACATATGAAGACAATGATAGATATGAAGACAATGATACATATGAAGACAATGATACGTATGAAGACAATGATACATATGAAGACAATGATACGTATGAAGACAATGATACATATGAAGACAATGATAGATATGAAGACAATGATAGATATGAAGACAATGATACATGTGAAGACAATGATACATATGAAGACAATGATACATATGAAGACAATGATACATATGAAGACAATGATACATGTGAAGACAATGATACATATGAAGACAATGATACATGTGAAGACAATGATACATATGAAGACAATGATACATATGAAGACAATGATACATATGAAGACAATGATACATGTGAAGACAATGATACATATGAAGACAATGATACATATGAAGACAATGATACATGTGAAGACAATGATACATATGAAGACAATGATACATATGAAGACAATGATACATATGAAGACAATGATACATATGAAGACAATGATACATTTGAAGACAATGATACATTTGAAGACAATGACACATGTGAAGACAATGATACATATGAAGACAATGATACATATGAAGACAATGATACATTTGAAGACAATGATACATTTGAAGACAATGACACATGTGAAGACAATGATACATTTGAAGACAATGATACATATGAAGACAGTGATACATATGAAGACAATGATACATATGAAGACAATGATATATATGAAGACAATGATACATATGAAGACAATGATACATATGAAGACAATGATAGATATGAAGACGATACATATGAAGACAATGATACATGTGAAGACAATGATACATTTGAAGACAATGATACATATGAAGACAATGATACATATGAAGACAATGATACATATGAAGACAATGATACATATGAAGACAATGATACGTATGAAGACAATGATACATATGAAGACAATGATAGATGTGAAGACAATGATATATATGAAGACAATGATACATATGAAGACAATGATACATATGAAGACAATGATACATATGAAGACAATGATGGATATGAAGACAATGATAGATATGAAGACGATACATATGAAGACAATGATACATGTGAAGACAATGATACATATGAAGACAATGATACATATGAAGACAATGATACGTATGAAGACAATGATACATATGAAGACAATGATACACGTGAAGACAATGATACATATGAAGACAATGATACATGTGAAGACAATGATACATTTGAAGACAGTGATACATATGAAGACAATGACACATATGAAGACAATGATACATGTGAAGACAATGATACATATGAAGACAATGATACATGTGAAGACAATGATACATATGAAGACAATGATACATGTGAAGACAATGATACATGTGAAGACAATGATACATGTGAAGACAATGATACATTTGAAGACAATGATACATGTGAAGACAATGATACATATGAAGACAATGATACATTTGAAGACAATGATACATTTGAAGACAATGACACATGTGAAGACAATGATACATATGAAGACAATGATACATTTGAAGACAATGATACATATGAAGACAATGATACATATGAAGACAGTGATACATATGAAGACAATGATACATATGAAGACAATGATATATATGAAGACAATGATACATATGAAGACAATGATACATATGAAGACAATGATACATGTGAAGACAATGATAGATATGAAGACAATGATACATATGAAGACAATGATACATATGAAGACAATGATACATATGAAGACAATGATACATATGAAGACAATGATACATATGAAGACAATGATACATATGAAGACAATGATAGATATGAAGACGATACATATGAAGACAATGATACATATGAAGACAATGATACATGTGAAGACAATGATACATATGAAGACAATGATACATATGAAGACAATGATACATATGAAGACAATGATACATGTGAAGACAATGATACATATGAAGACAATGATACATATGAAGACAATGATACATATGAAGACAATGATACATATGAAGACAATGATACATGTGAAGACAATGATACATATGAAGACAATGATAGATATGAAGACAATGATAGATATGAAGACAATGATACATATGAAGACAATGATACATATGAAGACAATGATACATGTGAAGACAATGATACATATGAAGACAATGATACATGTGAAGACAATGATACATGTGAAGACAATGATACATGTGAAGACAATGATACATGTGAAGACAATGATACATATGAAGACAATGATAGATATGAAGACAATGATAGATATGAAGACAATGATACATATGAAGACAATGATACATATGAAGACAATGATACATATGAAGACAATGATACATGTGAAGACAATGATACATATGAAGACAATGATAGATATGAAGACAATGATAGATATGAAGACAATGATACATATGAAGACAATGATACATATGAAGACAATGATACATGTGAAGACAATGATACATATGAAGACAATGATACATGTGAAGACAATGATACATGTGAAGACAATGATACATGTGAAGACAATGATACATGTGAAGACAATGATACATATGAAGACAATGATAGATATGAAGACAATGATAGATATGAAGACAATGATACATATGAAGACAATGATACATATGAAGACAATGATACATATGAAGACAATGATACATGTGAAGACAATGATACATATGAAGACAATGATACATATGAAGACAATGATACATGTGAAGACAATGATACATGTGAAGACAATGATACATGTGAAGACAATGATACATGTGAAGACAATGATACATATGAAGACAATGATACATATGAAGACAATGATACATATGAAGAGAATGATACATGTGAAGACAATGATACATGTGAAGACAATGATACATATGAAGACAATGATAGATATGAAGACAATGATACATGTGAAGACAATGATACATGTGAAGACAATGATACATATGAAGACAATGATACATATGAAGACAATGATACATATGAAGACAATGATACATGTGAAGACAATGATACATGTGAAGACAATGATACATATGAAGACAATGATACAGTAGATATGAAGACAATGATACATGTTAAGACAATGATACATGTGAAGACAATGATACATATGAAGACAATGATACATATGAAGACAATGATACATGTGAAGACAATGATACATATGAAGACAATGATACATATGAAGACAATGATACATATGAAGACAATGATACATGTGAAGACAATGATACATGTGAAGACAATGATACATGTGAAGACAATGATACATATGAAGACAATGATAGATATGAAGACAATGATACATGTGAAGACAATGATACATGTGAAGACAATGATACATTTGAAGACAGTGACAGCTGTGAGAATAATATCGTATTCGCTCAATCAAACTTGGCACAGATGTCAGTCACTAAATACTGCAGTAGCAAACAGGAAGTACTCGCTATAATCCTGCACGGGACAATCTGACTTTAATTTAAAAAATATATAATTCTGAAATTAATTGTCATCATTTTGTTTTTCTTGCCCTATGGCCCAGCCCTAGGTCAAACATTGAGCAGCGTGAGTAATGAATGCGATACAAGAATGAATTATGGATGATATTGTAATGTGTGACTTAGCGTACTCGCTACAAGCATGCTGATGTGATGATCATCTTTTCTAGGACGAGGAGGAGAGGACCAGGACAGAGTCCTCATCCCTCCTCAAGACATGCGCCTTGTCCTCTCAGAAAACACCTGGAATGCAATTCAAAATCCTCAACATTCTTATGGTAAAAATAAATGTAATAATTAGCAAGTTTCTCTTTTAAAGGCGCTTTTTAATTCATAGTAAAGTGTAGAAGAGTTTTTTGTATTAGTAGATTGCACAGTACAGTACATATTCCGTACAATTGACCACTAAATGCTAACACCCCAATAAGTTTTTCAACTTGTTTAAGTCGGGGTCCACATACATCAATTCATGGTAAGTGTGAGAAAAACGCTGAGTTGAGGTAAAGTAACAAGTTTTTAGAACAAAATATGTTAGGAATTGGTCAAGGAGGAGACCCCAGGATGCAGAGACGGGAGACAAAGTTAAGTCCAAAAGGTGTAACTAAAGGCGATGGGGCAGAAGTACACACCATGAATCAACAAACAAAACAGGTCCCTCATGGGTCGGCAGGGGAAAGGCCAGGGCACACTGAGCACAACAAAAGTCCAACACAAAGTCCTCTTTACCTCAGGGAGGCTAGGAAGCAAACACAAAGAGGGGAGGAATTTCAGGAATAAGGAGAGACAACATACCTGGATTGACAAAGTGTAGCAGGTGGGAGATGCAGGAGAAAATAATGGACAAGACTAGGCTGTCAGTGACCAGCTTAAATACTCGCTGGGTGAAATTGGTTGCAGGTGTGCCTTAGTGTCCGCCCCTCGCTGAGGACTAATTAGCTGGGGGAAACAGACATCACACAAAAAAGGTGAAGGCAGGGAAAATGATGTTATGTTTTACTATAACAATAAGTCACTTTTGCCATGGTGTTACTACTTAATATTGTCTGAACTTGCAGAAATGGAAAAAGTAAGATTGTTATGTTTAGAAAGGGGAGATGACGGCTCAGAAACCAGGGGGCTGTAATGTTCAATGATTTATTTTATATATATATATATAGATATGAACAATACAAACTCACTATACTTAAACTAAGGAATGGAGTGTGTGACCAAAATCCAAGTGTGTGTGTGTGTGTGTGTGTGTGTGTGTGTGGTGTTGAACTGTGTGAAATTAACTGTTGTGTGTTACTGCAATGTTGGATGAGGAAGCTAACAAATCCAAAGGGGGCAAGGAGAAAGGGGTCTGTGATCCAAGTGAGGTCCGTGGGTCAGAGAGAGAGGCGACAAGGTCCGTGTCCAGGCGGGGGCCGAGGATCGAGGGAGGCAGTCCAGATCCAGGGCAATGGAAGGAAAACACCGCAGGCAGAAGGGAGAAGACGGGACAAATCAAGCCGCAAAGAGAGAGCATAAAGTTTGTCGCTTATGGTTCACCTTCGAGAAACAAAGTTCTCGCCAGGATCCTTGGGTCCACTGGTCCTTTATTCAGCTCTCTATAATCAATACCAGGTGCGTTGATTGCAGATCATCTCTGGCTGTGGCGACGCGTGGGCCCAGTCTGCGTGCAAAACGCGGGGGCGTGTCCTGTGGAGCTTACAGCGGAGCCCCTAGCTGCTCCCGCAGAGGTGGGTGAAGCAGACTGCGCATGCGCCGTAACAAAGATGTGTGCTAGATGTCCTGATAGGGCTTCTTTTTAAAGAAAACATACTCAAATTGTCAGACTTGTCCCTGACAGTTTGGTTTTGTTTTTGTTTTTCCTCTGTATGTCTTTGTTTCCTGTCAGCGCTTTTATTTTGGTCATTTCCTGCTTTTCCCCTCAGATGTGGCTGATTGGCACCTGGCCACACCTGGTGTCAATCAGCCCGCTCCTATTTAAACCTGCTTTGTCCTCCAGTCAGGGCTGGATTATTGTCACCACTGTCATTAAGACTTATCGCTGTTGCTGTGTCTACTTCTGTTCACTCTGGTCATGTCATAGTTCCTTTGTGTCACAGTAAGTGTTTTTTTCCAGTCCACAGTTAGCCTTTGTGCTAGTTTTTCTTCATAGCCAAGTTTGTTTCAACACCTTGTGCGCGCCTTTTGTTTGCACCCTTTTTTTTTTGTCCTGGTTTTAGTGTCAAATTAAATCAATGCCTGCTGCCTTCTCTGCATCTTGGGGTTCGTCACAAACAACATGTGACAGAATAATCCAGCCCTGACTGGAGGACAAAGGAAGTTTAAATAGGTGTGGCCTGGTGCCAATCAGCCGCAGCTGAGGGGAAACAGCGCTCAGGGAGAAAAGCAGGAAATGACCAAAATAAAAGCGCTGACAGGAAACAAAGACAAACTAAAACAAAACCAAACTGTCAAAATGTTGCCAGATTACACTGCAAAAAGTCTGTGTTCAAAATCAAGAAAAAAAATACAGAAATTTGCATATTTCTATTTGAACTAAGCAAAATGACCTCCAATAGAACCACAAAATTTAGCTCGTCAAGACTATTTTGAACAAGTCAAATTAGCTAACCTCAATGAACCCCAAGAAAAGCTTGAAATAAGTATATTCTCACTAATAACAAGTGCACTTTTCTTGCTAGAAAAAAACAATGAGACTGTGGAGAGGCGGAGCCGGCGGTCCGACAAAGAGGCACGGCACGCTGGAGCCCGGCCCGAGATGACGGCGAGGAGGCGGGGCGTGCCGGGAGCGACGCCACAAACGAGATCAGGTGTGTGGATCGTGCACCTGTACACGATTAGCATATCTCCTCTCGCTGTATAAAAGGGGATAAGGAGGAGAGAACGGGGCTGGTGATGTTGCGGAGCAAGAACGAGAGGGAGAGACGACAACACAAGCAGCAGCAACCCGCAAGAGAGTGAGAGCGAGAGGCAGACAAGGGAAGGCTGATAAACAACATGCAAAAGACTTTTGTTTATTGAAAAATAAAGAAGTCTACATCTGCTCAGAGGCATGTATTTCCTGGGTGGTCCTTGGAACCCCCAAGACGACGGCACCAATCTGGCACAGACACCTTCTTGCTCAATATGTTGAAAAATATCCTTAAATGAAGTAAATGCTAGTGGCACTATCTCGACATCATGATATGTGCTCGCCATGACATTTCTTCAAACCAAGAAACTTATACTAAAATCTAGTTTATTGTTCTTAATGGAAAGACAACAAGGCAAGCGCTTCTTACTCTCGGGGTCTCCTAGCCGCTCAGGCTAATTAGATGCTCTAAAAATGCACTTTCCCATCGACAACATGACATCATCGCACCAAGTGTGTGCTCGTTCACTCAATTAGTGCACACATAAACAGCCCCGCCCCCATCCTAAATTGTTTAATTGTGATTTGGAGGAATTGATCTGAATGTGCATGAACTATTTCTCTTCAAAACGTTAAATGTTTAAATATTAACTGTGCCAACTCTACTACTATATGACTACTTATTTTCTATTGTTTCATTGATAATAAAACAGCAAAGTTCATTTGTGTTTTAATTAGGAGACACCATTGTGTCAAAGTCATGAATTATTTTTTTTCTTGCTTGAAATAAGAAATGATTACCTTAAAAAAAAGTAGTTTTTGCTTTTCAACACTTAATATTCTACTTTCAAGCATGTTTGACTCAATATAGGTCATCAAAACTCAGCAACAAGATGGAATATTTTACTGACATCATTTAGGACAGGGGTGTCCAAACTTTTTCCACTGAGGGCCGCACACTGAAAAATCAAAGCAAGCGGGGGCCATATTTATATATATTTTTTTTAAAAACCAATACAATATATGTATAAAAATATACATTTAGACCTCCACTCAGGCTTGATCCAAAGGGTTTTGGTCAAAAAATATTAAAAATGTGTCATTATTCAGTATCATTTTTATTATAGGCTTAAATCTCTAGATCAACATTAGGTCTATCTGTCAATATAACATTTAAAAAAATATATTTGTATGCTCTTTTTGTCAAAGAAAACCATTTTTTAATAGAAAAAACACAAAGTATGCAATATTTTCACCCAATAACTTTTTTAAGTGGAATATTTTAGATTGTATAATAAGTGTAGCTTTAAAAATGTCAATAAGTCATCACAACATTGATTTTAATTCATTATTATTTTTTCAATCCAATCCAATCCACTTTATTTAAATATCACATTTAAACAACAATAACGTTTCCAAAGTGCTGCACAGCCATGTTAAAAACAATTGTAAAAAAAAAAATATATATATATATATATATATATATATATATATATATATATATATATATATATATATATATATATATATATATATATATATATATATATTATGCTCCACCAATGACTGAATAAAAACAAAAAATAAATAAATATAAAACCAATAAAAACAATATAAAAACAAATATGATTAAAAACTATTTTAATCAATTAAAACAGTAAAATAGAAATCAAAGTATAAAAACACAGAGAACAGAGGACCACACAACTCACTTAGTGTTAAAAGCCAAAGAATAAAAGCGGGTCTTAAGACGAGCAATGGCACTTTGAAAAAAATCACACTAAAATTATTGGGGATCCAAAATTCATTAAAGTGTTAAAAAATGAATTATAATTATTTTGTTTACTTTTAACACAACAATCTCGAGATCAACTTCAGATCCATCCGTCAATTATAAGTTTAAAACGAATCGAAATATGCAACATTTTACCCCAAAAGTATCTCAAAGTTCAATATTTAATGTGAGGTAATTGAAGCCTTGAATAGATCAATAATTCATAATGACTTTGATTTTGATTCATTATTTTTTGTCTTTTAAGAAAGAAACAGCCTGCATGGCAGCTTTGTGTCATTAAAGTCAAAATTGCAACATTTTCTTGTTAAAATTCACCTATTTGCTCTTTTATAACACCGTTTATGTTTTGTACTTTTTTAATTGTATTTTTAGAATGTGCCGTTGGGCCGTTAAAAAATGCCCTGCGGGCCGCAAATGGCCCCCCGGCCACACTTTGGACGCCCCTGGTTCTAGGAGCAAAACACTTCAAACAAGTAAAAGACTCTAACATCAAATCTGCTTAGTGAGAAGAATGATCTTATCAGACAGAAAATAAGCAAATATGCCCCTAAAGCTGACCAACACGCCGGATTGTAGTCAGCTGGAGGCGTGTCTTAATGAAATTAAACAATGGATGTCCGCTAACTTTTTGCAACTCAACGCCAAAAAAACGGAAATGCTGATTATCGGTCCTGCTAGACACCGACCTCTATTTAATAATACAACTCTAACATTTGACAACCAAATAATAAAACAAGGTGACTCTGTAAAAAATCTGGGTATTATCTTCGACCCAACTCTCTCCTTTGAGGCACACATTAAAAGCGTTACTAAAACGGCCTTCTTTCATCTCCGTAATATCGCTAAAATTCGCTCCATTCTGTCCACTAAAGACGCTGAGATCATTATCCATGCGTTTGTTACGCCTCGTCTCGATTACTGTAACGTATTATTTTCGGGTCTCCCCATGTCTAGCATTAAAAGATTACAGTTGGTACAAAATGCGGCTGCTAGACTTTTGACAAGAACAAGAAAGTTTGAACATATTACACCTGTACTGTATATACCTTTATATACATATATACATACATATATACCTATACTGTATATACCTTTATATACATATATACATACATATATACCTATACTGTATATACCTTTATATACATACATATATACCTATACTGTATATACCTTTATATACATATATACATACATATATACCTATACTGTATATACCTTTATATACATATATACATACATATATACCTATACTGTATATACCTTTATATACATATATGCATACATATATACCTATACTGACTCACCTGCACTGGCTTCCTGCGCACTTAAGATGTGACTTTAAGGTTTTACTAATTACGTATAAAATACTACATGGTCTAGCTCCAGCCTATCTTGCAGATTGTATTGTACCATATGTCCCGGCAAGAAATCTGCGTTCAAAAGACTCTGGCTTATTAGTGATTCCCAAAGCCCAAAAAAAGTCTGCGGGCTATAGAGCGTTTTCATTTCGGGCCCCAGTACTCTGGAATGCCCTCCCGGTAACAGTTCGAGATGCCACCTCAGTAGAAGCATTTAAGTCTCACCTTAAAACTCATTTGTATACTCTAGCCTTTAAATAGACTCCCTTTTTAGACCAGTTGATCTGCCGTTTCTTTTTTTTTCTCCTATGTCCCACTCTCCCTTGTGGAGGGGGTCCGGTCCGATCCGGTGGCCATGTACTGCTCGCCTGTGTATCTGGTGGGGACATCTCTGCGCTGCTGATCCGCCTCCGCTTGGGATGGTTTCCTGCTGGCTCCGCTGTGAACGGGACTCTCGCTGCTGTGTTGGATCCGCTTTGGACTGGACTCTCGCGACTGTGTTGGATCCATTATGGATTGAACTTTCACAGTATCATGTTAGACCCGCTCCACATCCATTGCTTTCCTCCTCTCCAAGGTTCTCATAGTCATCATTGTCACCGACGTCCCACTGGGTGTGAGTTTTCCTTGCCCTTATGTGGGCCTACCGAGGATGTCGTGGTGGTTTGTGCAGCCCTTTGAGACACTAGTGATTTAGGGCTATATAAGTAAACATTGATTGAAATATCAGCCTTATTTGACATATTTTATCTCAGATGTCACTTTTTGCAATGTAGGGAAACATTGTGGCAAATGAAATCGATGAAATGTTAGTTTTGCTGGCACAAGTTGAAGTATTGAACACCTGCAAGAGTGTGTGTGCGGCAGCAGCGAGCGGGCGCCTCCATGCTGATGCAACAGACGTGCAAACAGGCATCCATCAGAGCCGCGGTCAAGGTGGAGACATCACCTGCCATCCATCTCCCGGTTTATTGGCACGCCAAAGACGCTGCCCACAGATTTACGAGGGCCTGAAAGGTGCCTGCGGGTGCTGATGTGTGCATGTGAAGGAGCGCGGCGGCCGACATTAGCGGCGGCGTACGTGCCTGGCGGCGAGAGGCCATCAGGCTGATGTGCTTATTGACGCCTCCCTCCCTTGTCCTACACGCCATCCCTCACTTTCTTTAAAAGCCTGTTAGGGAAGCCGATACCTTTCATTAGCGCACAAAGATTAGCTTTTGGCACAGTGTGTGCGTGTCAAGTGACAAATAATCACAGCCTTTGCCAGACAGCTACTTTAAAGTGGAGAGAACATGTTGCAACATACAGCAGAGAGGCTAAAGAGCGAGATTTAACATCCTAATACAGCAGATACGTACAGTACGTGTTGTAACTCCATGTCAGGGCTCACCAGCCTTTTTCAAACTGATTCATGCCAAGGGCTACCAGTTTGATACACACTTAAATACATTGCCAGAAATAGACAATTTGCTCAATATACCTTTAATAAATAAATCGATATATATATAAAAAAAATGGGTATTTCTGTCTGTCATCCCGTCGTACATTTTTTTGCCTTTTACGAAAGGTTTTTTGTAGAGAATAAATGATGAAATAAACGCTTAATTGAACGGTTTAAGCCCTGTGATGAGGTGGCGACTTGTCCAGGGTGTACACTGCCTTCCGCCCGATTGTAGCTGAGATAGGCACCAGCGCCCCCTTGACCCTGAAAGGGAATAAGCGGTAGGAAATGGATGGATGGATGGATCCCGTCGTACATTTTTTTGCCTTTTACGGAAGATTTTTTGTCGAGAAATAAATGATGAAATAAACGCTTAATTGAACGGTTTAAGCCCTGCGATGAGGTGGCGACTAGTCCAGGGTGTACACTGCCTTCCGCCCGATTGTAGCTGAGATAGGCACCAGCGCCCCCTGCGACCCCGAAAGGGAATAAGCGGTAGAAAATGGATGGATGGATGAAGGGTTTAAAAGAGGAGAAAACAGAAAAAAAAATTACATTTTGAAACATAGTTTATCTTCAATTTCAACTTTTTAAAATTCAAAATTCAACCCGAAAAAAAAGAAGAGAAAAACTAGCTAATTCGAATCTTTTTAAAAAAATTTAGAAAAGAATTTATGGAACATCATTAGTCATTTTTCCTGATTAAGATGAATTTTAGAATTTTGATGACATGTTTTAAATAATAAATCCAATCTGCACTTTGTTAGAATATATAACAAATTGGACCAAGCTATATTTCTAACAAAGACAAATCATTATTTCTTCCAGATTTTCCAGAACAAAAATGTTAAAAGAAATTCAAAATAATTTGAAATAAGATTTAAATTTGATTCTACAGATTTGCCGGAATAATTTTTTGGAATTTTAATCATAATAAGTTTGAAGAAATATTTCACAAATATTTTTCGTCAAAAAAAACAGAAGCTAAAATGAAGAATTAAATTAAAATGTATTTATTATTCTTTACAATAAGAAAAAACATTTACTTGAACATTGATTTAAATTGTCAGGAAAGAAGAGGAAGGAATTTAAAAGGTAAAAATGTGTTTAAAAATCCTAAAATTATTTTTAAGGTTGTATTTTTTCTCAAAAATTGTCTTTCTGAAAGTTATAAGAAGCAAAGTAAAAAAATTTATGAATTTATTTAAACAAGTGAAAACCAGTCTTTAAAATATGTTCTTGGATTTTCAAATTTTATTTGAGTTTTGTCTCTCTTAGAACTCACAACCTACAAGCACAAGGCCACTGAGGGATGTAGGCTAGTACACATTACAGTACTAGTAAAGTACCGCCATACTAATAAATCATAATCGCTACTATACCGCCTCTAAAAAGTACCAGTTCTCTTTTCTTTTTTTTAACAAGCATGCCTTCGCCACTTCGTGACATTGCAGGTTTTACGAGAAAAGGGAGCATGTTCGGCAGCACACACACACAGAGTACTTACAAGCAGACACAGTGTGTAGACAGAAAAGGGAGAATGGACGCATTTTGGTGAAAAAAGCCAACACTGAAAGTGTTGCGTACGGCAGGAATCAGTTCAATAGCTTTACCGAAGCTGATGATGAATGTGTGGGATGTGTATGCTACTCTAAGTTTTTGGTGCAAAACGATGAGAGCATGAGAAACTGGTCGGATGAGACAAAGATTTAAGTCTTTGGTATGAGTGCCAGGGGTCATTTTTGGTGGAAACCAGGAACCGCTCATCACCAATACCAGTGAAGCATGGTGGTGGCAGCATCATGGTGTGGGGATGCTTTTCAGTGCCAGGATGAAAACCAACACTTCCCATCCAACCTGGTAGAGCTTGAGTGGTGTGGCAAAGAGGAATGGTTGAACGTGTCCAAAGATAGGTGTGCCAAGCTTGTGGCGTGGTATTCAAAAGACTTGAGACTGGAATTGCTGCCAAAGGTGCATCAACTAAGTGTTGAGCAAACGCTGTGAATACTTATCTACATGTGATTTTTAAAAGTTTTTAATAGATTTGAACTTTTTACATTGTAATTATGGTTTTTGGGCGGAAATGAATGTCTTCTATTTTGTAACAAGGCTGTGACATAACAAAGTTAAAGCGCTGTGAATACTTTCAAGACGCTCTCTAAAATGGACGACCAATTGAGCTTTGGCTCAGGCTATTTTGATTACAAAAACAGCATATTAGGCAACAATGGTAAATAGGTTTCTGGAAGTTTCCACCAAACATTTTTCCACCACTACGGCTCAACAATGAACTTGTGTTGGATCGTGCAAAGTGTCTCTCTCAGGCTTTTCAGCCGTCGTCTTGCTCAGAAGTGAACACACGAATGGTTTCTCTGCAGTCTCTCCTCTCACTCTCGCTCGTGCTCCTTCCCGGTTGATTAGATAACCGTGCCCAGCTGGGCCATCTACGCACCTGTCGCTGATCTCAAAGCCGGTCCTGGCATACCCAGCTTTGCTGCAGGTCCGCCGGCCACGCCCCCACACAGAGTTAAACTTGTATAGCGCTTTTCTACCTTCAAGGTACTCAAAGCGCTTTGACACTACTTCCACATTCACACACACATTCACACACTGATGGAGGGAGCTGCCATGCAAGGCCCTAACCAGCACCCATCAGGAGCAAGGGTGAAGTGTCTTGCTCAGGACACAACGGACGTGATTAAAGGACTACTGAGATGAGATGTTCTTATTTAAACGGGGATAGCAGCTCCATTCTATGTGTCATACTTCATCATTTTGCCATATTGCCATATTTTTGCTGAAAGGATTCAGTAGAGAACATCCACCATAAAGTCTGCAACTTTTGGTCGCTAATAAAAAAGCTTTGCCTGTACCGGAAGTAGCAGACGATGTGCGTGTGACGTCACGGGTTGTGGAGCTCCTCACATCTGAACATTGTTTACAATCATGGCCACCAGCAGCAAGAGCGCTTTGTGGATTTGTGGATGAGGAAAGTGAGAGTGGAGGACTAGGAAAAAAAAGGAAAAAAAGACTACAGGGCAGTGGGAGTGATTCAGATGTTCTTAGACACATTTACTAGGATAATTCTGGAAAATCCCTTATCCGCTTATTTTGTTACTAGTGTTTTAGTGAGATTATTTGGTCGTGCCTGTACAACCTGAAGGTCGGCCCCGTACGTTTCTTCAGCACCAGTCGACAGGTGGTGGCGATGCCCATCTCTGCCCTTCGCAAGGGACCCTCTTCGAAACACGATCTTTCGAAATGATGGCTGCATAATACACTGTACTTTGTGTGTGTGGTCCAATCCAAACGTGTTCGCTTGACCGCTCTGTTCCATAGTAAAGCTTCACCGTCATCTTTCGGGAATGTAAAAAATGAAACATTGGCTGTGTTTGTGTTGCTAAATGTGGTCGCAATACACTGCTTCCCACCTACAGCTTTCTTCTTTGACGTCTCCATTATTCATTGAACAAATTGCAAAAGATTCAGCAACACAGATGTCCAGAATACTGTGGAATTATGCGAGGAAAAGAGATGACTTATAGCCGTGAACGGTGCTGGACCAAAATGTCCTCTACAATGCGTGACGTCACGCGCACACGTCATCGTACCGCGACGTTTCAGCAGGATACTTCCACGCGAAATTTAAAATTGCAATTTAGTAAACTAAAGCGGCCGTATTGGCATGTGTTGCAATGTTAATATTTCATCATTGATATATAAACTATCAGACTGCGTGGTGGCTAGTAGTGGCTTTCAGTTGGTAGAAGCTGGGGATCGAACCAGGAACCCTCAGGTTGCGGGCACGTCCACCCTCCCAACCGCACCACGTCATCCCCAACAAGTTGCATAGCCTATTTGAAAACAATATATGTGGTGATGTTTGTGGTTAGAAGTTTGTTGCCGGACCAGCGCTGAGTGGTGATGCTAATCACATTGAACGGAATTTAAAAGAATGTAATTGGAGGTTGGTCCTCTCACAACAGTTTTAACAGCTAACATGCCTTTTAACATACATGTTCTACAAACAATGTATGAAAACAATACGATAGAACGTACTACAAAATACAGTAGTTTTATGAAGTAATGTACACATGTACCTTGGAAAGTGGACTTCTACGGTATCTCCTTCCAGCTGTTTCTCTGTCAAACACACAATCAGCAGCTTCTACACATTTTTATTGATAAATATCTGCCATTTAGATGTTATTTTAACGGCGTTAAAATCATTCTACTTCAGTATGTTGCAGACTAGCATCGATACACCCAAACTGACTTGCCAAGTCGGTCATGTTTTGATGGTTTCTTTCTTTAATTCAATGTGTACAGGGTTTCCCCTTAAAGTAAGTGAATTTGGCGCACCGCCACAGCATTTTTATTACCGCCACACCTTGAAAATATGTTTTGTTTTTTACTAGAAAACAAATTAAAGGAATATATTGTAGTGCCCTAAAGTCTGGTGCTATTTTTAACTTTTATTACCAATCTCATGATAACAAACGGCACAATTCCAACAGGTTTTAGCTCGTGCAAAAACACTTTTGTCTCGTGAGTCCGCGCTTCCCCTCAACACACAACAACACTTCCTCATTCTCCACCAATCACCTTTCAGACACGGATGGTGTGTTTGCAAACATGGGAAAAACTAACATCAAATCCAAACCACACAAACATAAAACATTTTCATTCGCTGGTCGTTACAGTATGAATCGATATGTATAGTCTATTATTTACACACTATTGACAAGTGATGTACGGAAAAATTGACCACCGAAAAAAGACTTTGATCACTGAAAACGGAAGTAAACAAAACACACACCATTGTCCTGAGCGTTGTCAGCATGTCTGTGATGTGTGGACATAGTTTTTATATACATTGCAGATATACCCGCGGACAGGCATCTACAAAATGTGCAAATATTAGGAGGACAGTGGCTGCTTTGAAGAACAGAAAGTGACGTCATGTGGTTTGTGCAGCCCTTTGAGACACTTGTGATTTATGGCTATTTAAATAATCATTGATTGATTGATTGATTGAATCATTCCAACTAAATCCTTTAAACATCTTATCTACCTTAACTAAGCACTCTGCATCTGTAATAAAGTGCTGCAGGCTTCAGCAAAGTGACAAAACACTTCAACGACTCGTGTAATTGAGTCAAGGACTGACATTTGCTGGCAGCTGCCAAGTGAGCTCATCACCAGTGCATCCTGACGACTTGACAGCTCCATTATTCTTATTTTCACACGACTTTAGTCTGTCACACGATGCTAATTGCTGGCTTGGAACCACGTGACCGAGAGACTCGCCGTCAACATGGCTGCCGTTTATCTACCGGGGGCAGCGTGGATGTCTGAGTGCAGTGTTGCAAGTCAAATCTCATCCGGAGAGTGGCAGAATGTGATGGAGTGGATCAATATTCAAACAGATTCATCAACATTTTCCAACCCTTTCCATGCAGTTGTTGAAGTACAACCTAGGAACATCTTTTCTGTACATTTAGTTGAGTCCAGGGATGATGCATCAAGGCCATGAAAGTCAATGTTGGACTGATCTTGTCAGGCTGGGGCTGTGGATGTTATATCCTTCAATCAATCAATCAATGTTTATTTATATAGCCCCAAATCACAAATGTCTCAAAGGACTGCACAAATCATTACGACTACGACATCCTTGGAAGAACCCACAAAAGGGCAAGGAAAATTCACATCCAGTGGGACTCTAGTGACAATGCTGACTATGAGAAACCTTGGAGAGGACCTCAGATGTGGGCAACCCCCCCCCCCCCCCCCCCTCTAGGGGACCGAAAGCAATGGATGTCGAGTGGGTCTAACATGATACTGTGAAAGTTCAATCCATAGTGGCTCCAACACAGCCGCGAGAGTTCAGTTCAAGCGGATCCAAGACAGCGGCGAGAGTCCCGTCCACAGGAAACCATCTCAAGTGGAGGCGGATCAGCAGCGTAGAGATGTCCCCAACTGATACACAGGCGAGTGGTCCATCCTGGGTCTCGACTCTGGACAACCAGTACTTCATCCATGGTCATCGGACCGGACCCCCTCCACAAGGGAGAGTGGGACATAGGAGAAAAAAGAAAAGAAGAGGCAGATCAACTTGTCTAAAAAGGAGGTCTATTTAAAGGCTAGAGTATAAAGATGAGTTTTAAGGTGAGACTTAAATGCTTCTACTGAGGTAGCATCTGGAACTGTTTCCGGGAGGGCATTCCAGAGTACTGGAGCCCCAACGGAAAACGCTCTATAGCCCGCAGACTTTTTTTGGGCTCTGGGAATCACTAGTAAGCCAGAGTCCTTTGAAGGCAGATTTCTTGCCAGGACATATGGTACAATACAATCGGCAAGATAGGATGGAGCTAGACCGTGTAGTATTTTATACGTAAGTAGTAAAACCTTAAAGTCACATCTTAAGTGCACAGGAAGCCAGTGCAGGTGAGCCAGTACAGGTATATATGTATGTATATATGTATATAAAGGTATATACAGTATAGGTATATATGTATGTATATATGTATATAAAGGTATATACAGTATAGGTATATATGTATGTATATATGTATATAAAGGTATATACAGTATAGGTATATATGTATGTATATATGTATATAAAGGTATATACAGTATAGGTATATATGTATGTATATATGTATATAAAGGTATATACAGTATAGGTATATATGTATGTATATATGTATATAAAGGTATATACAGTACAGGCGTAATGTGATCAAACTTTCTTGTTCTTGTCAAAAGTCTAGCAGCCGCATTTTGTACCAACTGTAATCTTTTAATGCTAGACATGGGGAGACCCGAAAATAATAAGTTACAGTATTTACTTTACCCCGGCTTCTCCTCTCCTCACCTGCCTCTGACTAGGGTTTGGGAGACTCCCCTGCCTCTGATCACTAAGCAGAGGTGTTTGTACAACAGCCTTGCTTCACAGTCGTGTCTGGATCGTTTACTTTGCTGGTGTTTATGCTTCCCGTACACTTCCCTGCTGCACTACTCCTTAGTGTTGTTCCATAACAAATGTTTACCTTGTCCTGTCTCCACATCTTTGGGTCATGACTGCCCCTTTCATTGGCAACCCTGAAAACAACATTCCAACAATTGCACCATAAGCAGGAAGTCAATCCAAGATTTTATTAATTGGATGTGTCATTGTGAAAATGTGTAAAGGATAATTAAAAAGTATGTTGGGGTATTGGTGGAGGGAACAGTGATAAAGTCATCTAAAATCATTGGTGTTAAAAAAAAGGGGGCAGATAAATATAAGAATATTATTCTTCCATCTGCTCCTTTCTGATCATGGAAATGTATAAGAAACAATGAAAGTGTGAACTGTCCGTGGCTTGTGTACATGCATTTTCATGAAAGGAATAAAATATATGATGATGATGATGTCTTGCACACCAAACAAGAAAAAGATGCAACTTACTTTAAGTTAAAAATGAGAAATAAAGCCTGATGTGAATTCCTGTTTCCAGGTGAACGGGGTGGCGTTCAATGACAGTAAGTAGGTCAGTTTATTTGAGCGAATTGATCATGTGCTTTTAAAATGTATAAACATGTTTGTTTTAGATTTTGTATCTATGTATAGTTCCTTAAATATTGAGTTTACTAACGTTGCTCAGTGTTTGTGGTTTATTTTTTTGTACTTCTGGGTGTCATCTGCAAGTATGCATTTTGTCCAAGTGGTCTTGCCGTAGCCCAGAGAGCATGAACTGTCCATCTGCCCACAAACTACACATGTTGACTTCAGTCCTGCTACACATCTTCCAGTGAGTATTGTGCTTATTACACACCACTTGTTTGACGGTAAAGTATGTCTTACTTCTGTATTCCATTCTCCTGTTTGGAAGTGTTAAGATTCGTCCTATAAAATCGCCAATGCTAGCGAGTAGCATCGCTATGGCGAATTGAATGTAAGTTAGCATCGAGCTAACGCACGTGTTTTAATGCGTTTCTTTAGTGTCGATAAATGATTTTGTCTCTCATGGAAGACAACAACATACTTTAACACATTTTTATGGACTTGCCTTTTTGTGGTGTTAAGTTCCTGTCATAAGCTGGACATATGCCCTGAGCTCTTATTTTGAAGGCACTATTGATTGATTGATCGATACTTTTGTTAGTAGAATGCACAGAAGTGCTGACATGTTGTGGTTGAGCGGAGTTTTTGAAACCAAAGGAAATAAAGTGGTCCTCGTGTAAAATTGGAGCCTCCGTGTTTGTTATTTTATAGTTTTATACAGTATAGGTGACATATTGACCCTCGGTTACATTTCCGCTCATGGCACCTTCAAAATAAGAGCTCAGGGCATATATACTATATATCAACTTATAACAGGATTTTAAAGGCCTACTGAAAGCCACTACTACTGACCACACAGTCTGATAATTTATATATCAATGATGAAATATTAACATTGCAACACATGCAAATACAGCCTTTTTAGTTTACTAAATTGCAATTTTAAATTTCCCGCTAAGTGTCCTGTTGTAAACGTCGCGGCATGATGACACGTATGATGACGTGTGTGTTTGACATCACTGGTTGTTTTTTCCAGCCCGATCCAAGCTATAAGTAGTCTGCTTTAATCGCATAATTACACAGTATTCTGGACATCTGTGTTGCTGAATCTTTTGCAATGTGTTCAATTAATAATGGAGACGTCAAAGAAGAAAGATGTAGGTGGGAAGCGGTGTATTGCAGCTGCCTTTAGCAACACAAACACAGCTGTTGTTTTTTTGTTTAAAATTCCCGAAGGTGAAGCTTTACTATGGAACAGAGCGGTCAAGCGAACATGATTCCAGACCACATGTCAACCGGCAGGTCGCCTCTTACTGTAGAAATGAACGAAGCTTGCAGACTTCTACCTCCTCCCACCGGAGACACTGGCGGTCACCACACCCCTCCGACTTTCAGGTACCATATAATCTCACTAAAACAGTAGTAACACAATAAGCAGATATGGGATTTTTCCAGAATTATCCTAGTAAATGTGTCTAATAACATCTGAATCGCTCTCACTGCCCTCGCCTTTTTTTTTCCTAGTGGTTCACTCTCACTTTCCTCATCCACAAATTTTTCATCCTTGCTCAAATTAATGGGGAAATTGTCACTTTCCCGGTCCGAATCGCTCTCGCTGCTGGTGGCCATGATTGTAAACAATGTTCAGATGTGAGGAGCTCCACAACCCGTGACATCACGCGCACATGGTCTGCTACTTCCAGTACAGGCAAGGCTTTTTTATTAGCGACCAAAAGCTGCGAACTTTATGGTTGATGTTCTCTACTAAATATTTTTAGCAAAAATATGGCAATATGGCGAAATGATGAAGTATGACACATAGAATGGAGCTGCTATCCCCGTTTAAATAAGAACATCTCATTTCAGTAGGCCTTTAACATCCCAAAGAGGCAAATTCATAAAATTAGGTTACAATACTTTATTCAAACATGTCCAGTTTTATAGTGTTTATGTACAAACTATTTAGACTCAGACAAGAGCCTTTATTGGCAAGCTGATATCTGTCTGCTAAAATGACAGAAAGAGATATTAGCAGTAGACTTAGACTTCCTTTTTATTGTCATTCAAATGTGAACTTTACAGTACAGATAAGAACAAAATGTCGTTGCATTCGCTCGTTGTAAAAGAGCAATAATGTGCAGATATAAATGAATAGATTACTGTATAGATAAATATATTGCACTTTTGCATATGCATCCACGTTTATGGATGTATGTTATATTGTCTTTATATTCCATCCATCCATCCATCTTCTTCCGCTTATCCGAGGTCGGGTCGCGGGGGCAACAGCCTAAGCAGGGAAACCCAGACTTCCCTCTCCCCAGCCACTTCGTCCAGCTCTTCCCGGGGGATCCCGAGGCGTTCCCAGGCCAGCCAGGAGACATAGTCTTCCCAACGTGTCCTGAGTCTTCCCCGTGGCCTCCTACCGGTTGGACGTGCCCTAAACAACTCCCTAGGGAGGCGTTCGGGTGGCATCCTGAGCAGATGCCCGAACCACCTCATCTGGCTCCTCTCCATGTGGAGGAGCAGCGGCTTTACTTTGAGTTCCTCCCAGATGGCAGAGCTTCTCACCCTATCTCTAAGGGAGAGACCCAAACTCATTTGGGCCGCTTGTACCCGTGATCTTATCCTTTCGGTCATGACCCAAAGCTCATGACCATAGGTGAGGATGGGAACGTAGATCGACCGGTAAATTGAGAGCTTTGCCTTCCGGCTCAGCTCCTTCTTCACCACAACGGATCAGTATATTCCAGCTACTTCATCCCTAATTTTGGGGGGAATTGAGGGGATTGTTATGATGCGTTCAAGAGTCTTACGGCTTGAGGGAAGAAATGGTTACAGAACCTGGAGGTTCTGCTATGGAGGCTGCGGAACCTCTTTCTAGAGTCCAGCAGTGAAAACAGTCCTTTGTGGGGGTGGGAGGAGTCTGCAGATTTTCTGAGCCCTGGTCAGGCAGCGGCTTTTTGCGATTTCCTGGATAGGAGGAAGAGGAGTACTGATGATCTTTTCCGCCGTCCTCACCACTCTTTGCAGAGACTTCCAGTCTGAGGCACCGCAGGCTCCAGTCCAGACAGAGATGCAGGTGGTCTCTATAGTGCCTCTGTAGAATGTGCTGAGAACGGGTAGCTTGTTTTTAAAGCAAGCTATTAGTGCACTTTTGTGCATGATGTCACTAAGATGACATATAAAAGTTAAAGTACACTTTTTGTACAGAACGGCACTACAATAGTTTAAAACACATAAAGTGCACTTTTGTGCATGATGTCACACAAGATATTTCAATAAGTGTCAAATAAAAATGAGCTGCATAATAGGAAATAGTGTATGTCCTTTACTATGTGGTAGGTTTTTGCGGATGTTATCTCCTGTTGTTGACTAGTTTTTTCATACGGTGTTGATCTGGAAATGATTGCTTGGGCATTTTGTGGGTGTGGCACCGAACGGAGATGTTGACATGCGGAGTTTCAAGCACTCTTCATTCTCTAGCAGGTGACTTTTCATATGATGCTACAAATTAGCAGTGGTGCCTTCTTTTTGTTCCATACTTGACATATTACGGTTGTCTGTTCAACGTCTTCCCGCTTGAAGCCAAACCACCGCCAGCCTGTGCTGTTTTTCTCGGGAATTAATTATTCTTCCTCCATTTGTTACCAGATAGGCACCTTCTTTCTCGCGTATTACCACTTCGTTAGCATCACAGCTAACTTTACCCATACCTCTCTGCTTTGCACAGTTTGCACAGTATGTGACGTACGTAGGAAGGTGCGCTTGTTTTACGTCTCTGTGAGAAGGAGAGACAAAAAAGAGTCTGTAGTGTAATGCCCGCAGCTAAAAGCAACTGCGTGAGAACATATCCTCCAATATCACCACATAGTCATTTTCTACATCGCACAGACACAAATGTCGAGTATATTCCATACATCGCCCAGCCCTAGCAGAACATGACTCATTGGTGCACTTTTCTACTGCATGTTCTTCCACAAGCCTAGTTCTTGTAGGCTCCTATAGTCCTTTGAACATATGACAATAATGAGTGCTGATTAAACTGCATGAAAGTGCCTACATGCATAATGCAATGTAACAAATGGGCCAACGCTTGTGGCAAATTCTCCAAGGGGTTACATATTTAATTCAGTCCAAATGAAGTATTGGGTGCTGCAACCAGCACACTCGCATAGACACACCTCATTAGTGATATTTGGAGTAATCGTCTGAGACTTGTCATTAGCTAAAACAATAACAAAGACTCTCCCGCGGGACGGCAAATCTATTTATCCGTCAGGACAAAGGTACCTTAAAAGAGACATAAAAACACACAGTTATTTAACCCTCTATTTCCCCAGGGATTGGGGTCTTTAACAGAAACAAAGCAGGGCCCAATCACTTACATGCTATTCCCTCCATGGAAAACAATCTGGAGAAGAAGATTACACACACATGCCTTCACCTAATACCCATCAGCTTTCGGGACGGAGGAAAATCTATATTTCATCTGCGAAGCTGAGGTGCCGGAGCACCCGCTGAGTTTGTTTGTCATTAGGACTAATCCCTGTGGCTCGCCCTAATCAGCTTGCTGTGTATGTGCTGCCTTTTCTCCGTCTGTGTGTCTGCAGGTGTGTGTGTGTGTGTGTGTCTGCATGTGTGTGTGCGCTGCATCAGGGTGAGCGCGGCCTCAGCCCAAGTCGTGCAAACACACACTTGAGGCTGAATTAAAGTCATCGATCGGCCGCGGCGTGCTCTCACACACCGATCAAAGCTTATCTATGATCGATGGCTAATCTATTTGTTTGTGTCTTTTTATGCATCTCAATTTCAATCCGTATAGAAATGCTACCTTGACGTTCCCGTATTTCACATTTTGTGTAAACAAATAAGTGTGATAATACGCTGTAAGTGGACTTTTAAAGCTGTGGCATCAACTGTCAAGGTCCAAATAGTTAGTCTTGCATCTGTGATGATCTGTAGTAGTCGTGTCATGTTGTCAGTTGTGTGCGTCCCCAGGAACTTGGTGCTGCTTACCATCACCACTGCTGTACCGCTGATGAAGAGTGGAGTGTGGCTGAAGTCGACGTCCAATTAGTCCGCGGCACATTCACAAACAAATTAAACAAGACAAAAAAGAAACAATAGATAAAAAAGTCAACAACAATAACAATCTTAATGATAATATGCCTTGTCACCTCAGCACAAAGCTGACACACAGGCTGTTTTTACTTCTTAGCATACTTTGCATGAGTTGGTTAAAGCCAACATAATATATTTATTCAAAATAAATAAATCAAATATCAAGATGGCCCAATAATCCTTACACTTTCCTGCATGTATCACTCATTGGATCTACAGCAATGGTCAAATGTTAGCCTTTGTATTAGTTTGAAAAACGTTTTTAAACAATGTGGTCTTTGAACTACTGCTGTGAAACGCAAACATTTTTTTAAACCATCAATTTTAATGAAGTTGTGACAAAAGTGTTACTTAACTAGACTGACTGTACGGCCTCTTTTCCCCAGACATGTCCTCTTTTGCAGGACTGTCTGGGGTGTCCGGGCGGGGTTTCTTAAATGCCTCAAATATAAGAAGGGGTTAAAAACAAAACAAATTGTGCACAAGCAGCAGAACTTGTGAGGGAGGGCCAGAGATGGACAGAGTGAGATTGTGGATTGCTGGATAGTCGAGGCATACTTGGTCAACAGCCATACAGGTCACACTGAAGGTGGGCGTATAACAACTTTAACACTGTTACAAATATGCGCCACACTGTGAACCCACACCAAACAAGAATTACAAACACTTTTTGCACCGTAAGACAACATAAACAGAAAAGAACAAATACCCAGAATCCCTTGCAGCATTAACTCTTCCAGGACGCTACAATATACACCCCCAATATCCCCTACCTCCCCCACCTCAACCCGGATTACGTCACATCAAATATTCCACTTTGAAAAAAACCCGGGATAGACTCCCGCCCCCGTGACCCCGTTACGGACAAGCGGTAGAAAATGGATGTTTGGATAAGAAAAAGCCATGCACGCATGGGGAAATCATGCAAACTCCACACAGAGTTTTCAAACGCTAGACCAAGTAATGCATTAAATAACGTGAAATACTTTTTTCTCACCACTTTGTAAGCAAATTGTTGAACAGTTTTAGAACAACATTTTTCAACGAGCTATTGCAAGGAATTTAGGGATTTTACCATGTACGGTCCGTAAAATCATCAAAAGGTTCAGAGAATCTGGAGAAATCCCTGCACGTAAGCGAGGATATTACGGACCTTTGAACCCTCAGGCGGTACTGCATCAAAAACCGACATTGGTGTGTAAAGGATATCACCACATGGGCTCAGGAACACTTCATAAAACCACTGTCAGTAACTACAGTTGGTCGCTACATTTGTAAGTGCAAGTTAAAACTCTACTATGCAAAGCCAAACCCATTTATCAACAACACCCAGGAACGCCGCCAGCTTCGCCTGGCCCGAGCTCATCTAATATGGACTGATGCAAGGTGGAAAAGGGTTTTGTGGTCTGACGAGTCCACATTTCAAATTATATTTGGAAACGGTGGACTTGGTGTCCTCCGGAACAAAGAGGAAAATAACTATCCGGATTGTTGTAGGCGCAAAGTGTAAAAGCCAGCATGTGTGATGGTATGGGGGTGTATTAGTGCCCAAGGCATGGGTAACTTACACATGTGTGATGGTATGGGGGTGTATTAGTGAACAAGACATGACTAACTTACACATGTGTGATGGTATGGGGGTGTATTAGTGCCCAAGGCATGGGTAACTTACACATGTGTGATGGTATGGGGGTGTATTAGTGAACAAGACATGGGTAACTTACACATGTGTGATGGTATGGGGGTGTATTAGTGCCCAAGGCATGGGTAACTTACACATGTGTGAAGGCACCATTAATACTGAATGGTCCATACAGGTTTTGGAGCAACATATGTTGTCATCCAAGCAACGTTATCATAGACGCCCCTGCTTATTTCCACAAAACAATGCCAAGCCACGTGTTACAACAGCGGGGCTTCGTAAAAAAAGAGTGCGGGTACTTTCCTGGCCCGCCTGCAGTCCCATGGAAAATGTGTGGCGCATTATGAAGCGTAAAATACGACGACAAGACCCCGGACTGTTGAATAACTTAAGCTGTACAAGCAAGAATGGTAAATAATTCCTCTTTCAAAGCTTCAACAATTAGTTAGACTAATTGTTGACGGACAAGCGGTAGAAAATGGATGTTTGAATAAGAAAAAGCTATGCACGCATGCGGAAATCATGCAAACTCCACATAGAGTTTTCAAACGCTAGAACAAGAAATGCATTAAATAACGTGAAATACTTTTTTCTCTCTCCTTAACTTTGCCAAGAGTCAACTCTTTGTTAAATAAAGCATAGAGAAACATTTTATTGATATTACAGACGTCTTTCAAGCTACTTATAGCCAATAGTGCTTAAATAGACTATACATACAGTTTGTTACTTACATTTATTTTCATGTGAAAAAACCTTTTAAATTTTAGGCTGTGCCGGCTTTTATTTTGCTGTGGTGGTAGTCCACAATCAATTACATGTCAGGGAACTCCTGTCCTCAAGTTCATCTTTTGTTTACTACAGAACCAACGTATTGCACAATTCACTTCTCGCATGACAGCAGTTTTTTGCAACTTCAGCAGCATATTTTTCCTAAAAAAAGTTGAATTCCTGATCATACTTTCCAGCCTCTTCAAATGACTTGAGGAGTTTCAATCTATTATCAACACAGTTAATGCTAAACATTCTCCAATTCCCATACTAATATTCCATAACCATTGCATGAGCACAAGTAAGATAAACAATATTCATCTATACCATGGATTATGACCCTAACAATACATACAATAGGGAAATATATATATATTAATAAAAAAGTGGAATTGGCAAGCATGTATGCATATTTTTGTGATATTGTTTTGTGTTTAGTGAGGTAAAAAATGTCCCCAGTTGGTGATATTGCGTTAATGTGACAAATATTCCCTGCTGTGGACTTCGGAGATGATCATTGTGCACAAGAGCAAGAGTTGAAATCCCAGTCAGTCCTTCCTTTGGTGTACTTCAGGGGTGTCCAAACTTTATCCACTGAGGGCCGCACACTGAAATATCAAGGCAAGCAGGGGCCATTTTGATGTTTTTTATTTTAAAAAACAATATAGAAATGATACATTTCGGCCTCCACTCAGCTTGATCCTGGGGACCCCCAAAGGATTTTGGTCAAAAAAAATATTAAAAAATGTGTCATTATTCAGTATTATTATTTTAATTATTATTCAGTTTTAATCTCTAGATCAACATTAGGTCTATCTGTCAATATAATGATTTTAAAAGATTTAAGTTGCATGCTCTTTTGGTCACAAAAAAAACATTTTTTTATGTCATAATCACAAAATATGCAATATTTTCACCCAATAATTTTTTAAAGTGAATATTTGAGATTATATAATAATTGGAGCCTTAAAAAGGGCAATAATCCATAACACCATTGATTTTAATTATTATTTTTTAAGCAATGACACTTAAAACAAATCACGCTAAAATGTTTGGGGATCCAAAAGTGTGCTACTCATTAAAGTGTTGGAAAATTAATTGTACATTTTTTTTACTGTTTACTTATAGCACAATCATCTCGAGATCAACTTCAGATCCATCCGTCAAGTATAAGTTTTATTGTTTATGTTTTTTGTTTGTTCGTTTTAGGCCAGGGGTCGGGAACCTTTTTGGCTGAGAGAGCCATAAAAAGCCAAATATTTTGAAATGTATTTCCATTAGAGCCTTATATTCTTTTTTTAACACTGAATACAACTAAAGGCATGCATTTATAAGTAACGTCAACATTTTTAGAGTACAATAACTCTCATATTCTTTTAATAACATTTTTATTCTGAAACTAACCAATAATAAAGAGTACTTCTTACCAGATGTGTTGAACAGATGTGTTAGAAAACGAATGGATGGATTAAAATGCAGAAGAATGTTTTGTATTTTGAACATTTTTTTAACTCCGATTACCAGTGGAAATATTAATTTCTTATCGTGTTAAGCAATATCAGCTAAGATTAATCTGAGAGCCAGATGCATCCATCAAAAGAACCACATCTGGCTCTAGAGCCATAGGTTCCCTACCCCAGTTTTAGGCCCTTCTTTAAAAAAAAAAACAGCTCAGTTTTTTAAATGGCAAACACAAAATATGTTGCATTTTCCCGAAAAAATATCTCAAAGTGGAAAATTTAACGTGATGTAATTGAAGCCTTGAATAGGTCAATAATTCCTAATGGCATTGATTTTGATTCATTATTATTTCTTAAAGAAAGAAACAGCCTGCATGGTGTCACGTGCGGTAATGCGGGATCGTTCCTCCAACGCAAACATAGACACTCCGGACAACAACGTAAAGGTAAGAATGATTTAATAACAAAACACTGGTACAAAAACAGACGAAAAGAAACGCGTGGCGAAAGCACAGAAGCTAATGCTAACACTAGCACAGGATCAGGTAACAAGAAATTTAGTAATTACCAACGAAACAGAAACAAGGACCAAGGGACCGACGTGACGGGACAAGGCAGGCTTAAATAAGGAAGTAATTAACAAAAACAGGTGTGCGTCTGGAACCCGCAGCAGGTGAAATTAATACGTTACCATTGTGACCAAACTGACTCACAAAAGGTACACAAACAACGAAGGGAGTCCAAACTAACAGAAAATAACTAAACTAAACATGACCCAGACTACGGATCATGACACATGGCAGCTTTGTGTTATTAGAGTAAACATGCAACATTTTCTTGTTACATTTCACCAGTTTGCTCTTTTATATCACTTTTTACTAGGGCTGGGCAACGATTAAAAATTTTAATCGCACTATTTCTCCGATTAATCGCGATTAACTGCATTGTATACGCAAAGCCCAATAATGAATTCAAAAGTAGTGTGTAGTGCACCTTTATTGAATATTTCTCCCACATGAACAAAAGCGCCAAAACATTTGTTGTGCAAACACAATTTAAATCAGTCCTTGTTAAACAGTAGCAGTTAAATAGCATATTTGATGAAAATCAACTCCAAAAATGTAAATACAAACATTTAAGCTTATTGCCACTGCCAGGGTATTTAAGTTATCCTGTTTGTTATGGAAAATAAATATAATCTACATACAAATCTCTGAGCCACAATCATAACATCTGAACAGGCAATTTCTGAGGTAACAGCAGAAACATTTTTTTTTATCAGGGATCTTATGTTTAAAAAACCTATATTATAGGTAGTGGGCTGTTTTAGGGAATTTTGGATCAAATTATCCATAGTAGCAATATTAATAATGTTGTGTTTATTCTGCGTAGTGCACTTAAAATAATTATGACCATATCTAGGATTGATATGATGGAATTTTCCGATTGTTTGCTTGGTGCTTTGATAAACTGAAGGCATCATATACATGGTACTATATTGTGATGTTATGAGCCAGGGAAAAAAAGGACTACCCTACCCAGCATGCAACAGGAGTGACGAGCATGTATAGATTGTGTCGCCATGACGGCATCTTGTATGTTGTGATATGCACGCTCTGAAAGCAAACGTTAAGAACTCAGCCAACACTCCTGGTCTGCATTATTCATAAATAGACAGACAACACATATACTCCGCTGCTTCACAGGCCGCTGGATGTAGCCGGCAAAGTATTCCCATGCTAGCTAGCCACGCCTCATTCAGTCCAAAACGGCCGATCTATCCACATTCAGAATTGTCTGGCGGTCGTAAGTGATCCCGGAGTGACCACGCTGTAAGCCAGCCATGACATTTGCAGAATTGTCCGTATTTTTGCCAAATGTTCCATCTTTACCAAGAGCCCCTCCACGCCAAAGTACATCCGGGAGATGCCATCTTGTAAGAAAAGGCGTTAACAAAATAAAAGCATGTAAACAACATACGCAAATGTGCGATAAAATAATTGTCGGCGTTAATAAATTGACGAATTAACGCGTAATTAACGCATTAATTTGCCCACCCTTACTTTTTACGTTTTAAAACATTTTCAATCGTATTTTTAAAATGTGCGTAGGGCCGTTAAAAATGGCCCCCGGGCCGCACTTTGGACACCCCTGGTGTACTTTGTGCTCAGCTCCCAGTTAAAGCCTCCTCACTCATTTAAATGACATTCCGCACACTAACAGCGGAAGCGGATCAAACCGTAGTTAACCTATATATGCTACATTAAACTCATTGCAAATGGATGGCACCAGAATGACAGGTAATCTGCCTCATTTCTCTCTGGCTTCTTCTAATCAGGGTGAAACTATCATTTCTCCTCTGCCTACCTTCATTAGCGGCTCTTGTACACGTAATGACCGGCCAGCTCTGTGGGGGCCAATCACAGCCAGACATGGGAGCCGTATCAAATACATGCTGGTATAGTTATTACTCTGGCTAATTTGCTGCTTTCTTTCTAAGCATATTTCAATGAAATGATGGCAATATCTGCTCCTTGAGTTCATTGAAGTAACCACAGAGCATGAGAAAATGTTGGGTATAGACCAGAAGATTGTATTTCATAGTCCACAGGTGTCTAACTTAAGTCCCGGAGGACCAGATCTGGCTCACTGTTATTTTACGTGGCCCGCCGCATCATTTTACGTGGCCCGCCGCATCATTTTAATTGGTCTGCCGCATCATTTTAATTGGTCTGCCGCATCATTTTAAGTGGTCTGCCGCATCATTCAATGTTTGTGTGGATGTACTATGGCAGGGGTAGGGAACCTATGGCTCTAGAGCCAGATGTGGCTCCTTTGATGACTGCATCTGGCTCTCTGACAAATCTTAGCTGACATTGCTTAACGCGATAATTATGAATCATTTCGCTGGTAATCACAGTGCTAAAAATAACGTGCAAAATATAAAACATTCTCATGCATTTTAATCCATCCATCCTGTTCAAGAAGTCGCATTATAGGTAAGAAGTATTTATGTCACGAATGGGGGGGGGTTGCAGCTTGCTGCGGGGTCGTTCTCCCAGGAAGGCAGACAGACTAATCGGGACATGGCATTTAGGTAAAAACATGATTTAATTTTAACTAAAAAAATATACAAACAAAAATCGCTCACAGCGGAGGCTCAACTTGGGCTAAAGAACAAAGCTAACACATAAACAGACTTTGAACATAAATCAAACAAAACTACTGGCATGGCATGAAGCACGAAACTATGGCAAGGCATGAAACAAGTCAGCACAGGGCGACTGACTGGCAAAGACGAGCTTAAATACTGCCTCTGATTAGTGCTCGGGAAGCAGGTGAGCGGGCATTTTGTCCACCAGAGACAGGTGGACAAAATGAGTAACCAAGGAAACCAGACAAGGGAGTGGAAAAAAAAACAGGAACTTAACGAGTCCAAAGGACAAACAAAAACATGATCAACAGACATGACATTTTATTTATTATTGGTTAGCTTCAGAATAGTAATGTTATTAAAAGAATAAGAGACTTATTATACTCTAAAAATGTTGGTCTTACTTAAAAATGCATGCATTTAGTTGTATTCAGTGTTAAAAAATATGATATGGCTCTCACGGAAATACATTTTGAAATATTTGGCTTTCATGGCTCTCTCAGCCAAAAAGGTTCCCGACCCCTGGACTATGGGCTTGACACATTTTTTACGCGGCCCCTCCACGTCATTTTATGTTGTATGCAACATGACTTAACACGGCCCACCACCTCATTTACGTGGCCTGTGAAAGGCTTGAAATAATTACCGTGAATTCCGTATTAAGACGCTATTGTTTTCCTACACTTTGAACCCTGCTTCTTATAAAACGGTGCGGCTAATTTGTGTATTTTTCTTCACTGTCAGCCATAAAGCAAATAGTTTTGTAAGACACTTAAAGGGGAACATTATCACCAAACCTATGCAAGCGTCAATATATACCTTGATGTTGCAGAAAAAACACCATGTATTTTTTTTAACCGATTTCCGAACTCTAAATGGGTGAATTTTGGCAAATTAAACCCCTTTCTGTTTATCGCTCTTTTAGCGATGGCGTCAGAACGTGACGTCACCGAGGTAACACAGCCGCCATTTTCATTTTCACATTACAAACACCGGGTCTCAGCTCTGTTATTTTCCGTTTTTTCGACTATTTTTTGGAACCTCGGAGACATCATGCCTGGTGGGTGTGTTGTCGGAGGGTGTAACAACACTAACAGGGAGGGATTCAAGTTGCACCACTGGCAAGAAATATGCCGCCAGACCCCCATTGAATGTACCAAAGTGTCTCCACATTTGAGCGGCGATGCTAAGACAGACATGGCACAGAGATGTATGGATAACCTGCAGGTGCAATTGCAACCATTACGTCAACCAAATCACAAAGGTGAGTTTTGTTGATGTTGTTGACTTATGTGCTAATCAGACATATTTGGTCATGGCATGACTGCCAGCTAATCGATGCTAACATGCTACGCTAATCGATGCTAACATGCTATTTACGCTAGCTGTATGTACATTTGAAACTAGATACCCACATTTAATGCAAAACAAACACTTACCAATCGACGGATTTAAGTCGCTCCAGTGTCACAAGATGCGAAAGTCCTGATCGTTTAGTCCGCACATTTTACCGACGATGCTAATAAGGCAGCCATGCTATGGGCCACTTAATTAGGTACACCCATGCTATGGCCGAATAGCGTCAATAGCTATTCGCTCAATAGCTTCAATTTCGTTTTTGCTATCTGCTTCCATACTCCGACGGTGAGAAAATGGTGGTAATAAGTCGGCTCTTACCGTAGACATGAGCGGAGAGCTTGCGTCGTTCCTCCTGCACCTGTCAAAGAGGCAGCTGCGGACTCTCTTGCCTCCTCCGACCGGCCGCCCCCAACCGTCGGATGTTTCCACCGTGGAGGAGGGGGGAAAAAAATCTCAGCCCGGCCCCACTGGCTGCCTTTGCCTCGTTGAGAAACGTGGCTTCCCTCGGAGACACTGGCCGTCACCACACCCGTCCGACTTTCAGGTTGTACAGGTACGACCATATAATCTCACTAAAACACGAGTAACACAATAAGCAGATAAGGGATTTTCCAGAATTATCCTAGTAAATTTGTCTAATAACATCTGAATCGCTCTGCTGTCTATTTTTTTCTCTCGCTCTCTAGTCCTTTACTCTCACTTTCCTCATCCACGAATCTTTCATCCTCGCTCAAATAGATGGGGAAATCGTCGCTTTCTCGGTCCGAATCGCTCTCGCTGCTGGTGGCCATGATTGTAAACAATGTTCAGATGTGAGAAGCTCCACAACCCGTGATGTCACGCGGACATCGTCTGCTACTTCCGGTACAGGCAAGGCTTTTTTATTAGCGACCAAAAGTGGCGAACTTTATCGTAGATGTTCTCTACTAAAAATATGATGATGAAGTATGACACATAGAATGGAGCTGCTATCCCCGTTTAAATAAGATCTCATTTCAGTAGGCCTTTAAAGTGAAATTGTGATGATATCATTGTCTTTATTCTATATTCTCTGACCCTGGTATGATCTCCTAATTCATTGTTTTGTGTCCTTGATAGTCAGCAGCGGATGGCAAATCTATAAAACCAATACTTTCCCTGAAGGTCAAAGACAAGGGGAATCCTCAGTGTATATATCACCATCCCGATATCTTGCCTGGCTGAGTTTGTGCAGCGCTTATTATATGTGTGTAAATTATTGTGTTAACTCTATTCCCGCAGTGCTGTTGTGCCAAATCCAATTCAGCCGTAGACAAGGAGCATGCATGATGCACATCTCCCCAGAGCTCATAAGCACAAGCAAAAAACAGGATGAGGCATGGCAAGAACTTCCAATGCCGCCCCCCCCCCCCCCCCCCCCCCCCCCTCCAAATAAAATGGCTTTGCAGACAAATAGCTCCACCTACAGGACGTACATGAAGTTGTGCTTTGGGAAAAGGAGTAAAGCTTATTAAGGATCCTGAGTAAACATCCCTGTAGATCAGGGGTCGGGAACCTTTTTGGCTGAGAGAGCCATGAAAGCCAAATATTTCAAAATGTATTTCCGTGAGAGCCATATCATATTTTTTAACACTGAATACAACTAAATGCGTGCATTTTTAAGTAAGACCAACATTTTTAGAGTGTAATAAGTCTCTTATTCTTTTTAACAACATTATTATTCTGAAGCTAACCAATAATAAATCAAATGTCATGTCTGTTGATCATGTTTTTGTTTGTCCTTTGGACTCTTTAAGTTCATGTTTTTTTCCACTCCCTCTTCTGGTTTCCTTGGTTACTCATTTTGTCCACCTGTCTCTGGTGGACAAAACGCCCGCTCACCTGCTTCCCGATCACTAATCAGAGGCAGCATTTAAGCTCATCTTTGCCAGTCAGTCGCCCTGTGCTGACTTGTTTCATGCCTTGCCATAGTTCCGTGCTTCATGCCATGCCAAGTAAGTTTTGTTTGATTTATGTTCTTAGTCTGTTTATGTGTTAGCTTTGTTCTTTAGCCCAAGTTGTGCCTCCGCTGTGAGCGATTTTTGTTTGTATCTTTTTTTAGTTAAAATTAAATCATGTTTTTACCTAAATGCCATGTCCCGAGTAGTCCGTCTGCCTTCCTGGGAGAACGACCCTGCAGCAAGCTGCAACCCCCCCCCATCGTGACATAAAATACTTCTTACCATTAATGCGACTTCTTGAACAGGTGCGGTAGAAAACGGATGTATGGATATAAATGCATGAGAATGTTTTATATTGTGCACGTTATGTTTAGCACTGTGATTACCAGCGAAATTATTCATAATTATCGTGTTAAGCAATGTCAGCTAAGATTTATCTGAGAGCCAGATGCAGTCATCAAAAGAGCCACATCTGGCTCTAGAGCCATAGGTTCCCTACCCCTGCTGTAGGGTTTCACCTCAAAGCAAGTACACAGTACAGTAAATGTGTGTATATATATTTATTCCCTTGGTGTTGGTTCTTTATCTGCTCCCAAGCAGGTCTTCAATGCTGGCGGTCAGACGTCAGTGCGTCCAGGCAGTGGAGAGGGAGAGACCTTTGCGGTACAAAGCAGGGGTCTGATAAAGACCACCGAGATGGTGAGTCTTTGCCCCAGACTCTCCCTCGCAGTTGCTGTGAATTGTTCCCGTCTCTTGAAGCAGGTGTCAGACGGACAGAGTGAAGCCAGGGAGAATGACAGTGAGGCGAGGGTGAGATTGGGAATCTTACTAGAAGGTTTGACGACTGCCTAGAACAGGGGTAGGGAACCTATGGCTCGCGAGCCAGATGTGGCTCTTTTGATGACTGCATCCGGCTCTCAGGTAGTGGTTAGAGTGTCCGCCCTGAGATGGGTAGGTTGGGAGTTCAAACACCGGCCGAGTCATACCAAAGACTATAAAAAAATGGGAGCCATTGCCTCCCTGCTTGGCACTCAGCATCAAGGGTTGGAATTGAGGGTTAAAAATCACCATAAATGATTCCCGGGCGTGGCACCGCTGCTGCTCACTGCTCCCCTCACCTCCCAGGGGGTGATCAAGGGTGATGGGTCAAATGCAGAGGACACATTTCACCACACCTAGTGTGTGTGTGTGACAATCATTGCTACTTTAACTTAACTTAATTTTAACTTTTCTCTAGCGCTTTACAATTATTTCAACAACCTGCATGATGTCCTTGTCATGCACGCCCCCAACTTCACATGTGCACTTAAACTGAGTCCAGGTTTCCGCCTGGTCAAAAAAAACTGTACCCCTCCTCAGGTGTACCACGATGGAGGAGTGTTGGATGTTATGAGGAGTAGAATGTTCATCTGGATGAAAGCACTTTGACTTTAGGGAGCCAAAAGTCTGGCTTCCCAAATATTAACATTGATGGAATTAACTCCTCGTTAAAATGGTCACATGGTTCTGAGCAGGTTCCAGAAGCCGTTGGTGTGTGTGTATGCAAAAGAGCTGGCGGCCATGTTTCGCCATGAGACAGATGTGTGTGTCGGTCGTTACAGTAATCGCTCCATTTACTTCATCTAGCCTGGGAGCAAAACTGGTCAGCACCATCTGGACTCTGCACATGACATGCCAGAGTCTATCATACACACTCTGGAATCTGCACCAGCACACACATGACATGCCAGAGTCTATCATACACACTCGCTGGACTCTGCACCAGCACACACATGACATGCCAGAGTCTATCATACACACTCTCTGGACTCTGCATCAGCACACACATGACATGCCAGAGTCTATCATAAACACTCTCTGGACTCTGCACCAGCACACACATGACATGCCAGAGTCTATCATACACACTCTCTAGACTCTGCACCAGCACACACATGACATGCCAGAGTCTATCATACACACTCTCTGGACTCTGCACCAGCACACACATGACATGCCAGAGTCTATCATACACACTCTCTGGACTCTGCACCAGCACACACATGACATGCCAGAGTCTATCATACACACTCTCTAGACTCTGCACCAGCACACACATGACATGCCAGAGTCTATCATACACACCATCTAGACTCTGCACCAGCACACACATGTCATGCCAGAGTCTATCATACACACTCTCTGGACTCTGCACCAGCACACACGTGACATGCCAGAGTCTATCATACACACTCTCTGGACTCTGCACCAGAACACACATGACATGCCAGAGTCTATCATGCACACTCTCTGGACTCTGCACCAGCACACACATGACATGCCAGAGTCTATCATACACACTCTCTGGACTCTGCACCAGCGCACACATGACATGCCAGAGTCTATCATACACACTCTGGACTCTGCACCAGCACACACATGACATGCCAGAGTCTATCATACACACTCTCTAGACTCTGCACAAACACACATGACATGCCAGAGTCTATCATACACACTCTCTGGACTCTGCACCAGCACACACATGACATGCCAGAGTCTATCATACACACTCTCTGGACTCTGCACCAGCACACACATGACATGCCAGAGTCTATCATACACACTCTCTGGACTCTGCACCAGCACACACATGACATGCCAGAGTCTATCATACACACTCTCTGGACTCTGCACCAGCACACACATGACATGCCAGAGTCTATCATACACACTCTCTAGACTCTGCACCAGCACACACGTGACATGCCAGAGTCTATCATACACACTCTCTCTCCATTTGCTGGTTTCATGGATTTACAATAAAATACTCCTCCAAATATATTCCCATTCAATTTAAGTGAGGAATCACAGACACTTTTGTAATATCTTAATTAAAACTCTTTTTGAGCATCCAAACTTATCCAGTCTCATTTGAATGACTTTGTATCCAGATCTGGTCCACATTGGTCCAAGGTTGCTCATGTTATTGGCTGTTGCCAAAGTTCAAGTCCCTCATTGGTTTGGTTGTATCCGCTCATGAGTAGTAGTAGGCTGCCTGATATCATGAGTAGTAGTAGACTGTCTGATATCATGAGTAGTAGTAGACTGTCTGATATCATGAGTAGTAGTAGACTGCCTGATATCATGAGTAGTAGTAGACTGTCTGATATCATGAGTAGTAGTAGACTGCCTGATATCATGAGTAGTAGTAGACTGCCTGATATCATGAGTAGTAGTAGACTGCCTGATATCATGAGTAGTAGTAGACTGTCTGATATCATGAGTAGTAGTAGACTGTCTGATATCATGAGTAGTAGTAGACTGTCTGATATCATGAGTAGTAGTAGACTGCCTGATATCATGAGTAGTAGTAGACTGTCTGATATCATGAGTAGTAGGCTGCCTGATATCATGAGTAGTAGACCGTCTGATATCATGAGTAGTAGTAGACTGCCTGATATCATGAGTAGTAGTAGACTGCCTGATATCATGAGTAGTAGTAGACTGTCTGATATCATGAGTAGTAGGCTGCCTGATATCATGAGTAGTAGTAGACTGCCTGATATCATGAGTAGTAGTAGACTGCCTGATATCATGAGTAGTAGTAGACTGTCTGATATCATGAGTAGTAGTAGACTGCCTGATATCATGAGTAGTAGTAGACTGTCTGATATCATGAGTAGTAGGCTGCCTGATATCATGAGTAGTAGACCGTCTGATATCATGAGTAGTAGTAGACTGCCTGATATCATGAGTAGTAGTAGACTGCCTGATATCATGAGTAGTAGTAGACTGCCTGATATCATGAGTAGTAGGCTGCCTGATATCATGAGTAGTAGTAGACTGCCTGATATCATGAGTAGTAGTAGACTGCCTGATATCATGAGTAGTAGTAGACTGTCTGATATCATGAGTAGTGGTAGACTGTCTGATATCATGAGTAGTGGTAGACTGTCTGATATCATGAGTAGTAGTAGACTGCCTGATATCATGAGTAGTAGTAGACTGTCTGATATCATGAGTAGTAGGCTGCCTGATATCATGAGTAGTAGACCGTCTGATATCATGAGTAGTAGTAGACTGCCTGATATCATGAGTAGTAGTAGACTGTCTGATATCATGAGTAGTAGGCTGCCTGATATCATGAGTAGTAGTAGGCTGCCTGATATCATGAGTAGTAGTAGGCTGCCTGATATCATGAGTAGTAGTAGGCTGCCTGATATTATGAGTAGTAGTAGGCTGCCTGATATCATGAGTAGTAGACTGTCTGATATCATGAGTAGTAGACTGTCTGATATCATGAGTAGTAGACTGTCTGATATCATGAGTAGTAGGCTGCCTGATATCATGAGTAGTAGACTGTCTGATATCATGAGTAGTAGGCTGCCTGATATCATGAGTAGTAGGCTGCCTGATATCATGAGTAGTAGTAGGCTGCCTGATATCATGAGTAGTAGACTGCCTGATATCATGAGTAGTAGTAGGCTGCCTGATATCATGAGTAGTAGTAGGCTGCCTGATATCATGAGTAGTAGACTGCCTGATATCATGAGTAGTAGACTGCCTGATATCATGAGTAGTAGACTGTCTGATATCATGAGTAGTAGACTGCCTGATATCATGAGTAGTAGTGGGCTGTCTGATATCATGAGTAGTAGGCTGCCTGATATGTCTGATATCATGAGTAGTAGTAGGCTGTCTGATATCATGAGTAGTTGACTGCCTGATATCATGAGTAGTAGTAGGCTGCCTGATATCATGAGTAGTAGTAGGCTGTCTGATATCATGAGTAGTAGTAGGCTGTCTGATATCATGAGTAGTAGTAGGCTGCCTGATATCATGAGTAGTAGGCTGCCTGATATCATGAGTAGTAGGCTGCCTGATATCATGAGTAGTAGTAGGCTGTATGATATCATGAGTAGTAGTAGGCTGCCTGATATCATGAGTAGTAGGCTGCCTGATATCATGAGTAGTAGGCTGCCTGATATCATGAGTAGTAGTAGGCTGTCTGATATCATGAGTAGTAGACTGCCTGATATGTGCTTCACTGAGCCAGCAATCTGCTCTTCTCTGTGAAGGTGGTCATGACGGCGAGCCAGCAAGAAGGACCGTGAGGTGGTCATGTCTGTTCATGTTGACGAGGGCGGCAGTAGTCTCTCCCGTGGCTGCGAGCGAGGGGCCGAGGAGCAGCAGCCAGGTGGAGGTGCGTACAAAGAGGGAACAGGGCCCGAGACTGAAGAGCGTCACTCTGATGATGGAGGCATGTGTCGTCATGGCAACATGGAGAAAGCCAACAGAAGTAGGAGGGGGGGGGCGGACACTTCAGGTGTAAAATACCATCAAAGTAGTTTAGCGCCTGCTTTGCTATGCCACACTGGAGCAGAATATTACTTTCACTTCACTTTCCTGCTGTTTCCATTAGTCAGCAATGAGCCTGTTTCTCGCTGCATTTGGATCCATCAGCAACGCTGGCATTTATTCTCCTCGCACACCTTCATCACTCTTCTTCTCATTTGTATTCTTGGGAGCCCCGCCGTCCCTCAGCCTCTCTCTCTTTTTTCTTTTCCTGCTCCTCTTGTACTCCCTGTTCTTCAACAATCTCTTTCTCTGGCCGCCATCCCAGCATCCCTGTGGAGCAGAGCTGACATTGGGCTTGAGGTCAGAGGAAGAGATGGGCAGTCATGCTCTCGCTGTCAGCTCAGATAGAGAGTGGAGAAACCCCAGGGATGCTCCTCCAACAGACACATAGACCCACTCCGCTTGGAATAGAAACCTTCATCTATGCTAGGGCTGTCATTCTTAACTCATTTTGTTATCATAAGTCAATCACACCATTTGTGGTGACCGCACGACAACCCAGAAGTCTGCTTTTGTTCTCAGACGCTGCAAAGATGAGTGATGAGAGGCGGACAATTTCACTTCAAAACAAACTCCGATGGAACTTTGGATCAAACTCGGGTAATTCGTCAGTATTGCTGCGACAAACCTTCTTATCATCGGCGCACAACATGTTTAAAATAGCCCCAGGGATCAAAATTGTTCAATCTTTATATAAAAAGGAAATTTGTAAAGTTACATAACCCTTTGGACTGGACTCTTGCTGCTGTGTTGGATCCATTATGGATTGAACTTTCACAATATCATGTTAGACCCGCTCGACATCCATTGCTTTCCTCCTCTCCAAGGTTCTATGTGGGCCTACCGAGGATGTCGTAGTGGTTTGTGTTGTGGTTTGTGCAGCCCTTTGAGACACTAGTGATTTAGGGCTATATAAGTAAACATTGATTGATTGATTGACGTAATGTTAGTATAATTTGCAGATGATACAACTGTGTTTTGTTCAGGAGAGAACACACAGAAGATAGTACAAATATTAACAGAATAAAATGTTGTCTGTATCTGTGTTGGACCTGTGATGAGGTGGTGACTTGTCCACGGCGTACCCCGCCCTCCGCCCAAATGCCGCTGAGATAGGCTCTAGCAGCCCCGAAAGGAACAAGCTGTAGAAAATGGATGGATGAACACATTACAGAGATGGTTTGACAAAAAACAGACTCGTAGTAAAACTAAAATAACGAAACAAAGAGAAAGTCAAATACAAATAGACGCAGTAGACATTGAAAGGGTAAAATAAATCAAATTTTTGTGTGTGATAATAGAAGATAAAACCTCATGTAAAAAATTATAAAAAAAACGTCAATAATGAATAAAGCAAAACATGTTTGAGACCAAAACTGACTTCATATGATCTACTTCTCACTCGTGTTAGACATCTGACTTATTGTGTTGAAAAAACTGCAAAAGTACACTTTATTCACTAACTGTGCTAGAAAAAAGGTCAGTTAGTTGGATATAGAGAACATACAAACACTTTATTAAAAGCAGAATATTGAAACTCAGTGATTTGGTGCACAGCTAAAATGATGCACAAAGCAAACTATCGCCTGCTCGCCAAGAATGTACAACCTTGGAGAAATATATGTAACCCATATGGAAATATAGTGTCACTAATATATTCTCCTATTATTTATTTCTAATTTATGGTGTGCCAAAAGTCCCTTTGGTCACTTAAAATGTTAATTTATGATGTGTCAAAGTCATGTGTTCACTACCGGGTTAAACTAATGATACATGCACACAGCACGTTATTCACATGTTGGCCTGTAGAGGGAGCATGCGCCTCTCTTATTCCAGTCACTTCTTCACTGAACGTCACCCAGTGAAGACACGAGTCATCATTGTATTAAAAAGACAAAGTTTAAAAGTTAAAAATACTTGTTACTTCTGTGACCGAGTGTTGGAAAAGCAGCATAAGCGAGCCGGGTTCCAGTGGGCGTTGGATTGCTGTGCTTTGTGCTGCTGAGAACTCCAGTAAGTGTTAATTTGTGAGTGAGGCCTACAGTGCATTGCTGTTAGCAAACCTGTTAGCCTAGCCACACTGGTAATGCTAGGTAATGCTAAAGAGAGGGATCTGATAAGACACAGAATTAAAATGTACAAAACCAATTGGAGTAATATGATATATTGTGACATGTTAGCATGTTGCAGTTGAATAACTTTATTGTATTTTTGTTTTGTGTAAAAGAGGTTTATTTAATGTAAGTGTGTTCAGGGTCATGCAGGAGCAGAGGAGCTGCATTCATTCCAATGCTGCTAAAACAGCCTTGTCATGCTGCTTAAAGGGGAACTGTTGATACATTTCATTTATTCAATTGATGCACTTAAAATGATACTCATTATAATACATGATGACCAAAATGTGATTTCAATTAAATAATCATTTATTTTATTATGTGATGGTTTAAAAAGTTATATTTCACGGTTCATAATTTAAAGATATAAAGGTAAAAATCCTTAAATGGATGTAATTCATTGAATTATTAAGAAGTGAAGCTACTATAGTTTTCATGATTTAATGCTGCTGTTAAAGTCTTACAGACTTATATGGAGTACAGTGTGAACTGACCAGTATTCATATGTATGAGTAACTGTGTTTATTGATTTAAAATTGAAGTTAATATGGTACCAAATGGGCTTCACGGTGGCAGAGGGGTTAGTGCGTCTGCCTCACAATACGAAGGTCTTGCAGTCCTGGGTTCAAATCCAGGCTCGGGATCTTTCTGTGTGGAGTTTGCATGTTCTCCCCGTGAATGCGTGGGTTCCCTCCGGGTACTCCGGCTTCCTCCCACTTCCAAAGACATGCACCTGGGGATAGGTTGATTGGCAACACTAAATGGTCCCTAGTGTGCGAATGTGAGTGTGAATGTTGTCTGTCTATCTGTGTTGGCCCTGCGATGAGGTGGCGACTTGTCCAGGGTGTACCCCGCCTTCCGCCCGATTGTAGCTGAGATAGGCGCCAGCGCCCCCCGCGACCCCGAAAGGGAATAAGCGGTAGAAAATGGATGGATGGATGGTACCAAATGGAAGAGAACTAAGAGTAAAAAGAGTATTCTAATTGATTACATTCTGTACCGCTATGTGCAGATTGGTTTTTTGTGTGATCCTGAAGTCTGGTTCCAAGCTGGACTTGAGTAGGATGGCGAGCCAGTCCCAGTGAGTGAGAGTCTGCGGAGAGGGAGCGTTTGGATGTGGTGTGGCCAGCTACATCGGTCTCCACCCTCTGCAGTGACATATTACTGAACTGATCTACCATCAGAGTCGCAAGTATCGAACCGAATCAATATGGAATAACGGATTACAAAAGAACTAAGGATTCCCAACAAAGGAATATAGACAGTGTTCAATTCAGTACTACCCGGGTAGAATTCAAATTTAAAAGGGACATTTCTTCTATTTTTTCTATTTTGATTTTTGTAACAGAGCTCTATTTTATTTTATTTTTGGGGTATTTTCAATTGAAAAAGCACACTGTTCATGTGTTGTTGTTTATTATTGTGCAATAAATTTGCCAGCAGCCGTTCTGTGGTCCACTACGTACAAAACGTCTCATTTCGAGTATCTCAATTATACGGCCAAGAACCTAGTAATCTAAATTGTTGTACTAACCTGCTATCCTACAGTAGGGGTGCTACATATATCTGACTTAAAATTACTGTATGCGCTTACAACACTTAAGACCTTTAGCATTTAAGTATGTGGAATTAAAATGGCCTAGGATGGACAAACAAGGCCATCTCAACACAGACAGTAAAGAAATTACACTTCCTTCAGCTGTCAGACACTTTATACATAACTTCATATCTACTTCACCCGTTTTAAACAATTAAAAGGATGTAAAATACAAGATGTTTATTGACTCATCTTATTTTTAAATGCATCTAGAACAGGGGTAGGGAACCTATGGCTCTAGAGCCAGATGTGGCTCTTTTGATGACTGCATCTGGCTCTCAGATAAATAATAGCTGACATTGCTTAACATGGTGAATGATGAATATTTCCGCTGGCAATCACAGTGTCAAAAATAACATTCAAAATATAAAACATTCTCATGCATTTTAATCCATCCATCCTGTTCAAGAAGTCGCATTAATGGTAAGAAGTATTTTATTTTTTGTTGGTTAGCTTCAGAATAACCATGTTATTAAAATGAACAAGAGACTTATTATAAATGTTGGTCTTACTTAAAAATGCACGCATTTAGTTATATTCAGTCTTAAAAAAAATATATTATATGGCTCTCACGGAAATACTTTTGAAAATATTTGGCTTGTGTGGCTCTCTCAGCCAAAAAGGTTCCCGACCCCTGATCTAGAGTCTACGTATGTTTTAAAGGAAGAGTAAATGCAGATATAAATACTGCATGACGTAAAGTTGTTTATGGGTGTTTACTATCTGTACCTTCTTTGCTACATTACTGCAAAATGTGCTCTTACTTCTTCTTATACTGACTCACCAAGTTTGAAGCAAATGAATGACTTGCAGTCAAGTCAAACGTTTAAAAAGGTGCTTTGATTACACACTTGACAACAAAATGGTATCAGGAGGTTTTCTTGAGCAAATGTGGGCGAGTAACAACCGGTGATTAATCTTGATTAATCACAGGTTCACAGTGTGATTGAACTGATTAAAAATGTATGACTAGACAGCCCTAATTTAAACTTGTAGAAACAAACGGCTAGAGCCGATATGCAAGCTGTAATCGTTGGCTGGTTCACTCATGCAAGCATAGTGAAGCATGGAATTACAGATTTAACAATTCCCTGAGAGGGCTGGCGTGGATTACAGCTTGTACTGCTCTCCAAGCATGCAAATGTTCACTGCTGATCAATGCTCAGCGAAATAGGCCGACAAAGGTCATATAAGATTTACACTATGAGTCAAGCCGTAAAAGAAGAACATTCTCTTACCTTTCATGCATTTCAGACTTCATCTCAACATCGTAGTTTATGGGCTTTAATGTAAGTGCACAACAATGTATTTTTGGTTTTACTTCTGCTCCTTCACGTAAAAACCTGCACTGCAACAAAGTCATTTCCCTACACCTGAAAGTGTCCTAAACCAGGGCTGTTCAAAGAATCACAATCAGAAATACTTTAATAATCCCCGAGGGGAAATTAAGATTTTCAGCACAATCCCATTCAAGAGCAGATAAACATTACAGGGAGACAGAACAGGATCAAACATTACAGGGAGACGAAACAGCATCAAACATTACAGGGAGACAGAACAGGATCAAACATTACAGGGAGACAGAACAGGATCAAACATTACAGGGAGACAAAACAGCATCAAACATTACAGGGAGACAAAACAGGATCAAACATTGTTGGGAGCCAGAAGAGGACCAAAATTGTTGGGAGACAAAACAGGATCAACCATTACAGGGAGACAGAACAGGATTAAACATTACACGGAGACAGAACAGGATCAAACATTACAGGGAGGAGACAGAACAGGATCAAACATTACAGGGAAGAGACCTAACAGGATCAAACATTACAGGGAAGAGACCTAACAGGATCAAACATTACAGGGAGGAGACAGAACAGGATCAAACATTACAGGGAGACAGAACAGGATCAAACATTACAGGGAGGAGACAGAACAGAATCAAACATTACATGGAGACAGAACTGGATTAAACATTACAGGGAGACAGAACAGGATCAAACATTAAAGGGAGACAGAACAGGATCAAAAATTACAGGGAGACATAACAGGGTCAAACATTACAGGGAGACACAACAGGATCAAACATTACAGGGAGACAGAACCGGATCAAACATCACAGGGAGACAAAACAGAATCAAACATTACAGGGAGACAGAACAGGACCAAACATTACAGTGAGACAGAACAGGATCAAACATTGCAGGGAGACAGAACAGGATCAAACATTACAGGGAGACAGAACAGGGTCAAACATTACAGGGAGACACAACAGGATCAAACATTACAGGGAGACAGAACCGGATCAAACATCACAGGGAGACAAAACAGAATCAAACATTACAGGGAGACAGAACAGGACCAAACATTACAGTGAGACAGAACAGGATCAAACATTGCAGGGAGACAGAACAGGATCAAACATTACAGGGAGACAGAACAGGATCAACCATTACAGGGAGACAGAACAGGATCAACCATTACAGGGACACAGAACAGGATCAAACATTACAGGGAGACAGAACAGGATCAAACATTACAAGGGGACAGAACAAGATCAAACATTACAAGGGGACAGAACAAGATCAAACATTACAGGGAGACAGAACATAATCAAACATTACAGGGGGACGGAACAGGATCAAACATTACAGGGAGACAGAACATAATCAAACATTACAGGGAGACAGAACAGGATCAACCTTTGCAGGGAGACAGAACAGAATCAAACATTATAAGGAGACAGAACAGGATCAAACATTACAGGGAGACAGAACAGAATCAAACATTACAGGGAGACAGAACAGGATCAAACATTACAGGGAGACAGAACATAATCAAACATTACAGGGAGACAGAACAGGATCAACCTTTGCAGGGAGACAGAACAGGATCAAACATTATAGGGAGACAGAACAGGATCAAACATTACAGGGAGACAGAACAGGATCAAACATTACAGGGAGACAGAACATAATCAAACATTACAGGGAGACAGAACAGGATCAACCTTTGCAGGGAGACAGAACAGAATCAAACATTATAGGGAGACAGAACATAATCAAACATTACAGGGAGACAGAACAGGATCAACCTTTGCAGGGAGACAGAACAGGATCAAACATTATAGGGAGACAGAACAGAATCAAACATTATAGGGAGACAGAACAGGATCAAACATTACAGGGAGACAGAACAGAATCAAACATTATAGGGAGACAGAACAGGATCAAACATTACAGGGAGACAGAACAGGATCAAACATTGCAGGGAGACAGAACAGGATCAAACATTACAGGGAGACAGAACAGGATCAAACATTGCAGGGAGACAGAACAGGATCAAACATTACAGGGAGACAGAACAGGATCAAACATTGCAGGGAGACAGAACAGGATCCAACATTACAGGGAGACAGAACAGGATCCAACATTACAGGGAGACAGAACAGGAACGCTGACGGGTCTGACAACTTGCGTCGCCCCTTACAAAAAAGTTAAGAAACAGGTAAAGAAAGGGGACGAGAAAAAAAATAGTTCAGTCTAAGCCGGGGCCCTTGGAGAGGGGTCCAGACTGAGGCCAAGGGAAAAAAATGGTAAAAAGGTAAACCATCAAAGGACATTAGAAGAGCAGAGCTGATGCAAGCAGCCACAAAAGTAAAACAACAAAAACAAAATATATGCACTGTGGTGGCCTCTGTGGTGTTACACGCCATGGTCTGCATGGCCAGAGACAGGAGCAGACCCAACAAAGCAACCAAGAGAGCCGACTCCACCCTCGGCCGCCCACCAACTTGAGCCAACAAAAAACGTGTGTTCCATATTCTACAAAGAAAATAAACATGTCCGAGATTAAACAAAAAACAACAACAGATAAATGTAACTCATCTTGTCTTCTATGTCCGGAATTCTTGTGTTCTGACAAATCTTTTAGTGCAAGAAAGGTTTCTTACCTTCGTCAGAGCAGTCCGAGCTTCCTGGTGCGACGTGTCTGATAACAAATGACCAGGTCGACAAAACCTTTCAAAATAAAGTTTCCTGACCCGGTCATCACCAGCATGTCAGTTGAGATCAGTGGTCTGTTGTGGCAGATTGTCTTCTTCTTCTGATGATTCTTTCCTTCTTGCATTCATTTCTGTCTTCTTCTTCCTGGTCAGCTGTCTGTAGACACGTCACACCAGGAAGGTACGACTGGTCCTGGTCAGCTGTCTGTAGACACGTCACACCAGGAAGGTACGACTGGTCCTGGTCAGCTGTCTGTAGACACGTCACACCAGGAAGGTACGACTGGTCCTGGTCAGCTGTCTGTAGACACGTCACACCAGGAAGGTACGACTGGTCCTGGTCAGCTGTCTGTAGACACGTCACACCAGGAAGGTACGACTGGTCCTGGTCAGATGTCTGTAGACACGTCACACCAGGAAGGTACGACTGGTCCTGGTCAGCTGTCTGTAGACACATCACACCAGGAAGGTACGACTGGTCCTGGTCAGCTGTCTGTAGACACTTCACACCAGGAAGGTACGACTGGTCCTGGTCAGATGTCTGTAGACACGTCACACCAGGAAGGTACGACTGGTCCTGGTCAGCTGTCTGTAGACACGTCACACCAGGAAGGTACGACTGGTCCTGGTCAGCTGTCTGTAGACACGTCACACCACGAAGGTACGACTGGTCCTGGTCAGATGTCTGTAGACACGTCACACCAGGAAGGTACGACTGGTCCTGGTCAGCTGTCTGTAGACACATCACACCAGGAAGGTACGACTGGTCCTGGTCAGATGTCTGTAGACACGTCACACCAGGAAGGTACGACTGGTCCTGGTCAGATGTCTGTAGACACGTCACACCAGGAAGGTACGACTGGTCCTGGTCAGCTGTCTGGAGACAGTCACACCAGGAAGGTACGACTGGTCCTGGTCAGCTGTCTGTAGACACTTCACACCAGGAAGGTACGACTGGTCCTGGTCAGCTGTCTGGAGACAGTCACACCAGGAAGGTACGACCAAGGCTAAAGTGTCAAACTGTCAGCAGGTCAGAAAGCTTTCTTACCTCTGTTTTTGAGAATGAAAGTTCAACATTTGCACACAAAAAAAAAAGATTGCTGTATGTCAAGTAACACAATGTTGCTGTTTTTGATGCTGCATTGTTAAAAAGCTTAATAGGATGTCATGGCTGCAGATCACAGACATGCTGCAAGATACATTGTGCCACACTGCCCCCAAGTGGTCGTCACAGGTGTCGCATTTTACAGCAGACCTGAATGCAATAATAATTATGTATAGCATATCTACATAGACTGATTGCACTCTATTTTTATTATCTTGTCGTGCATTCAAACATTTAATTTCCTATATATTGTGTGCCTATAATGAAGAATATATATGATTATTTTTATTGATGAAAACATGTATGTCTCGTTTATAGTTGTAAATATGTGTGTAAACATACGTGTGCTTATAAGTTTGTGTGTGTACACATATATGTATGAGTTTATATATATATATATATGTATATGTATATATATATATATATATATGTGTGTGTGTATTATAACCTGACCTGTCCTGTGCTGGTCCTTGTTAAGGGATCAGGTGACAGAGTAGCAGGTGTATCACTTTACCAGTGGAAGGTATTTGAGTAGTCGTCTCTGCACAGGACACCAGCTGACATATTGGAGATAACATAACCTCATTTCGACTAAACCCAATTCCTTCTTTATTACCACTTACCTTTCTTTTTCCATTTTGTTAGCATTCTTGGGCTGTGTCCATGGCTGAGGTTGTTGGTCAAAGCAGCAGGCCCCCCCAGGACCTCATTCTCACAGCCCAGGACCCCTCTCTCACAGCCCAGGACCCCTCTCTCACAGCCCAGGACCCCTCTCCCACAGCCCAGGACCTCATTCTCACAGCCCAGGACCCCTCTCTCACAGCCCTGGACCCCTCTCTCACAGCCCAGGAACCCTCTCTCACAGCCCAGGACTCTTCTCTCACAGCCCAGGACCCTTCTCCCACAGCCCAGGACCCCTCTCTCACAGCCCTGAACCCCTCTCTTACAGCCCAGGATCCCTCTCTCACAGCCAAGGACCCCTCTCTCACAGCCCAGGACCCCTCTTTCACAGCCCAGGACCCCTCTTTCACAGCCCAGGACCCCTCTTTCACAGCCCTGGACCCCTCTCTCACAGCCCAGGACCCCTCTCTCACAGCCCAGGACCCCTCTCTCACAGCCCAGGACCCCTCTCTCACAGCCCAGGACCCTTCTCCCACAGCCCAGGACCCCTCTCTCACAGCCCCGAACCCCTCTCTTACAGCCCAGGACCCCTCTCTCTCAGCCCAGGACCCCTCTCTCACAGCCCAGGACCCCTCTCTCACAGCCCAGGACCCCTCTTTCACAGCCCAGGACCCCTCTTTCACAGCCCAAGAGCCCTCTTTCACAGCCCAGGACCCCTCTCTCACAGCCCAGGACCCCTCTCTCACAGCCCTGGACCCCTCTCTCACAGCCCAGGACCCCTCTCTCACAGCCCAGGACCCTTCTCCCACAGCCCAGGACCCCTCTCTCTCAGCCCTGAACCCCTCTCTTACAGCCCAGGACCCCTCTCTCACAGCCCAGGACCCCTCTCTCACAGCCCAGGACCCCTCTCTCACAGCCAAGGACCCCTCTCTCACAGCCCAGGACCCCTCTCTCACAGCCAGCGTGGAGCTGTCGGACCAGAGAGTGGACTTCCTTCGAGAACAGGCCTTCTCCGTGTTGCGCGTGAAGACGGATCAATGGAAGCGCTTCATCAGCGCCGAGGAGAATCAGCATGTCATTCTAGACTTCCTGGACCACGTTTGGAGCAGCAGGCTGCTGCTCTGCAGCGGACCAGGAGGGACACTTCACGCAGGAGATGCTCAGGTGCACATACTTATTTTTCTTTCATTTACCACCAGTACTTCTTCTAAAGCAGGGGTCGGCAACCCGCGGTTCCGGAGGCGCATGCGGCTCTTTAGCGCCGCCCTAGTGGCTCTCTGGAGCTTTTTCTAAAATACTGTATTTCCATGAATTGCCGCCGGTCATATAGTATGTGCATGCTTACTATTACCGCCGGGTCAAACTCGTCACGTCACGAGTGACACTTCACCTGTCATCATTTTCAAAATGGAGAAGGCGGAGAGGAGGAGCGGAAGAGCGACCTGGACTGAGGTTTTATTGAAAAATAAACAAAGTCAAACTGCTCAAGCCATGTCCTTCCTTGGTGGTCCTGGGAACCCGCAAGACGACGGCTTGAGACCGTCACAATACCGTAGCTGCGTGTGTCAAATATGAGTCATTAAATGACTCCCGCCTCCTGGTGGTAGAGGGCGCTAGTGATCCTTCTTGCGACTACCCGGCTGCAGAAGAAGTGACAATGAGTGACGTGGATTGTGATATGACGCGGGGGGTGCATGACGGACCTTTTAGGATGTAACACCTATGCTGGCTATGTAAACAATTGGGCTGAAATAAAGCATGTTCCAGTCCTAAATACCCAGTGTATTATTTATACAATAACACTTCCTGGTGGTAGCGGTGGGATAAAGAGATCACCCACGGAGCAGAACGGGAGGGGGAGTTGTCCGAGGATAATTCTGTAGTCGCCCGCACTTGAGGAACGCAGCTAACTGATGGCAGCGGTCTAATAGAGGTTTTCTAAATTTGACTTTCAATGGAAGCAGGAGGTAATAAAGCAAGATCTCCATCGAGACAGAGAGACTTTTAAAACTGAAGTAAGATAAGGAAGACTTCTATAAACAAGTTATCGATGCTTTTGATCAGAAGGAGCTGGCATGGATATCATTTATAAGTAAAGGTAAGACCATAATACAATTTTTTTATTAAATGTGCTTTTCATGATGGTATCCTTACATCACACTCAAATTTTTACTGCATGCCTTTGGTAAGTGCCGGTGTGAGAAGAGGTTTTAAAATAATAAGCGCATGCTTACTTTTACCACATGCCTTTGGTAAGTAAGAGGTTTTAAATTAATTAGCGTCCTGGCGGCAATTCAAGGAAATACGGTATATGAAAAATCGAAAAAGATGTTTTAATACGGTTTCTGTAGGAGGACAAACATGACACAAACCTCCCTAATTGTTATAAAGCACACTGTTTGTATTAAACATGCTTCATTGAGTCGAGTATTTGGCGAGCGCCGTTTTGTCCTACTAATTTTGGCAGTGCTTGAACTCACCGTAGTTTGTTTACATGTACAACTTTCTCCGACTTCCGAAGACGTGTTTTATGTCACTTCTTTTTCTGTCTCATTTGGTCCACCAAACTTTTAACGTTGTGCATGAATGCACAAAGGTGAGTTTTGTTGAAGTTAATGACTTGTGTGGAGTGCTACTCAGACATATTTGGTCACTGCAAGCTAATCGATGCTAACATGCTATTTAGGCTAGCTATATTGCATCATTATGCCACATTTGTAGCTATATTTGAGCTCATTTGGTGTCCTTTAAGTCCTCTTAATTCAATTTATATCTCATGACACACTATCTGTATGTAGTATGGCTTTTATTTTTATGCAGATTTGTTTTTGTATTTTTGGTCCAATATGGCTCTTTTCAACATTTTGGGTTGCCGACCCCTGTTCTAAAGGGTGACCTGCTGTTTAACGGCCTTAAAGACTGCAATGGACTCTCTAACATCAAGTCCTATCCATCTTTATCTGATCTCTTCATGCAGGAAATGAGCCCTTTAGCGCTTTTGTTTTTGATAAATGTCCATCCAATATTCTGACTGCTCATCAAAAAGTGTGGCAAGTGAGTAAGACCACTATAACAATGTCACCATTCTGCTACTCATACTGGAAATAAGCTGTCATTCACAATGCTTATGTAAGACAACAACACTTATGTTTGGCTTCAACATTGTAAACAAGTAGCTGCAGTAACAATTAAGTCAACAGATGGAAGGTCCTCCATTGTGCAGATTATATCTTCACTAAAAACATCCAGGAAGTGCAAACAATATTTACATGTGACCTGAAAATGAACCAAATATGAGTGATATTGTTATTATAGGTGCTAACGCAGACGGACTATTTTAGCGGCGCATTGATAGCAATGAACTCATGCTAACTTACGCTGCTATTGTTGACACACTGAAGCTTTTGCTTCCTCTCAAATTGCGGATTATAAGTCGAACTTGCTAGTAGACAAACGTGCTCCTGGATCGACGGGCTTTTCAACTAGAACCTATATGTTACCTGCTCAGTGGTCTCGTGGTTAGAGTGTCTGCCCTGGGATGGGTAGGTTGTGAGTTCAAACCCCGGCCGAGTCATACCAAAGACTATAACGGGTAGGGAACCTATGGCTCTAGAGCCAGATGTGGCTCTTTTGATGACTACATCTGGCTCTTAGATAAATCTTAGCTGACATTGCTTAACGCTAAAAATAACGTTCAAAATATAAAACATTCTCATGCATTTAAATCCATCCATCCGTTTCCTACCGCACCTGTTCAAGAAATCGCATTAATGGTAAGAAGTATTTTATGTCACGATGGGGGGGGGGGGGGGGGGGGGTCGCAGCTTGCTGTTGGGTCGTTCTCCCAGGAAGGCAGACGGACTAATCGGGACATGGCATTTGGGTAAAAACATGACTTAATTTAAACTAAAAAAAGATACAAACAAAAATCGCTCACAGCGGAGGCACAACTTGGGCTAAAGAACAAAGCTAACACATAAACAGACTATGAACATAAATCAAACAAAACTTACTTGGCATGGCATGAAGCACGAAACTATGGCAAGGCATGAAACAAGTCAGCACAGAGCAAGAAAAGATCACATTGACGCCAGGGCGACTGACTGGCAAAGACAAGCTTAAATACCACCTCTGATTAGTGCTCGGGAAGCAGGTGAGCAGGCATTTTGTCCACCAGAGACAGGTGGACAAAATGAGTAACCAAGGAAACAAGACAAGGGAGTGGAAAAAAACAGGAACTTAAAGAGTCCAAAGGACAAACAGCACATGGCCAAACAAAAACATGATCAACAGACATGACATTTTATTTATTATTGGTTAGCTTCAGAATAATAATGTTATTAAAAAGAATAAGACACTTTTTATACTCTAAAAATGTTGGTCTTACTTAAAAATGCACGCATTTAGTTGTATTCAGTGTTAAAAAATATGATATGGCTCTCACGGAAATACATTTTGAAATATTTGGCTTTCATGGCTCTCTCAGCCAAAAAGGTTCCTGACCCCTGGACTATAAAAATGGGAGCCATTACCTCCTTGCTTGGCACTCAGCATCAAGGCTTGGAATTGGGGGTTAAATCAACAAAAAATGATTCCTGGACGTGGCCACCACTGCTGCTCACTGCTCCCCTCACCTCCCAAGGGGTGAACAAGGGGATGGTTCAAATGCAGAGGACACATTTCACCACACCTAGTGTGTGTGTGTGTGACAATCATTGCTACTTTAACTTTACTTTAACTGTGCTTGAGGAAGAAGAAATGTTATGTTATTTGCAATGAAATGAAAGTGAGCAGGAAATGAAGCTTCAAACAAAGAAAATGACGTAAACAGACAATGAACAATAAAACAGACAATAAACAATAAAACATATTTACCAGTACAAATGGCACAGCACCAAAACTAAAACCAGTCCAGTCCTCCACTCCACATGACTCAGCATCTGACAACAACAGATAAAACCGAGGCACACTCTAATTGAGTTCAAATGTCTCCCATACTTAATGGACTGTGGGCCAGTATCTAATGTGTCAGTTTGTGAAACAAGTCACTACCTTTTTCTGGTGATTTCAATGCCCTTGAAAGCATTCCAACTCTTTCTGCACCTGTGAAGATGTCCCCGTCGTGGAAGACCAAGTTTCTGTGTGTGCTGAAGAAGAAAGAAATCAAGAGGATCGCCGGCCATGGATTCTGGCAGCAAGTCCGGCTGGGGGAAGTTCCTGCTGACCCCATGGAGCACCTGCCTGTGGTCATCTCACAGGTACACCCCGCTGATCCTTGACAATGGTCACTCTCCCACTGTGTGTATGTCCGCTGTTTGTGTGTGTCTGTGTGTGTATGTGTTGTCCAACTGTGTGTGTCCGCTGTGTGTAGGTGTTGCTGTGTGTGTTGTCCAACTGTGTGTAGGTGTTGCTGTGTGTGTTGTCCAACTGTGTGTGTCCACTGTGTGTAGGTCTTGCTGTGTGTGTGTCCGCCATGTGTGTGTGTGTAGGTCTTTCTGTGTGTGTTGTCTAACTGTGTGTGTCCACTGTGTGTAGGTGTTGCTTTGTGTGTGTCCGCTGTGTGTAGGTGTTGCTGTGTGTGTTGTCCAACTGTGTGTGCCCGCTGTGTGTAGGTGTTGCTGTGTGTGTTGTCCAGCTGTGTGTCCGCTGTGTGTAGATGTTGCTGTGTGTGTGTGTGTGTGTGTGTAAGTGTTGCTGTGTGTGTTGTCCAACTGCATGTGTCCGCTGTGTGTAGGTGTTGCTGTGTGTGTTGTCCAACTGCATGTGTCCGCTGTGTGTAGGTGTTGCTGTGTGTGTTGTCCAACTGCATGTGTCCGCTGTGTGTAGGTGTTGCTGTGTGTGTTGTCCAACTGTGTGCGTCCGCTGTGTGTAGGTGTTGCTGTGTGTGTTGTCCAACTGCATGTGTCCGCTGTGTGTAGGTGTTGCTGTGTGTGTTGTCCAACTGCATGTGTCCGCTGTGTGTAGGTGTTGCTGTGTGTGTAGTCCAACTGTGTGTGTGTGTGTGTGTGTGTAGGTCTTGCTGTGTGTGTTGTCCAACTGTGTGTGTCTGCTGTGTGTAGGTGTTGCTGTGTGTGTCTGCTGTGTGCAGGTCTTGCTGTGTGTGTTGTCCAACTGTGTGTGTCTGCTGTGTGTAGGTGTTGCTGTGTGTGTTGTCCAACTGTGTGTGTCTGCTGTGTGCAGGTCTTGCTGTGTGTGTTGTCCAACTGTGTGTGTCTGCTGTGTGCAGGTCTTGCTGTGTGTGTTGTCCAACTGTGTGTGTCCGCTGTTTGTAGGTGTTGCTGTGTGTGTTGTCCAGCTGCGTGTGTCCGCTGTTTGTAGGTGTTGCTGTGTGTTTTGTCCAACTGTGTGTGTCTGCTGTGTGCAGGTCTTGCTGTGTGTGTTGTCCAACACTTTGGACCATGAGGCGTGGCCTGAGGTGGTGTCGGAGGACATCCGCCACCACATGGAGAAGCTGAGGAGCATTGTGGTCACCCTGAGAGGACGAGCTGAGGGTCGCACTTTGCTGCCTCTTCCTCTCGGTGTGGAAGCAGCAGGACCTCCAGACATGGAGCTGAGGTCAGCAGGTCATTCCAAATGCTTTGCAGGATTTGACTTTTTATGTCTTTTGGTCAGGGGCCTGATCTACTTTGATGCAAATAACAAGTGCTAAACAGCATGTGCAAACTATATAAATTGCGTGTACTAATAGCAGGCATGTTGCGTGTAGTCTACAGAGACGACTAAGATAAAAAGTGCAAAGGTGGTGCAGAGCCTCCTATTTAAATCTGCTTTCTGGCATTTTTTCCGACATTAATGGCATCATATGCTCCAACATGTGGCCTTTTGTCATGTTGTTGACATGCAGCACACACATGGAATATGTAGCACCTAGGATTGTACGCTATACTGGTACTAGTACATGCTAATCAATCATATTCCGTACTATACCACCTCTAAAAAGTACTGCCGCCACCCCCTTTTTTTTTTAAGGGGCATGAAGGCGCGTCGTCACATCGTGACATTGCTGGTTTTACGATTAGAGTAGCATGTTCAGCAGCGCGCACACACAGAGTACTTACAAGCAGACACAGTTTGAAGACAGAAAAGGAAGAACGGATGCATTTTGGTGTAAAAAGTGAAGATAAAGGTGAAGTTGTAACACTGAAACACCCTCAGGAAGAGATGCTTTTAGACATGGCTAGCTAGCAGCTAAATCAAATCAAATCAACTTTATTTATAAAGCACATTTAAAATTTACCACAGGGGGAGCCAAAGGTTAAAAGATAATATGAGAAACGAGCTAACAACACAACACAAACAGAACATGATAAAAGACAAATAAATAAAACATAAAACAGGTTGACAGCAGGTGTATAATGGTTACTTCTAAATCACTAATCCTGGCCTCCATGGCGACAAGTAAAGGATGTTTCTTCCAAGTAGCATTATCACTGAAGGACGAGGAATAGCTAAACATGCCTCACTACACACCATAGGAGGATACAATAGCTCACCTGTGTCACAATGTAAACAAACGCCATGGGTGGATCTACACCTGACATCCACTGTAATGATACCAAGTACAGGAACCAATATTTTTTAGCAGCTTTTAAAAATATATATATATATATAATGTTTATAAAGTCAGTAAATATGTCCCTGGACACATGAGGACTTTGAATATGACCAATGTATGATCCTGTAACTACTTGGTATCGCATCGATACCTAAATGTGTGGTATCATCCAAAACTAATGTGTGGTATCAAAAAAGAGAAGAATATGTGATTAGTACATTTTAACAGAAGTGTAGATAGAACATGTTAAAACAGAAAACAGGTCGACACCTACCCTTTACATCAGTATTTTAACCTTATTTTTATTGCTTTATTACGTATTATATTTTATTGTATGATCCTGTAACTACTTGGTATCGCATCGATACCTAAATGTGTGGTATCATCCAAAACTAATGTGTGGTATCAAAGAAGAGAAGAATAAGTGATTATTACATTTGAATAGAAGTGTAGATAGAACATGTTAAAACTGAAAATAAGCAGATATTAACAGTAAATGAACAAGTAGGTTAATAATCCATTTTCTACAGTTTGTCCCTCATAATGTGTATAAAATAATAGGTGTATAAATGAGACAATATGTTAGTGCATACTAATTAGGAGTCTTTGTTTGTTTACTTACTACTAAAAGACAAGTTGTCTAGTATGTTCAACATTTTATTGAAGGACTAAATAACAATAATAAACATATGTTTCATCGACACTAACATGTTTTGTTACAATAATGCTTTATTTTGTGGTCCCCCTTTATTTAGAAAAGTATCAAAATACATTTTGGTGCTGGTACTAAAACCTTTTATGGGTTATATTAAATCACCACCTGGACAACAGAACCTAGTCTTAGCACACTGATGGTGTGTTCTGGAAAGTGCTGCAGTGATTCTAATACTTCTTTTTCACATGAGAGCTATGTTACAGTAATATATTTATATATATTTCCTGTCTGAAAAATGAATGCAAAACAAATCAATGGAAGCCCGTTAAGTCATCCAGCAGCTGTAAGATTACACAATAATATATCTACAACATAATATGTCTCATATTTTCATTTTTGACGGTGCAAAAATGTTGAGTGAATATTCTCTCTTCCTCAAATGTTTGTCCTTGCAGCACGACTGTCTTCTTTGTCACGGCCGTTTGTGCTGAACTGTGCCAGTTTGCACATCCTTTCTAGATGTACTAAGGATAGATGCAGAACAGCAGCGGCAGAACAGTTTCAGTCTTGATAAAGCACGCGGTTATCTTTGCATCTTCTCCTTCCGGTACTGTGGGCGGTCTCACAGTCAACATATATTAGCAAATACTTGAAGGCTGACTCGCTGGATGATTCGTGATCCCGAGGTTGCTCATGTGAGAGAAGCAATCCTCTGCTCTTGAGTTTAGTCCTTTAGATTTGCGTGTGCTATCAAGTTTGCACGTGTTTGACAGACATTTTTGCTCCATCAGCTCCACTGGTTGGCCACTGGATGGAGGCTTGTTGTACTCCATGGAAAGTCTAGTTGTTGAGTGGTCACGACAGATCTGGGACGTCCTGAAGAAAGACTCTGGAGATCTGCTGCTCCAGGGAGACCACCCGGGCCCCAACGTGGAGCTCCAGTTCTGGACTTCTCAGAGGGAGAATCTTCTTGGGATTCAGTTGCAGGTAGTCTTTTTCCATATGAGTTGGGAAATTGTGTTGTAAATATAAACAGATTACAATGATTTGCAAATCCTTTTCAAGCCATATTCAGTTGAATATGCTATAAAGACAACATATTTCATGTTCAAACTCATAAACTTTATTGTTTTTTTGCAAATAATAATTAACTTAGAATTTCATGGCTGCAACACGTGCCGAAGTAGTTGGGAAAGGGCATGTTCACCACTGTGTTACATCACCTTTTCTTTTAACAACACTCAATAAACGTTTTGGGAACTGAGGAAACTAATTGTTGAAGCTTTGAAAGTGGAATTCTTTCCCATTCTTGTTTTATGTAGAGCTTCAGTCCTTCAACAGTCCGGGGTCTCCGCTGTCCTATTTTACGCTTCATAATGCACCACACATTTTCCATGGCAGACAGGTCTGGACTGCAGGCGGGCCAGGAAAGTACCCGCACTCTTTTACTACGAAGCCACGCTGTTGTAACACGTGCTGAATGTGGCTTGACATTGTCTTGCTGAAATAAGCAGGGGCGTCCATGATAACGTTGCTTGGATGACAACATATGTTGCTCCAAAACCTGTATGTACCTTTCAGTATTAATGGTGCCTTCACAGATGTGTAAGTTAGCCATGCCTTGGGCACTAATACACCCCCATACCATCACACATGCTGGCTTTTACACTCTGCGCCTATAACAATCCGAATGGTCACTCTGGAGGACACCACGTCCTCTGTTTCCAAATATAATTTAAAATGTGGACTCGTCAGACCACGGAACACCTTTCCACTTTGCATCAGTCCATCTTAGATGATCTCGGGCCCAGCCAAGCCGGCGGCGTTTCAGAGTGTTGTTGACAAATGGGTTCGGCTTTGCATAGTAGAGTTTTAACTTGCACTTACAGATGTAGCGACCAACTGTAGTTACTGACAGTGGTTTTATGAAGTGTTCCTGAGCCCATGTGGTGATATCCTTTACACACTGCTAAGTTTTTGATGCAGTACCACCTAAGGGCTCAAAGGTCCGTAATATCATCGCTTACGTGCAGTGATTTCTCCAGATTCTCTGAACCTTTTGATGATTTTACGGAGCGTAGATGGTAAAATCCCTAAATTCATTGCAATAGCTCGTTGAGAAATGTTGTTCTAAAACTGTTCAACAATTTGCTTACAAAGTGGTGACCCTCACCTGACAGTTTTCCTTCCTCCTACGCCACTTTGGTCTCCTCAGCATAACAGAAGTGTTCAGGATTCTTGACCGCACCATTTGACCGTGAAATTCTTGGACCGGCGCAAGACGGACGAGAGCAAAAGCATTTGCCAAGAATGGTTTCATTAATAAAGAACGAAAGTCGGAGGTTCGAAGACGATCAGATACCGTCGTAGTTCCGACCATAAACGATGCCAACTAGCGATCCGGCGGCGTTATACCCATGACCCGCCGGGCAGTGTCCGGGAAACCAAAGTCTTTGGGTTCCGGGGGGAGTATGGTTGCAAAGCTGAAACTTAAAGGAATTGTACTCAGGAATGCCCTCCCGGTAACAGTTGGAGATGCTACCTCAGTAGAAGCATTTAAGTCTCACCTTAAAACTCATCTGTATACTCTAGCCTTTAAATAGACCTCCTTTTTAGACCAGTTGATCTGCCGCTTCTTTTCTTTCTCCTATGTCCCCCCCTCCCTTGTGGAGGGGGTCCGGTCCGATGACCATGGATGAAGTACTGGCTGTCCAGAGTCGAGACCCAGGATGGACCGCTCGCCTGTATCGGTTGGGGACATCTCTACGCTGCTGATCCGCCTCCGCTTGAGATGGTTTCCTGTGGACGGGACTCTCGCTGCTGTCTTGGATCCGCTTGAACTGAACTCTTGCGGCTGTGTTGGAGCCACTATGGATTGAACTTTCACAGTATCATGTTAGACCCGCTCCACATCCATTGCTTTCGGTCCCCTGGGGGGGGTGGGGGGGTGGTCCTCTCCAAGGTTTCTCATAGTCAGCATTGTCACTGGCGTCCCACTGGATGTGAATTCTCCCTGCCCACTGGGTGTGAGTTTTCCTTGCCCTTTTGTGGGTTCTTCCGAGGATGTTGTAGTCGTAATGATTTGTGCAGTCCTTTGAGACATTTGTGATTTGGGGCTATATAAATAAACATTGATTGATTGATTGATTGTTTGTGAATGACTTAGCATTTCATGGAAGCTGTTTTTATAGCCAATCATGGCACCCACCTGTTCCCAATTAGGCTGCACACCTGTGGGATGTTCCAAATAAGTGTTTGATGAGCATTCCTCAACTTTATCAGTATTTATTGCCACCTTTCCCAACTTCTTTGTCACGTGTTGCTGGCATCAAATTCTAAAGTTAAGGATTATTTGCAACAACAAAAAAATGTTTATGAGTTTGAACATCAAATATGTTGTCTTTGTAGCATATTCAACTAAATATGGCTTGAAAATGATTTGCAAATCATTGTATTCTGTTTATATTTACATCTAACACCATTCCCCAACTCATATGGAAAAGGGATTTGTACTTATGTGTGTGTGTGCAAAACACAAATGTCAACTGCAGACGATACTACCCCTCTGAACCACATACAAATACAGTATGTATTAGGGATGCACCGATTAATCGGTAACCGAATATATTCGGCCGAATATGGCAAAAAAAAGCCACATTCGGCCTTCGGTGGAATGAGTTAAAAACAAGGCCGAATAGTGGCGTGTGACGCAAGTTTTTGACGCGGTGACGGACGCGGTGACGGACGTGGTGACGTTGGGATATGTTGTGTACCTGTATAAGTGTATGAGGTTACAAGCACACACTTATTGAGATTTAGTGGGGCCTCTGTTTACATTATTAGCCTGTTGTGTAGGCTACCTGTATAAGTGTATGAGGTTACAAGCACACACTTATTGAGATTTACTTAAGCCTTCTGTTTACATTATTAGCATATCTACTGTAGCTAAGCAGACTTTTGCCAAAAGGACAATAATTCATTTGTTGTGGGTTTATCCACTTTAATGCACTTTATTTTTTTTTGGAATGCATGTTTTGTTTGAAGGCCTAATATAAATGAAAAACTTTGTGCTTTTTTTGAAAAGCAAAGGCTACTGGAATATTTAAAAGATGTCAATATTCAATAAAAAAAATTACTTTATTTGAAAAACACGTCTAAATATTTATTTTAGGCTATTTATGCAATATAAAAAATTTTTTTGAAAAACTGCATTCATTATTCGGCCTTCGGCCAAGCGTTTAAATTTTATTCGGCTTCGGCCACAAATTTTCATTTCAGTGCATCCCTAGTCTGTACAGTAGATATGTGGGTTATTACCTCTGTCTGGAGGTATTTGTAGTCACCCGAGTTTGTCAGTTACTTAGTTATACTTAATTACTTCTGAGCAGATTTTGATTCAAAAGTTCAGGAATTGTCTGCGATTTGGATTCTGGATTTTTTTTCTTAAGAGTTTGTTCTGGCAGAGGACTGTGCTGACTTAATGCTTTTCTCCTTGTGTGATATTAGCATGTGCAGTGTCACTAAAGTTGGTAAACACCATGGAAGAATAGCTGCTAGTCATGCAATATTTCCATAAGATTGACACGGTTGTCAGGAAGTCTACTTAGAATCTTGTTTGACTGCAGTTCCAAATGTAAAAGATGTGTATTAGCACAGCTCGGTTAGGGTTAGCATGTTTACTCATGCTTCTTTGTTTCATCTTAAATTAGCAACATAACACATTCTCTGCTCTTTGCTTACTTGCCAACCTTCCAGACACATGTGTCTCTGTGTCGCCGCTTGGTCTCTCTCACTCAGGGACATGTGTGAGTGACAGGAAGAAAAGCTCTGATTCGCTTCAGTGAGAAGTAGAGCCGGGCGATATGGCCTTTTATTAATATCTCAATATGTTTAGACCATGTGACCATACAGCATTTATATGTGGATATTTTGCCTTAGCCTTGAACGAACACATATAATGACAGCAGTATGATGATTCTATGTGTCTACATTCAAATATTCTTCTTCATACTGCATTAAACTTCCATGCAGAGAGGGAAATCACAACTAAAAATGTCTTTATCAAACAATTATCAAGCAGTGGCACAAACATTCATGTCATTTCCAAAACAGAAAGTGCAAGATTGTCAGAGACATTTTACAACAAGTTATGAGTGCACTTTTGTGCATGATGTCTCTAAGATGACATATCAGAACAACACTAAATTAAAGTGCACTTTTTGTACAGAACGCCACTACAATAGTTTAAAACAAATAAAGTGCACTTTTGTGCATGATGTCACAAGATATTTCAATTATTTATTTTTTTTCTCCCTTGGCCTCAGTCTGCACCCCCTCTCCAGGGCCCAGGCTAAGACCGATTTTTTTATTTTATTTACCTGTATCTCATCTTTTTTGTAAGGGGCGCTGGAAGCCGGCAGACCCGTCAGCGATCCTGTTCTGTCTCCCTGTAATGTTTGTCTGATCTTGAATGGGATTGTGCTGAAAGTTGTAATTTTCCTAAAGGGACTCTCCTGACGGAATAAATAAAGTACTATCTAATCTAATCTAATCTAATAAAAATGAGCTGCGAATTAGGAAATCAAATTGCTATGTGGTAGGTTCCTGCGGACGTTATTTCCTGTTGTTGACTAGTTTTTTCATAGGGTGCTGATGTGGAAATGTTTGCCTTTGCATTTTGTGGGTGTGGAACTGAACAAAGATGTTGACATGCGGAGTTTCAAGCACTTTTCATTCTCTAGCGGGTGACTTTTCAAATGATGCTACATATTAGCAATAATGCTACTTTTTGCAGCAACGCTTTTGCCCCACACTTGACAAATTACGGTTGGCTGTTCAACATCTTCCCGCTTGAAGCCAAACCACCGCCAGACCATGGACCCCCTGCTGTTTGTCTTGGGAATGAATTCTTATTCCTTCATTTGTTACCAGATTGGCACCTTCTCTCTCTCATATTACCACTTGCACCACTCCGTTAGCATCACAGCTAACTTTATCCATGCCGCTACCTCTCTGCTGTGACGTATGTAAGAAGATGCACTTGTTTTATGTCTCTGTGAGAAGCAGAGACCAGAAGGAGTGAGAAGAGCCTGTAGTGTAATGCCCGCAGCTCAAAGCAACCGCGTGAGAAGTTATACTCCAATATCACCATATATACTGTATTTCCTTGAATTGCCGCCAGGTATATAGTATGTGCCTGCCTAGAATTACTGCCGGGTCAAACTCCTTTCGCAAAATAATTAGCCCATGCTTAGCATTACCGCCGGCTCAGGATTAACGCCGGGTCAAACTCGTTTCGCAAAATATTGTTTTAATTAGCATATGTCTAGAATTTCCGCCGGGTCAAACTCGTCACGTCACGAGTGACACTTCACCTGTCATCATTTTTAAAATGGAGGAGGCTGATTTCAATCATTTGAAATCGCATAAAGGGAAGAAGATTAAGAGCTATTCAGTAGGATTTAAGGTCCAAGCTATTGAATATGCTAAAAAGAACAGTAAGCAGCTATGTTTTATCAATATACCGTAGCTGCGTGAGTCAAATATGAGTCATTAAATGACTCCCGCCTCCTGGTGGTAGAGGGCGCTAGTGATCCTTCTTGCGACTACTCGGCTGCAGAAGAAGTGACAACAAGCAGCAAGAGTGAGCAGCAATCGTTAATTTTTTCCTCTCGCTTGCACTTTTAACATGGAGGATTACATATCTAAAATAAAACCGTTTTCTAAACTGGACTTTCAATCGAAGCAGGAGGTAATAAAGGACGATCTCCATCGAGACAGAGAGACTTTTAAAACTGAAGAAAGATAAGGAAGATTTCTATAAACAAGTTATCCATGCTTTTGATGAGAAGGAGCTGCGCACGGACTTCATTTATAAGTAAAAGTAAGACCATAATAAAGTTTTTTTTTATTAAATGGGCTTTTCATGATGGTATCCTTACATCACACTCAAATTTATAAACGCAGGCCTAAATTTACCACATGCCTTTAGTAAGCGCCGGAGTGAGAAGAGGTTTTAACTTAATTAGCCTCCTGGCGGCAATTCAAGGAAATACGGTAGTCATTTTCTACATCACACAAGGACAAACCCGCACTACATCCATATATCGCCCAGCTCTAGGGAGAAGTGGTTTGACGCCCCCTGTTGCAAATCTCTAGACGTCCCAAAAAAACTATTTTCTAGGAACATACAGTCTACTGTTGGTGAAAGTTTGCTAGTTTGGACACAAGAGCCCAACTAAAGCCAAACCATGTTGTTGTTTTCAGATCCAAAGTCGCCAAGTGAAAGAGATCATGGAGATCCTGAGAAGAGTCAAGAGCAGTTATTACTCCTCCTTCCAAGAGATCTGTGTCAAAGTGGATGAGGGTGATTATGTTCATCACATTGACTAATTCCAGGACCTGATGGAGTGACGGCTCTTTGATGTCTGTCTCTCAGCGCTGCTGGAAGCTGAGGATGTGGATCTGCATCTGCGTCCTTTGAGGAGGCTCATCACCAACCTGGAGGAGAGAAGTTTCCCTCAGGTGGACACTTTGCTGCCTCCACTTTTCCACTCCCTTTGTCTGATCTGGAGTCACTCCCGGTTCTACTGCACTGCTCAGCGCATGGTCGTCCTTCTGCAGGAGTTCTGCAACCTGATCCTGGACAAGGTACAGTGATGATGACAATCTATGGCTGGCTCAGTGTGAAGGTGTCTTTGTCTTTGTCTTGGCCTCACAGGCCTTTGCCTACCTGATCCCTCAAGAACTCTTCAAGATGGAGCTGGAGGAGGGCCAGGAGAGAGTCCAAATCAGCATCTCAGTCCTGCGCACCTTCAAGCAGCTCTTCCACACTCACCGCCAGAAGATTCTGGGATACTTTCAACACAACCAGACCGTAAAGCTTTGGGACTTTCCCGCCTCGCTCGTGTTCCGGCGCTCAGACCGCGTCTTGGAGCGGCTGCTCATGATGCAGGTAGGATGCACTTGTACAAGAAACAACATGTCTACACTTTTGTTTGGCAGCCAGGAAGACTTTACACCTGAGTGGATAAGTGCTTTATTTGAAAGTCAACCCTGTTAAGTTGATTACATCATGCAATGTGAAATCTTACTCAGTTGGTCTCATTTATTCGTATCAAAAAGTTACTGTAGTATCATATTTTGGGCTAGTTTGCTATAATGTTTGATTCCCAAACTGCTGCCAAGTAGCAGTGGTGGTCCACAGGCTCTACCAGAGATTGTTGTGGGCAAACTGCTGAAAGAAGAATGATTACCACATGCAAGATGAAGCCATTTATTTGAAGCTAAGGTGTGATGTTTAAGGACCTATTGTGTCCGGATTACCAACATTTTACTAAGAAGTTCTCCTAATGTGCTCCTGAAAATGAATCTTGCAGCCATTTCCCATAATGTCATCTAGTTTTGGAGTAATTGGTACACCGCCCCCTCTTGGTGTGATGTCATCTACAGAATTGGAACCCATTTCCGTACATTGACAGTGTGGATCAAGGCATATAAAACTTGTTTTTTTTTTATCACTTAATTGCATGTTTACTTCAAAAAAATCTGTAAATATAAGCCTTGACCTACTAAAGTTTTGCATGTATTAAAACATGTTAAAGTTAACGTAGCAATGATTGTCAAACACACACACACTGGGTGTGGCGAAATTATTCTCTGCATTTGACCCATCACCCTTAATCACCCTGGGAGGTGAGGGGAGCAGTGGGCAGCAGCGGAGGCCACGCCCGGGGAGTCATTTTTGGTTATTTAACCCCCAATTTTCCAAGCCTTGATGCCGAGTGCCAAGCAGGGAGGTAATGGCTCCCATTTTTAGTCTTTGGTTTGACTCGCCCGGTGTTTGAACTCACAACCTATGCATCTCAGGGCGGACATTTGCAAAGTTTGTGTGCAAAATAAGGAGTGCAATCCATTTAACGCGTCTTTATGATGATGCAGAACATATGCTGATCATCTGAATGCCCTCATTACTGGGAGGATGCAAAAACATGCAAATGTAACTATTAAGTCCACGCAATGTGATTTATCAATAGTAAAACTGTTCTGCGGTGGGGGTTTTTGCGTCTGGAAAGTACGTGCAAACTGGCAGTTGCACACAAATAGATGCGACAAAGGAGCTCTGTCCTATTTTTGCTTGTCAACATATACGGACTGTCAAAAATAAAAAAAATATCTGACATATTGTCTATTCAGCAATATCCTTTTATCATGTAGCTGCTGGATGACTTAAGAGGCTGATTAAAATACATTTATTTATGCTGGCATTTTTTCAATTACATTTGTTTTTTTCATAAAAACTTCCCGCAATATATGCATTCCTTTGCATCTGGAACATTCCAGCACACGCTCGCAGTTAGTGGCGGCTTTTCCCAGGGTGCACCTTCAGCACGCTAAAAGTGGGCTCCGTTATAGATGGCGCTGCAGGACCGCGTCTTAAATACCCATAAAAAGTGGTATATAAATGCATGTTTCATAACATAGCAAAACACCAAAGGTGGGAGGAGCATGATAACACGAATGTGCAGTAAATGAGTGTCTCCATGGTGAAAGCAGCCAAGTACAGGCAAAAAACAAATTTAAATAGGGCGGCCTGCACAACTTTGGCAATTGTTAATTAATTGTACACGCATTCTAAATGCACTTAATTTGGACATGCATGTTTTCTTTGCAAAATGGCACCGATCCAATTTCTGATTCGGCCCGGTCAGGATCACCGTGCTCTTTCAGCGTGAAAAACATCAGTAGAAGAGGATACAAAAGAGAGCACTATCGCCTTGCTGACTTTTTTTCCTTGTTTTTGAGCTCCGATCCTGCTCTTCTTTGCCCGTCTTTCAACAGGTTCTGACTCAGCCTTTCACCTCTGGAGGGGGTTTGGGATTTTCAATGTTTTCCATCCAAACTCTAACCAAAACCCGTGAAAAATCTCTGCCAACTCTTCTCTTCTTGCTTGTATTTTGGTAAAAATGTCACCTGTAGACGATAATGAATAATGGATTAGATTTAAATTGCGCTTTTCAAGGGTGAAGTGTCCTGCCCAAGGACACAAGGGCAGCAATTTGGATGTCAAGAACCTGCAACCCTCAGGTTTCTGGCACGGCTGCTCTACCCACTGTGCCATGCCGCCCCCATGTTTCTAGGTCCAGAACTACCATGAGTGCCAATGTTATCAACAGTATCCAATCCCCTTTATTTACACGGTTTCCAGAGTGCTGCACATAAAAATAAACACTAAAAAGTAAATCAATTACAAGCATTTCAAATGAAACAAGTACAAAACTAATTTAAAAATGTTTTATATAATAATATAACAGCAATAAAATACAATAAAAACTAATCAATAAAATACAATAAAACAATAAAAGACATCAATACAATAGAAGAAAATAATAAAAACAAAGTAAATAAAATAGAATAAAACAAAATACATCAATGAAATAAAAGGAAACAATAAAAACACATCAATAAAATACAATGGAACAATAAAATACATCAATAAAATTGAATAAAACAGTAAAAACAAATAAATAAAATACAATAAAACAAAAGACCAATAAAATTGAATAAAACAGTAAAAACAAATAATAAAGTAGAATAAAATACATCAATACAATATAGTAAAACAATATGATACAAAACAATTAAATGAAAAAACAATAACACACACAAATAAAATAGAATAACACATAAAAAATAATAAAATATATATAATATATAATAAAAGAGACAAAGGACCACAATACTTAGATTTAAAAGCCTGAAAATAAAAGTGGCTTTTAATACGAGACTTAAACATTGAAGAGTGGGGGCTATTCTGTCACGAGGGGGCAGAACATTCCAAGGTTTGGGGCCAACAACAGAAGACCGTGTCTCCATTAGAAGGACTCTTAAGGTTTTAACTTGCTCGTTAGTGTGAAAAGGTTGTTTGGATGAAATGTGGTCAAATTCTGGGTTAATGCAGCACCGCGTCCCACTATTGGTCAGCTTTAGTCGATCTGGTGGAAAATCATGTAGTTCAGGCTAATATATTTATTCAAGGAACATTATTGTCGTCAGCACTATGTGTCTTCTCTAATAGTATTTAACTACATCAACTGTTTATTATTTAACTACATCAACTGTTTATTATTTAACTACATCAACTGATTATTATTTAACTACATCAACTGTTTACTATTTAACTACATCAACTGTTTATTATTTAAGTACATCAACTGTTTATTATTTAACTACATCAACTGTTTATTATTTAACTACATCAACTGTTTATTATTTAACTACATCAACTGTTTTTTATTTAACTACATCAACTGTTTATACAACTGTTGTATTTCATCTCCTTTAATGTTGCAGCCAGTCAATAAAAGGATCTTTCAGCAACTGAGCTGCAAATGAATGTTTCTCTTCCACCAACAGGAAATGTTTGCTGCAGCGCTGGACTTTCTGAAGTTGGAGAAAATACAAGTTGGAGGATCCAGAGGCAAAGTCCTCAGCGAGATGGTCTCCAGGATGAGTGAGGAGTTCCATGAGGGCTGGCGAGCGCTCAGGGAGAGCAAATATGATCCTTTGGACTACAGCGACCCTGTGAGGACTTTGGTCTTGTGCACAGGGATTTTTTATTCAGGGATACATAGAACACTCATGCCTTGCAAACACACAAGTACTCACAGCTAATGAGCTAATTCATTCTTCACAAGACACAAACACAACCTGCAGGATGTCAAAATATCACTGAGCTGCACCTGTGCTCCATAACCCTAATTAGTACTGGTCCAAGTGCTCCATAACCCTAATTAGTACTGGTCCTAGTCCTCCATAACCCTAATTAGTACTGGTCCAAGTCCTCCATAACCCTAATTAGTACTGGTCCAAGTGCTCCATAACCCTAATTAGTACTGGTCCTAGTCCTCCATAACCCTAATTAGTACTGGTCCAAGTCCTCCATAACCCTAATTAGTACTGGTCCAAGTCCTCCATAACCCTAATTAGTACTGCTTCTAGTGCTCCATAACACTAATTAGTGGTGAAGGGAAGTGAATTATATTTATATAGCGCTTTTCTCTAGTGACTCAAAGCACTTTACATAGTGAAACCCAATATCTAAGTTACATTTAAAGCAGTGTGGGTGGCACTGGGAGCAGGTGGGTAAAGTGTCTTGCCCAAGGACACAACAGCATTGACTAGGATGGCGGAAGCGGGAATCGAACCTGCCACCCTCAAGTTGCTGGCACGGCCGCTCTACCAACCGAGCTAGTACTGCTTCAAGTGCTCCATAACCCTAATTAGTACTGCTTCAAGTGCTCCATAACCCTAATTAGTACTGCTTCAAATTGCTCCATAACCCTAATTAGTACTGCTTCAAGTGCTCCATAACCCAAATTAGTGCTGTTGTGAAGAAGGAGCTGAGCCGGAAGGCAAAGCTCTCAATTTAGCGGCCGATCTACGTTCCCATCCTCACCTATGGTCATGAGCTTTAGGTCATGACCGAAAGAACAAGATCACGGGTACAAGCGCATTTGACCCATCACCCTTGATCACTCCCTGGGAGGTGAGGGGAGCAGTGAGCAGCAGCAGTGGCCACGCCCGGGAATCATTTTTGGAGATTTAACCCCCAATTTTCCTAGCCTTGATGCTTCGTGCCAAGCAGGGAGGTAATGGCTCCTACTTTTATAGTCTTTGGTATGACTCAGCCGGGGTTTGAACTCACGACCTACCGATGTCAGGGCGGACACTCTAACCACTAGACCACTGAGCAGTGACTGAATGGACATAATCATCATTATGCGATTGTTGCTTTGTGTTCAGGTATTTGTGCATCAACACCAGTGTTTTATGGAACAGAACAGAGCCTTTGAGCAGAGGCTGGGAACACTCCTCAATCTGTTCTTTCACAGCTCCAACAACCTCAAGTCTACTAAGAAGGTATGTTGGCAAGACATCTGTTTGTTTGTTTCTTTAACCCTGCTTTGCTGAAACAACAGCCTTGTGTGCCAATCTAGCTGCTACAGCTTTTTGGCAACTTGCTGGAGAGACCCAGGATCCATCAGCTCTTCTCCGCTAATGACACCGTGCTCCTGGACTTGTTCAAGCAGGAAGTGGAACACCTCCACCTTCTGCTCCACCAACACAGAGATGAGGTGAGGAGCAACAGGACCAACTGGAACTTTTACAAAGTCCTTTTAGTTCCAAACATCCATTCCCACGTGGACCGGACGGGTCAAAACCATGGCACGATAACTTAAAAGTACAACTTTGGTTTGTTTTCTTTTGTTTTACTTTGACCCCCAAATGGAACAAACACATTCTGAAAAAGGAAAATGTCATAAATAATCCTTCAAGTGAGTTGAAAACTCTGAGGGAGCAAATTGGTGCAGTTTGGGAACCACAATGAAAAACTCGATGAACTTAGACTGGGTCTCAGTGTTTCTACCAAGTCCTGCAAGTTGTGGGGAAGCCCAACACTCACAGCAGAAATATACATCATCAATCTCATTTATTATTCTACATGCACTCTAGTTCTTATTTGATCGGAACCAGGAATCGTGTGCTCAACAAAACATTATTTCTTTGAAATATCCCAGATTACCCAGAATGCCTGTGTTTCCGGGGAAATGTTCCCATTAAAAAATAGTTTTTGGGAATTTGCACAATTCCTCACACTTCTATATTTAACGTCAAAACAATTCCAGGAACTTCCAGTTTTCCAAACCTCTATTTTCACGTCTTGCTGGAAATCTTTCCCAGTAAAAATTAATTGGCCATTTCCCGTTTTTTTTTTCTTTTTCTGAAATTCCAGGAATTCCAAAATAACCATTCTAAGTTCAGACTGACTATGGTGACGTTTTTCAACCTATTCGAAAAATTCCAACACCAACCCATTCATTTAATGTCGGACACTTGTGCTTAGATCAATATTTTTCAAAAAATACCAGTTTTTTTTTTTGCGAAATTCCCACATTTTTGGGGAAATTCCCATTCAAATGAATGAACGTATTAATAGTTCTCCAATGCCCTAAATTCTCAACATTTTTAACAACTTCTCAACCCGATTCCGACCACACACACACTACTCTTCAGATATGTCACACGTAAAACATGTTTTCGCGGACTTTTCCGGAATTTTCTCCCAATTGACAAAGAATGTGAAACATACACAGAAATATACACCTTCCACTCACCCTGGACAATCGAACTACCACTAAGTTGAAAACAATTCCCAGAATTTCCGTTTTTCCAAAGCTCTATTTTCACCTCTTGCTGGAAAGTCCACATTTTTCAGCCGTTTTTGACCATTGCACTTTTAAAATATTCCTCTTAGTTGGGACAAAAAAATCATTATTTTTTATTGCGTACAAATGTTTGATTTTTTTTCCAAAATTCCAGGAATTCCTAAATAACTATTCTAAGTTCAGACGATTTGTTAAATTCCAACACCAACCCATTCATATAATGTAGGACAATTGTGCTAGGTTCAATATTTATCAAAAAATAACAGTTTTTTTCGCAAAATTTTTCAGGAAATTCCTATTCAAATGAATGAACGTATTCTTATTTATCCAATGCCCCAAATTCTGAACATTTTTAACAATGTTTCAACCCCATTCCAACCACACACACTACTCTTCAGATATGTCACACATAAAACATGTTTTCCCGGAATTTCCCGGAATTTTCTCCTAATAGACAAAGAATGTGAAACATACACAGAAATATACACCTTCCACTCACCCTGGACAATCAAACTACCACTAAATTGAAAACATTTCCAACAATTTCCGGTTTTCCAGAGCTGTATTTTCACCTCTTGCTGGAAAGTCCACATTTTTCAGCCGTTTTTGACCATTGCACTTTTAAAATATTCCTCTTAGAAAAATCATAATTTTTCACTGCGTACAAATTCTGGATTTTTTCCGAAATTCCAAGAATTCCTAAATATTTATTCTAAGTTCGGACGATTCGTTGAATTCCAACACCAACCCATTTATATAATGTAGGACAATTGTGCTAGGTTCAATATTTTTCAAAAAATACCAGTTTTTTTTTCACGAAATTCCCAAATTTTTCAGGAAATTCCCATTCAAATGAATGAAGGTAATCATAGTTCCCCGATTCCCTAAATTCTCAACATTTTTAACAAGTTCAGACGATTCTAAAAAATTTCAACACCAACCCATTCATATAATGTAGGACAATTGTGTTAGTGTCAGTATTTAAAAAAAATACCCAGTTTCTGTAAAATTCCCAGATTTTCCAGGAAATTCCCATTCAAATGAACGGACAGATTCTTAGTTCTCCAATTACCTAAATCCTCAACATTTTTAACCATTTTTCAAGCCCATCCCGACCTTCCAACCCTCCACACACACACACACACACACACACACACACACACATACACACACACACTACTCTTCAAATATGTCACACATAAAAAATGTTTTCCCAGAATTTCCCGGATTTTTCTCCCAATTGACAATGAATGGGAAACTTACAATGGACTGCATTTCCCACTTTTCTCATCTGATTGGAAGTGTTCCAACATCCACAGACTCCACTCACCCTGGACATTCAAGCCAGCACGTTTGCTGGTTCAGAAAAGTCCCCGATTACCCGGAAATACCAGGAATAACCTCCCATAGAAAATGATTGAGCAGTATTCACACTTCTCCAAATCACACATTTTTTCAGGTTGGCGTCAGCTCTTCAACATTCAAACGATTCCAACAGTCATTCTACTTCTTGTCAGTATTTCAGTTCAGCATCGAGGCTTTCACACGTCATTCCTGCCTGGATGGCAAGTTGTAGTGATTGTGTGATGCATGATATCTACTACTGGACTCTGGACAATGATGCAGTGTACAGTGCATGCAAAAAGTACATAAACTGCACTATTTGTTGGGGCACACACACTTCATTAGCATTAGCAAATAGACACCGTTAGAATAATTGTTTCTAAGTTATCACAAAAACTTTGTGTTGAAATGAGTTCCTAGCGAGAAGACCAAAAGCTGTCTTTAAATTTACCAAGAGTAAGGCTTTTAAAACTCCACTGTGTAGGGGGGGAAGCAACATGAAGGTGTTACTGTTTCTTTCATGTATTTTAGTAAACAAAAAGATATTGTCTGACCCAAGAACTACAAAAGCGGAGAGGAAGCAGGGCCGGACTCCCCTCCTGTTTTACAAACCTCTCTTTGAACTCTTTTACGACCTTTCCTGTGAACTGTTTACGACTCTGTCCCTCTGGAAGCAGCTGTTGACATGTGGTCAGAGAAAGTCCAAATGAAGGAGGAGGCATACAATCTTTCACCAGAGCGTGCTGAGACACTGTACAAAAATACAGACCAGACATCAATCCATCCATCCTTTTTCTACCGCTTATTCCCTTTTGGGGTCGCGGGTTGCGCTGGCGCCTATTTCAGCTACAATCGGGCGACCTCATCGCAGGGCCCAGACCAGACGTTTCTCCTCAAATTGAGCCAAATTTAATTCTGTCTATGTTTAATTCTTTGCTTCTTGTCTTGTTTAATACACGTCATCAGTGTTTAAATCTGGCAGACACAAAACATGCAGTCGGGCTTACTTAAAGTATTTTAAAACCATATCCAATCCAGCATGGATACTAGACACCTCTGAATTTCACAATGTTGAGAAATGGAATAATATGGTACTTTTAAGGTTTAATTTGTTATCCGGCATGTCCAGCTGTGACTTTTGAAGTGATTATTGATGGGAATGTCCTTTCTGCTGCAGTCAGGAAGTGTGTGTTTGGGGAACAATCTGCCCCCGGTGGCCGGGAGGCTGAAATGGTCACAGGAGCTTCAGAGTCGCATTCTGAGCAACCGGAGCAACTTGTCTCAAATGTGAGGACTCATGCACCTTTTGTACCAAGACTGAAGGAAAGATCCCAGCAAACCTTCATTCTGTTTTTCCCTTTCAGGCCTCTGGGTGGCACTGAGGCCGACGCCACCTTTCGGAAGTGTGAGCGTCTTCTGGAAAACCTGGAGGTCTGGAGGAAGTCTGTCAAAGACACCTAAAAGACCCCCTGCTGACGTTTGACACCAACACAGGCCTGTTCCACCTTAACTTCAGTCCAGCTGTAAGCACAATCTTCACACATTCTGCAAACTACAATTACAATAAAACAAACACTCTAACCTCCATCTACAAACTTAAATGGTTCTTCAACATGGCTCAGCAAGAGACAAGTTTGTATAGTGAAGCAGAGTTCCCCATAAGAATCAATGTGATCATCATTCGCATAAGAATGTTACCGTGTACATGGACCCTGAAAAAAAGATGTAAATGTTCATGCATCACACCTTAAATCAGAATACTTTACTTTGACATGTGCTAAATGTAACCTAAACAGAACGGTACAGGTGCTGACCAAGCAGTGACTTTCACTGTAAGCCAACATGGTTTGTGCATGTCTGCTTATCTCTGTATTTATCATTGTTTCCCTTCTGTTCACTACTTTTGTTTTACCTTTCTTTTTAAAATGGCGCTGTCTGTGCTTTTTATGTTGTAATTAAGCACGGGTTGCAGCCACGCTTTGTTACGACTATCTGTGTATGTGTCTGAGGCTAGCAGCTAGCTGTAATGACGTGAATGAAACAGCTCGTTAAGAGGACAACTGGATCGCTTGTTTTATCGTTACGTCAATACATGACACCCCAGACCATGCTTTTGTTTTTGCTAGTCTGGTTTTAAAGCAAGAAACTCAACAGTACGTAACGCTACTTCCGCACATGTTGGACGTGGGAGAGAAACACAAGACAATGGTTTCATTCTGAGACTATTAAATGTAGTCCCAAAGTGTATTTGACATCAAAGACATGCGCAGTAGGGATCATTCTAACCCCGATTATAGGAGAAGTGTTTTAATGTCCTACAATCCTAATGACTTTCGCCATAAACCACCCATCTCGATCGAAATTACATTTTGATCTGAATTAAATCTTGATCCGAACGTGTGTGATCGGGTCAAAATATTCTAAATGTCGTGTTTACATGAAGCATTTTTATTCTGGTCAGGCTTTTAATCCGATTAAATGTGTCCATGGGCACATAGCTACTGTAAACATAAATAATTGGTTCAAACCTCGACAAAAGTCCCTATTTTAGTAAATATATATATATATATATATATATATATATATATATATATATATATATATATATATGTTGATTGGCAACACTAAATGGTCCCTAGTGTGTGAATGTGAGTGTGAATGTTGTCTGAGTCAGGATCCAGCGCCCCCCGCCACCCCGAAAGGGATAAGCAGTAAAAAATATGTGCGTGTGTTTTGTTTTTTTTGATTGATTGATACTTTTATTAGTAGATTGCACAGTACAGTACATATTTCGTACAATTGACCACTAAATGGTAACACCCCAATAAGTTTTTCAACTTGTTTAAGTCGGGGTCCACGTTCATCAATTCATGGTAGTATATATGTGTATATATGTATGTATATATAAATGTATATCTATCCATCTATCTATCTATCTATCCATCCATTTTATACCGCTTATTCCCTTTGGGGTCACGGGGGGCGCTGGTGCCTATTTCAGCTACAATTGGGCGGAAGGTGATGTACAGTCCTGGACAAGTCGCCATCTCATCGCAGTATATTTTTGTGTGTGTGTGTGTATATATATATATATATATATCTAGATAGATATATAGATATAGATATTTGCCACTAGCGTTGGCACCAAGAAGCAGTGCAAGACAGGCGCTCCTTCATGTGCTTGTGTCCCGGTAGTGCCTTCTCCTTTGCTGTAATCAAGGTTCACTGCGGCATCTTCCTCCATCTCATCACAATTAAAGACTTGCTGCGGAACAAATCCCCCTTTGCTGGTAAAACTCCTCCAAACAATGATGTCGCAAGCCAAAGGCTATCTATGTAGCTCAAATGCTAGCTCAGGGATTGTCGAGCAACCGCAAGCAATACAGCTAAACTGGGAGAGTTTGGACAGATTTAAAGTTTTTCTCATCACAAAAAGTGATCTCTGAGCGGTGCAAGGTCCATGAATTGTGTACAGGAAGTGATGTCATCAAAATGGCAGGCACCATAGGGCTTTCAGCGGCACACAAAACTAACGAATGAGAATTTGTACGCCGATACATGGTTGGCACATATTTGGCACCATGTCAAAGTTGGTAAACCAGAAATGAAGCAAATAGGAGTTACACTATTATTATTCCTCCATTTTTTTGCCATTAAATTCCGTGAACGTACATCATGTTTTAATAGCCAAGAAATGGTGTATCAAACTGGTATTAGGTGGAATCAGTAAATGTTAAGCAGGCCCTGACCCCTCCCCCAGTTGACATCGGTGCTCAGGGAGGTGAAGTATCTGAGAATGCTGAACAGGCCAAACATTCCCCAAGCGGCTCTTCATCTCCACTCTAAGCGTGAGAGGATCTACCTGGTGAGTTCCACACCTGAGTGCAGTGCACTATGTAGAATGCTGCTGAGAGTCTGGCCTTGTGTCCTGTAGCAAAGTCAGACTCTGACCCTGGTGACCCAGTGGTACAACCAGCTGCAGAGTACCATCCTGGATGTGGAGCGAGGACTGCTTCAAGACCAGCTGGACAAGGCCAGGAGACAGCTGGATCCGGCCCTGCGGGAGCTTACCTGGGCCCAGGACGACCCCTGGGACTACATTAAGAGCACACGGGATCTTGTCCAGGTTTTTTTTGATTTCTTTTTTCTGAATTTTACACATTTGGAAATGATCAAAGTTAACTTTTTGTCAAAGCACCATATGAACAATATTAATATACACAAATGCCTCCTTTTACAGTTTGTCACACAAAGCAACATTTAGAGTTCAGCACAAGTTCATGACACTGGTTGACCTCAAAATTATTATAAGTTTTAAAACTAAAATATCCCATGTATGTAATTAATAGTGAATTATTGTGCTGGGGGATAAAACTGCATCATAAAACCCACATCAACTGTACATGAAGTTTCATCATCGTACTCTTAAATAATATACAAGTAGATATATGGGGCGGCATAGCTCGGTTGGTAGAGTGGCCGTGCCAGCAACTTGAGGGTTGCAGGTTCGATCCCCGCTTCCGCCATCCTAGTCACTGCCGTTGTGTCCTTGGGCAAGACACTTGACCCACCTGCTCCCAGTGCCACCCACACTGCTTTAAATGGAACTTAGATATTGGCTTTCACTATGTAAAGCGCTTTGAGTCACTCGAGAAAAGCGCTATATAAATATAATTCACTTAACTTCACTTCTTTACCAGGAGCTGCAGAGTTCATTCAAAGTGTCAGGCTTGGTCAAAAATAGGACTCAGATGCAGAGTAGGGAACAATCCGGCAGGCTTTTATTTTGAAAGCTACTTTTCACCTCCTGAGTCAAGGCAATACAGCAAAGGTTTAATCTGACAACTCGGCGAAAAAGGTTCCACAAAAAAGGAACAACCGAAAATCACTCTGAAAGGAGGAAACTAAAAATATCAAAAGCGAATTCTACTTAACGCAGGATATAATCTATGAAATTTCAATCAATCAATCAGTGTTTATTTATATAGCCCCAAATCACAAATGTCTCAAAGGACTGCACAAATCATTACGACTACAACATCCTCGGAAGAACCCACAAAAGGGCAAGGAAAACTCACACCCAGTGGGCAGGGAGAATTCACATCCAGTGGGACGCCATTGACAATGCTGACTATGAGAAACCTTGGAGAGGACCTCAGATGTGGGCAAACCCCCCCCCTCTAGGGGACCGAAAGCAATGGATGTGGAGCGGGTCTAACATGATACTGTGAAAGTTCAATCCATAGTGGCTCCAACACAGCCGCGAGAGTTCAGTTCAAGCGGATCCAAGACAGCAGCGAGAGTCCCGTCCACAGGAAACCATCTCAAGCGGAGGCGGATCAGCAGCGTAGAGATGTCCCCAACCGATACACAGGCGAGCGGTCCATCCTGGGTCTCGACTCTGGACAGCCAGTACTTCATCCATGGTCATCGGACCGGACCCACTCCACAAGGGAGGGGGGTACATAGGAGAAAAAAGAAAAGAAGCGGCTGATCAACTGGTCTAAAAAGGAGGTCTATTTAAAGGCTAGAGTATACAAATGAGTTTTAAGGTGAGACTTAAATGCTTCTACTGAGGTAGCATCTCCAACTGTTACCGGGAGGGCATTCCAGAGTACTGGAGCCCGAACGGAAAACGCTCTATAGCCCGCAGACTTTTTTGGGCTCTAGGAATCACTAATAAATACATTTATCAATAAGAAAAGACGCTCCAAAAGGAGGGAGAAACAATGGCTTTACAACTTCTTCATCTAGATCTAGATCACTCAAAAAATTGAGGAAAAGGAGAACTGTAAGAAAAAACTGAGTCCCACCACTTTGGTTGCAAAACTATAAAACCAAACATCACTTTGCTTAGGAGGAGAAAAGGAAACTCAAAATGCCAACCAGGGAATTCAGGATCAGGATAATCAAAATGAGACGAAACGAGGCTTGGGCATGAAGCTGGAGGGGCACGAAACAACGAGACATCCTGGCACAGAACACAGGGAGGCGGGGGCTTATAAAAGACATGAGGGTAGTGGAAACAATCACAGATCAGGGAGGACATCAGACTGATGACACAAAAGGAGGGGCAAGTGACCTGAAACCAGAGGAGAGTTACTTTTCAAACTGAAACATGAATCTCACAAGACAAGACATCTCTCGCTGCGGTGTGACAAAAACACACTTCATTTTTTTTGCTAGCTCATTTATGCCAAACATCAGAAGTGAAACAAGTTAAGTGCAATGTAATGGCTAACTGTAACAAAAGTTTCTTTCTGCCCCCCTTCTAGAGCATTTGGAGTCGCGTCCGCAAGAGCAAAGTGAACCTGGAGGCCATCCAGAACCTGCTGGGCGGACTGAGTGGGCGTGCATGTGTCAGCAGGACCAGTGGTGATGATGCTCCTCTGATGCTCTCAGACATCGATGCAAGTGTTGCCAAACAACATGCTCTCATCAGCAGCACCGGCAAGCAGGTTCACACACTTCTGCAGGTACTCAGTCAAGCACACTCATTTACCATATTTGTCGGACTATTAGTCGCAGTTTTCTTCATAGTTTGGCCGGGGGTGCGACTTATACTCAGGAGCGACTTATGTGTGAAATTATTAACACGTTACCGTCAAATATCAAATAATATTATATAGCTCATTCACGTAAGAGACTAGACGTCTAAGATTTCATGGGATTTATGGATTAGGAGTGAGAGATAGTTTGGTAAAGGTATAGCATGTTCTATATGTTCTAGTTATTTGAATGACTCTTACCATAATATGTTAGCTTAACATAGCAGTTGCTTATTTATGCCTAGCGTTCACGCTAGTTGTTTTGTATTCTCTTTTGTGCCTACGTGCCAGTTGTAGTTTCCTAGTTGTTTTGTATTCTGTTTTGTGCCTACGTGCCAGTTTTAGTTTCCTAGTTGTTATCCTAGCGTTCACGCTAGTTGTTTTGTATTCTCTTTTGTGCCTACGTGCCAGTTGTACTTTCCTAGTTGTTATCCTAGCTTTCACGCTAGTTGTTTTGTATTCTCTTTTGTGCCTACGTGCCAGTTTTAGTTTCCTTGTTGTTATCCTAGCGATCACGCTGGTTGTTTTGTATTCTCTTTTGTGCCTACATGCCAGTTTTAGTTTCTTAGTTGTTATCCTAGCGTTCACGCTAGTTGTTTTGTATTCTCTTTTGTGCCTACGTGCCAGTTTTAGTTTCCTAGTTGTTATCCTAGCTTTCACGCTAGTTGTTTTTTATTCTCTTTTGTGCCTACGTGCCAGTTTTAGTTTCCTAGTTGTTATCCTAGCGTTTACGCTGGATGTTTTGTATTCTCTTTTGTACCTACGTGCCAGTTTTAGTTTCCTAGTTGTTATCCTAGCTTTCACGCTAGTTGTTTTTTATTCTCTTTTGTGCCTACGTGCCAGTTTTAGTTTCCTAGTTGTTATCCTAGCGTTCACGCTAGTTGTTTTGTATTCTCTTTTGTGCCTACGTGCCAGTTTTAGTTTCCTAGTTGTTATCCTAGCGTTCACGCTAGTTGTTTTGTATTCTCTTTTGTGCCTACATGCCAGTTTTAGTTTCTTAGTTGTTATCCTAGCGTTCACGCTAGTTGTTTTGTATTCTCTTTTGTGCCTACGTGCCAGTTTTAGTTTCCTAGTTGTTATCCTAGCGTTCATGCTAGTTGTTTTGTATTCTCTTTTGTGCCTACGTGCCAGTTTTAGTTTCCTAGTTGTTATCCTAGCTTTCACGCTAGTTGTTTTTTATTCTCTTTTGTGCCTACGTGCCAGTTGTACTTTCCTAGTTGTTATCCTAGCTTTCGCGCTAGTTGTTTTGTATTCTCTTTTGTGCCTACGTGCCAGTTTTAGTTTCCTAGTTGTTATCCTAGCGTTCACGCTAGTTGTTTTGTATTCTCTTTTGTGCCTACATGCCAGTTTTAGTTTCTTAGTTGTTATCCTAGCGTTCACGCTAGTTGTTTTGTATTCTCTTTTGTGCCTACGTGCCAGTTTTAGTTTCCTAGTTGTTATCCTAGCGTTCATGCTAGTTGTTTTGTATTCTCTTTTGTGCCTACGTGCCAGTTTTAGTTTCCTAGTTGTTATCCTAGCTTTCACGCTAGTTGTTTTTTATTCTCTTTTGTGCCTACGTGCCAGTTGTACTTTCCTAGTTGTTATCCTAGCTTTCGCGCGAGTTGTTTTGTATTCTCTTTTGTGCCTACGTGCCAGTTTTAGTTTCCTTGTTGTTATCCTAGCGTTCACGCTAGTTGTTTTGTATTCTCTTTTGTGCCTACGTGCCAGTTGTACTTTCCTAGTTGTTATCCTAGCTTTCACGCTAGTTGTTTTGTATTCTCTTTTGTGCCTACGTGCCAGTTTTAGTTTCCTTGTTGTTATCCTAGCGATCACGCTGGTTGTTTTGTATTCTCTTTTGTGCCTACATGCCAGTTTTAGTTTCTTAGTTGTTATCCTAGCGTTCACGCTAGTTGTTTTGTATTCTCTTTTGTGCCTACGTGCCAGTTTTAGTTTCCTAGTTGTTATCCTAGCTTTCACGCTAGTTGTTTTTTATTCTCTTTTGTGCCTACGTGCCAGTTTTAGTTTCCTAGTTGTTATCCTAGCGTTCACGCTAGTTGTTTTGTATTCTCTTTTGTGCCTACGTGCCAGTTTTAATTTCCTAGTTGTTATCCTAGCTTTCACGCTAGTTGTTTTTTATTCTCTTTTGTGCCTACGTGCCAGTTGTACTTTCCTAGTTGTTATCCTAGCTTTCGCGCTAGTTGTTTTGTATTCTCTTTTGTGCCTACGTGCCAGTTTTAGTTTCCTAGTTGTTATCCTAGCTTTCACGCTAGTTGTTTTTTATTCTCTTTTGTGCCTACGTGCCAGTTGTACTTTCCTAGTTGTTATCCTAGCTTTCGCGCTAGTTGTTTTGTATTCTCTTTTGTGCCTACGTGCCAGCTTTAGTTTCCTTGTTGTTATCCTAGCGATCACACTGGTTGTTTTGTATTCTCTTTTGTGCTTACATGCCAGTTTTAGTTTCTTAGTTGTTATCCTAGCGTTCACGCTAGTTGTTTTGTATTCTCTTTTGTGCCTACGTGCCAGTTTTAGTTTCCTAGTTGTTATCCTAGCTTTCACGCTAGTTGTTTTTTATTCTCTTTTGTGCCTACGTGCCAGTTGTACTTTCCTAGTTGTTAACCTAGCGATCACGCTGGTTGTTTTGTATTCTCTTTTTTGCCTACATGCCAGTTTTAGTTTCTTAGTTGTTATCCTAGCGTTCACGCTAGTTGTTTTGTATTCTGTTTTGTGCCTACGTGCCAGCTTTAGTTTCCTTGTTGTTATCCTAGCGATCACGCTGGTTGTTTTGTTTTCTCTTTTGTGCCTACGTGCCGGTTTTAGTTTCTTAGTTGTTATCCTAGCGTTCACGCTAGTTGTTTTTTATTCTCTTTTGTGCCTACGTGCCAGTTTTAGTTTCCTAGTTGTTTTGTATTCTCTTTTGTGCCTACGTGCCAGTTGTACTTTCCTAGTTGTTATCCTTGCGTTCACGCTAGATGTTTTGTATTCTCTTTTGTGCCTACGTGCCAGTTTTAGTTTCCTAGTTGTTATCCTAGCTTTCACGCTGGTTGTTTTGTATTCTCTTTTGTGCCTACGTGCTAGTTTTAGTTTCCTAGTTGTTATCCTAGCTTTCACGCTGGTTGTTTTGTATTCTCTTTTGTGCCTACGTGCCAGTTTTAGTTTCCCAGTTGTTATCCTAGCTTTCACGCTAGCGTCTTTTGTTTGCCTTCTCTTTACACCAGCATTTTTGTTCCTAGCCTTCAATTACTTTAATAGATCCATTTTCATCTTACCTCACGCTGTGTTCCGCTTCGACGCATCCCTGGAAGAACCAATCCAGCATTACAATGCCACACAAGCCTCGCATAATCAACACTCATCGTTTTTCGAGCAACATTTAGCACTTCTGAAAAGTACTGAGTTGTAGACATGCAGGATCATCAAAATATGTGTGTGTCATGATCTATGAAAGAATGAAAAAATATTAGACAAATTGTCTATTCAGCAACATCCTTTTATAATTTCATGGCTGCATCAATTATTGACACGTTTTTCTTAACGCCATTTGTTTTTTCACAAATAATATATATTCTTGAGATAGTGCCTATGTTAAAAACTGCTTCTCTGAAGTATGGCTTTGTTTGTGTCTTGAGCACAGAAGTGCAACCTCTTCAGTGCAAAAGGAGAAACATGGGTTCTGTTTTAGATGCACTTTGGACTTCAAAAGTGTTGGATGTGTCCTGCATGTTAGAGAAGGCCACATGTAAGATGAAAACATGAATGTGCAGTCTGCCCCATGAAGTACATGCAATATCCTTTACATAAGGAGGTCTGCACCACTTTGGAATTGCACTTGCAGTCTTAGTAACGGCATGCTGCACACCCGCTAATAGTACCAAAGTGTTATAGATTGCACACTCTGTTTAGCGTGTGGTAAATAAGGTGTTCCTCATGTCTTTGCTTTTCCAGGACAACCTGTCTCTCCTGGGCGTGGCCGACGTGAGCAGCGGCGAGTGGCAGGCGTACTTGGATCATGTGGACCAGCTGGTCTTGTCAGGCTTGTGTGGGACCACCCGCTGCTCGCTGCGATACCTGCTGGATAACACCCATGCAGCCCGCCGTATCGCACCGCTGTTTGAGCTCCGTTTGGTGCTGAATGACCACGGCGTGTGCTTTGATCCTCCGCTGGACCGCAGCCACACGGGCAACTTTCTGGACCTCGTGGATAAGATGGTGGATGACATCATCAACCAGGCCTCGTTCATACCCAGAGTGGCGAGGCACACACGTCGGGACGACTATCAGGTGCATTTGTGCAGCACATGCATACAATAGTACAGCACATGCATACAATAGTACAGCACATGCATACAATAGTACAGCACATGCATACAATAGTACAGCACATGCATACAATAGTACAGCACATGCATACAATAGTACAGCACATGCATACAATAGTACAGCACATACATACAATAGTACAGCACATGCATACAATAGTACAGCACATGCATACAATAGTACAGCACATGCATACAATAGTACAGCACGTGCATACAATAGTACAGCACGTGCATACAATAGTACAGCACATGCATACAATAGTACAGCACATGCATACAATAGTACAGCACATGCATACAATAGTACAGCACATACATACAATAGTACAGCACGTGCATACAATAGTACAGCACATGCATACAATAGTACAGCACATGCATACAATAGTACAGCACGTGCATACAATAGTACAGCACATGCATACAATAGTACAGCACATGCATACAATAGTACAGCACGTGCATACAATAGTACAGCACATGCATACAATAGTACAGCACATGCATACAATAGTACAGCACATGCATACAATAGTACAGCACATGCATACAATAGTACAGCACATGCATACAATAGTACAGCACATACATACAATAGTACAGCACGTGCATACAATAGTACAGCACATGCATACAATAGTACAGCACATGCATACAATAGTACAGCACGTGCATACAATAGTACAGCACATGCATACAATAGTACAGCACATGCATACAATAGTACAGCACGTGCATACAATAGTACAGCACATGCATACAATAGTACAGCACATGCATACAATAGTACAGCACATGCATACAATAGTACAGCACATACATACAATAGTACAGCACATGCATACAATAGTACAGCACATGCATACAATAGTACAGCACATGCATACAATAGTACAGCACATGCATACAATAGTACAACACATGCATACAATAGTACAGCACATGCATACAATAGTACAGCACATGCATACAATAGTACAGCACGTGCATACAATAGTACAGCACGTGCATACAATAGTACAGCACGTGCATACAATAGTACAGCACGTGCATACAATAGTACAGCACGTGCATACAATAGTACAGCACATGCATACAATAGTACAGCACATGCATACAATAGTACAGCACATGCATACAATAGTACAGCACATGCATACAATAGTACAGCACATGCATACAATAGTACAGCACATGCATACAATAGTACAGCACGTGCATACAATAGTACAGCACATGCATACAATAGTACAGCACATGCATACAATAGTACAGCACATACATACAATAGTACAGCACATACATACAATAGTACAGCACGTGCATACAATAGTACAGCACGTGCATACAATAGTACAGCACACACATACAATAGTACAGAACACGCATACAATACTACAGCGCATGCATACAATAGTACAGAACACGCATACAATAGTACAGCACATGCATACAGTAGTACAGCGCATGCATACAATAGTACAGCACATGCATACAATAGTACAGCAGTAGTACAGCACATACATACAATAGTACAGCACATGCATACAATAGTACAGCAGTAGTACAGCACATGCATACAATAGTACAGCACATACATACAATAGTACAGCGCATGCATACAATAGTACAGCACATGCATACAATAGTACAGCACATGCATACAATAGTACAGCACATGCATACAATAGTACAGCACATGCATACAATAGTACAGCACATACATACAATAGTACAGCACATGCATACAATAGTACAGCGCATGCATACAATAGTACAGCACAGTTATACAATAGTACAGCACATGCATACAATAGTACAGCAGTAGTACAGCACATACATACAATAGTACAGCACATGCATACAATAGTACAGCGCATGCATACAATAGTACAGCGCATGCATACAATAGTACAGCAGTAGTACAGCACATACATACAATAGTACAGCACATGCATACAATAGTACAGCACATGCATACAATAGTACAGCACGTGCATACAATAGTACAGCACATGCATACAATAGTACAGCACATGCATACAATAGTACAGCACATGCATACAATAGTACAGCACATGCATACAATAGTACAGCGCATGCATACAATAGTACAGCACATACATACAATAGTACAGCACATGCATACAATAGTACAGCGCATGCATACAATAGTACAGCACATGCATACAATAGTACAGCAGTAGTACAGCACATACATACAATAGTACAGCACATGCATACAATAGTACAGCAGTAGTACAGCACATGCATACAATAGTACAGCACATACATACAATAGTACAGCGCATGCATACAATAGTACAGCACATGCATACAATAGTACAGCACATGCATACAATAGTACAGCACATGCATACAATAGTACAGCACATGCATACAATAGTACAGCACATGCATACAATAGTACAGCACATGCATACAATAGTACAGCACATGCATACAATAGTACAACACATGCATACAATAGTACAGCACATGCATACAATAGTACAGCACATGCATACAATAGTACAGCACGTGCATACAATAGTACAGCACGTGCATACAATAGTACAGCACGTGCATACAATAGTACAGCACGTGCATACAATAGTACAGCACGTGCATACAATAGTACAGCACATGCATACAATAGTACAGCACATGCATACAATAGTACAGCACATGCATACAATAGTACAGCACATGCATACAATAGTACAGCACATGCATACAATAGTACAGCACATGCATACAATAGTACAGCACGTGCATACAATAGTACAGCACATGCATACAATAGTACAGCACATGCATACAATAGTACAGCACATACATACAATAGTACAGCACATACATACAATAGTACAGCACGTGCATACAATAGTACAGCACGTGCATACAATAGTACAGCACACACATACAATAGTACAGAACACGCATACAATACTACAGCGCATGCATACAATAGTACAGAACACGCATACAATAGTACAGCACATGCATACAGTAGTACAGCGCATGCATACAATAGTACAGCACATGCATACAATAGTACAGCAGTAGTACAGCACATACATACAATAGTACAGCACATGCATACAATAGTACAGCAGTAGTACAGCACATGCATACAATAGTACAGCACATACATACAATGGTACAGCGCATGCATACAATAGTACAGCACATGCATACAATAGTACAGCACATGCATACAATAGTACAGCACATGCATACAATAGTACAGCACATGCATACAATAGTACAGCACATACATACAATAGTACAGCACATGCATACAATAGTACAGCGCATGCATACAATAGTACAGCACAGTTATACAATAGTACAGCACATGCATACAATAGTACAGCAGTAGTACAGCACATACATACAATAGTACAGCACATGCATACAATAGTACAGCGCATGCATACAATAGTACAGCGCATGCATACAATAGTACAGCAGTAGTACAGCACATACATACAATAGTACAGCACATGCATACAATAGTACAGCACATGCATACAATAGTACAGCACGTGCATACAATAGTACAGCACATGCATACAATAGTACAGCACATGCATACAATAGTACAGCACATGCATACAATAGTACAGCACATGCATACAATAGTACAGCGCATGCATACAATAGTACAGCACATACATACAATAGTACAGCACATGCATACAATAGTACAGCGCATGCATACAATAGTACAGCACATGCATACAATAGTACAGCAGTAGTACAGCACATACATACAATAGTACAGCACATGCATACAATAGTACAGCAGTAGTACAGCACATGCATACAATAGTACAGCACATACATACAATAGTACAGCGCATGCATACAATAGTACAGCACATGCATACAATAGTACAGCACATGCATACAATAGTACAGCACATGCATACAATAGTACAGCACATGCATACAATAGTACAGCACATACATACAATAGTACAGCACATGCATACAATAGTACAGCGCATGCATACAATAGTACAGCACAGTTATACAATAGTACAGCACATGCATACAATAGTACAGCAGTAGTACAGCACATACATACAATAGTACAGCGCATGCATACAATAGTACAGCGCATGCATACAATAGTACAGCAGTAGTACAGCACATACATACAATAGTACAGCACATGCATACAATAGTACAGCACATGCATACAATAGTACAGCACGTGCATACAATAGTACAGCACATGCATACAATAGTACAGCACATGCATACAATAGTACAGCACATGCATACAATAGTACAGCACATACATACAATAGTACAGCACATGCATACAATAGTACAGCACATGCATACAATAGTACAGCACATACATACAATAGTACAGCACATACATACAATAGTACAGCACATGCATACAATAGTACAGCACATACATACAATAGTACAGCACATACATACAATAGTACAGCACATACATACAATAGTACAGCACATGCATACAATAGTACAGCACATGCATACAATAGTACAGCACATACATACAATAGTACAGCACATGCATACAATAGTACAGCACATGCATACAATAGTACAGCACATGCATACAATAGAATAGAGTTTTTATAGAATAGAGTTTTATTGTCATTATTGCAATGAACAGGTTCAAAGAACAACGAAATTGGAGAGAACAACGAATAGTACAGCACATGCATACAATAGTACAGCACATGCATACAATAGTACAGCACATACATACAATAGTACAGCAGTAGTACAGCACATACATACATATCTGCAGTCCCCTCCAAGGTTTCACATTGTCATCCCATCGGGTTGAGTTTTTCCTTGCCCTGATGTGGGATCTGAGGCCAGGATGTCGTTGTGACTTGTGCAGCCTTTTGAGACACTGGTGATTTAGGGCTACATGGGGACGGCGTGGCGCGGTTGGGAGAGTGGCCGTGCCAGCAACCTGAGGGTTCCTGGTTCAATCCCCACCTTTTACCAACCTCGTCACGTCCGTTGTGTCCTTGAGCAAGACACTTCACCCTTGCTCCTGATGGGTGCTGGTTAGTGCCTTGCATTGAAGCTCCCGCCATCAAGTACCTTGAAGGTAGAAAAGCGCTATACAAGTACAACCCATTTATATATATATATATATATATATATATATATATATATATATATATATATATATATATATATATATATATATATATATACACAAAGAATGTTGAAAGACACAATGCATCTATTCTTGCAGAGCGACGTCAACCAAATGAAGGAATTGTCAGAAATGTGCTGGACTTTACGCTCCCGAGCACGTGCAGCCACCAACAAGGTGAGTACCTGGCGGTCTGCACACCTGACACACTAACAGCCACCAACAAGGTGAGTACCTGGCGGTCTGCACACCTGACACACTAACAGCCACCAACAAGGTGAGTACCTGGCGGTCTGCACACCTGACACACTAACAGCCACCAACAAGGTGAGTACCTGGCGGTCTGCACACCTGACACACTAACAGCTGCATGCTTGTGCAGGTCAGAGAATACGAAGAAGCGTTGACCAGCTACCAATACCTGTGGACTGATGACAGGTGAGAATGTGGCGCAGGTGTAAAACTCTCCTTGAGTGGTGTTAGAGACCTTCTTCCCTTCAACAGGTCAGACTTCCTGCGGCAGTTTGTGCTGTGCGGCCGCATGCTGAGCACAGAGGAGGCTGAGCTGCACCACCTGAAGAAGAACCCTCCCACTCTGGAAAACTTCAAAGAGCAGGTGATCTCAGCTTCTATTTTGCCGACTCGGGTCTGTTATGTCCGTGAAAAAACTGCTTCTCCCCGGCAGATCCACGTCTTTGAGTCTCTGCATGAGCGAGTGAGCCAGATGGAGGAGAGGAAGGTGTTTTGTGGCTGGTTGCTGCTGGACCTCAGACCCTTCAAGCACACGCTGATGAACGTCATCAAGAGACGGAGCTGGATGCTGAAGGAGCACCTGCTGGACCACGTCAAGCAGAGGTCAGGCGCAGGCGTGCAAGTCTGCTTTTTGACACACTTCCTCTAGCGATGTGCGACCCACTAAAAGGTCCGACACACGTCTATCCCTGACTGAATAGCAAAGTGTGCAGCACCATGAGGAACATCAACACCAGCATGTCTTTCAACATACTAACAGTCCTCCAGGATTACAAGATAAAGTCCTTTGAAACCTGGAAGTGTCCATGAATTGATTAAACAAGTTGAAAAACTTATTGGGGTGTTAGCATTTAGTGGTCAATTGTAGGGAATATGTACTGTACTGTGCAATCTAATAATAATATGTACTGTACTGTGCAATCTAATAATACAAGTATCAATTAATCCTGTATTTTGAGACAAAACTACACCTTCGTGTCAAGGAACACACTTCGTCCTGTACTTTAATAACCACGAAAATGACAAATACCGTATTTTTCGGACTACAAGTCGCAGTTTTTTTCATAGTTTGGCCGGGGGTGCGACTTATGTGTGAAATGATTAACACATTACTGTAAAATATGAAATAATATTATTTATCTCATTCGCGGAAGAGACGAAGAAAATATCAGCAATCGTCACAAACACGTCAACCAATAAGAATTTGGCGGGGGAGGGTCTTGGCAAAAGTGCATTGTGGGTCATGGAATGCTAACTGCTAACTGCTATATCTGAGGAGACAAGGACAAGTGTGAGAAAGTTCCCTCTCTTCACACACCTGGCTCTGGGTCTCAGAGACAATCAAAATACAAACAATTGTACATCAAAGTAAAAAGTACATCAAGGAGACATGTTTATTTTTGGATCTGAAGAGCTATTTATTAAAGCGCCTGGGTCAAAATGACCCGCAACATCATCTTTTTATACAAACTCTGCACAAACATTCCACTACACAACAAAGTGTCCAGATTTTACACACCAGTTCATGACCCTAGATGAGGGAAAGTCACCAAATTTCAGCAAGAACAAGAAAGGATAACCAGTACTTTGATCAACACAAAAACTGAAATGGGTCAAATTGACCCTCAACATAATAGAAGGGTTAAAGGGGAAGTGCACTTTCTTTGGAATTGTGCCTATCATTCACAATCTCTATGTAAGACAACAACACATGTTTTTTTCTCATTTTTATGCATTCTAAATTGTAATTCTACTTGTAATGTGATTCTTACGTCTATAGTCGGAAATCTGTCTTTTTTTTATCTCTGTAAACATTTTTTTTTTATCAGTTTTTCTTTGTTTTTTCCGACCTCCAATGTGTGTTAAAGTCTTGATCCGGCCCTTTTCATTACCTGCCAACAACTACGGTCTTCCCCTAATGAGTAGCATTTTTGATCATCCAGTGGTAAAAACTAAGTTTTCCTTTTAAAAATGATGGAGTTAAAAAATGGAAGCTAAATAGCGAAGCAACTCCACGGGCAGGAGACAAACTATATTTAATAATGATTGGTTGGTTTACGTATAAGAACATCCATGATTGGTTGGTCACTATGATGCGTCACCATTGGTTAAGATTAGGGCAAAACATTAGGGACAGGCCAATCAGAGGCAAGATAGGGCGGGTCATCAAATTTTAGTTGGTGTTTTACAACAAGACATTTTGTTCATTATTTCTCCTTTTTTTATTTTGACATTGAATTGTTAAATCATTTTGAAACATGAACAATATATTTATTTCATGCTACAAATCACAAATGGCTATTTAGAAAAAGGAAGTTTATCATAGAATAAACATTGTTTGTACCGCATTTTTCGGAGTATAAGTCGCACCTGCCGAAAATGCACAATGAAGGAGGAAAAAACATATATAAGTCGCACTGGAATATAAGTCGCATTTTTGGGGGAAATGTATTTGATTAAATCCAACACTAAGAATAGAAATTTGGAAGGCAATTTAAAATAAATAAAGAATAGTGAAGAACAGGCTGAATAAGTGTAGGTTATATGAGGCATATATAAGCAACTGCTATGTTAAGCTAACATATTATGGTAAGAGCCATTCAAATAACTATAACATATAGAACATGCTATACCTTTACCAAACTATCTCTCACTCCTAATCCATAAATCCCATGAAATCTTATACGTCTAGTCTCTTACGTGAATGAGATAAATAATATTATTTGATATTTTACGATAACGTGTTAATCATTTCACACATAAGTCGCACCTGAGTATAAGTCGCACCCCCGGCCAAACTATGAAAAAAACTGCGACTTATAGTCCGAAAAATACGGTACTCTTTATTAATTTTGCATTTGAAGCACTTAGAAGTGGACAGGGAGTCGAATAGACAGAAATTGGCGATGAAATCCACAGAAGAATCCACTAAAGCCCTAGACCTGGACCTGGACCTGGACCTGCACCCCCCAGACCCTGAACCCCTGGCTTATTTTCAGCCTTTTTCATAAAATTTGAATCACACACCCTAACCCTAACTCTTAGTAGAAAGCTTGTTAATAGTACACCTCAGGCTATTTAGCACTTATTTGCTTCCTAGTAGATCTTGACCTTAACGTGTCCTACTTTTAATTGTGTTTCTGCTCATGGCGAACATCCAAGCAGGACTACCTGTCAGGTCCACCTGTGTGGGACACGTGCAAGACTATTTGTTGTCCTTCTGTGTCCTGCAGCGTGACGGAACTCTCCTCTTTCGTCCACCACACGACTCAGGGTCTGTCCAACAGGGTGTCAGATGGCAGCCTGCTGGACATAATGAGACACCTCAAGGCCATGAGAGACAGACAGATCAGCAACGAAGACTTCAAGCCTCTCAAATCCACAGCTCAGCTTCTCAAGACCTACGGACAACAACTGCCTGAGAGCGTCTCCGCACAGCTGGAAGTGTGTGCACTCATGCTCACGTACACTAGTCTCTCTGTGTGTGTGTGTGTGTGTGTGTGTGTGTGTGTGTGTGTGTGTGTGTGTGTGTGTGTGTGTGTGTGTGTGTGTGTGTGTGTGTGTGTGTGTGTGTGTGTGTGTGTGTGTGTGTGTGTGTGTGTGTGTGTGTGTGTGTGTGTCACACCATGTGTACTGTGTGTCTTCAAAATGAAATACAGGAGCTGCCGGAGAAGTGGAAGAGTTTGAAGAAAATGTCTTCCAGGGTCAAACATGAAGTGGCGCCGCTGCAGTCGAAGGAAGTGTCGGTCATTCGCAGGAAATGTGTCCGTTTTGAGGTGAGTGTGTGTGAGCCCCTTGACTTGCAACCTTCTCCTTTTTCCTGAACACATCAGACATTACTGCAGCAGGCACTTTGGAGCTGTGTTAATGTTCTTTTTGGAATTGCAGGTGAAACAGTTTGAGTTCAGAGAGAAGTTTCAAACTGGAGTCATTTTCAGGATGAGCGTGGAGGAGCCTTATAAAGAAATTGATAAGGTGAGCTGTAAAATAGACTGAATTAAGAAGAGTAACAGGCCACAACATTAAAAGTACAAATGCAGCATTTGCCCTGCTGGGTTCAGTACTTGGGCAGGAATGCTAGCTGACATGTTCAAAGGGGTTAGCAACTGCTGTGCTTTGATGTTGTGCAGTGCTACGCTAATTTGTAATCATTAGGATGAGGAAGTAGTCTGCAGTGCATTTCTACACCGCTGCAATAACAAACATACAGGACAGTTCAATCAGTACCTCTCCAAACCCAACTTGCAATTGGATTAGATAGATAGATAGATAGATAGATAGATAGATAGATAGATAGATAGATAGATGGATAGATAGTACTTTATTGATTCCTTCAGGAAAATTCAAATTCCAGCAGCAGTGTACAGAGTTGAGATCAATTTAAAAAAAGTAAATAATGGGGGTTTAAATGGAAACAAAATAGAGAAATATTACAATAACAATAAAAAATAAAAAGCAACAATGGGAATAAAAATATAACAAGAGAAAGTAGGCAGTAGTGACCATGTAATGAAAAAAAAATGATATCATTTTGTACAAATTGTCATAATGTAGTTGACTGGTAAGTCAAATATATAACATATAAATATATATATATATAATATATACAGTGGTGATCAAAAGTGTACATACACTTGTAAAAAGCATGATGTCATGGCTGTCTTGAGTTTCCAATAATTTCTCCAACTTTTTTTGTGTGATTGGAGCACAGGATGCTCGCAAAAAACATTCATGCAGTTTTGCTTCTTTTATGAATTTATTATGGCTCTACTGAAAAAAATAAAAAAATATGATGTAAAGGGTAGGTGTCGCCCTGTTTTCTCTTTTAACATGTTCTATCTACACTTCTGTTAAAATGTATTAATCACTTATTCTTCTCTTCTTTGATACTTTTCATTAGTTTTGGATGATACCACACATTTAGGTATCGACGCGATACCAAGTAGTTACAGGATCATACATTGGTCATATTCAAAGTCCTCATTTGTCCAGGGACATAGTTACTTACTTTATAAACATAATATGATTTTTTTTAAAAAGGAAAAAAGATTGATGTAATCATACTGTCGACTCGATACGCTCTTGTACCATTTATCATTACCTGGTATCATTACAGTGGATGTCCGGTGCAGATCCACCCATGGCATTTGTTTACATTCAGGAGCGCTATCTTGCTTTTCCGCATGTTTAGCTATTCTTTGTCCTCCAGTGATAATGCCAGTTGGAAGAAACGTACTTTATTTGTCGCCATGGAGACCAGGATTAGTGATTTAGGTGTGGTATAGCTTGGTTGGTAGAGTGGCCGAGCCAGCAACTTGAGGGTTCCAGGTTCAATCCCCGCTTCCGCCATCCTAGTCACTGCCGTTGTGTCCTTGGGCAAAACACTTACCCACCTGCTCCCAGTGCCACCCACACTGCTTTAAATGGAACTTAGATATTGGCTTTGACTTTGTAAAGCGCTTTGAGTCACTAGAGAAAAAGCGCTATATAAATATAATTCACTTCACACCATAATTCCAAATGTATGTACTTGTCTCCAGTCTTACGGACTGCTGGCAGCGATGGAAGCAGAAATGAAGGCGCTGCAGGTTACGGCCGAGCTGTTTGAGGTCAGCTTCCCAGACTACAAGCAACTGGGCCAGTGTCGCTCTGACATCATACTCGTCAAAGCCGTGTGGGATATGCTCGTTTTTGTCAAGGTATGATGACACCTGACGTCCGTAGCACAAGACAGAGTTGTGGCTTCAACGCAAAATGTCCGTACAGAGCAGCAAAGGGGCTTGGACCGAGGAGATCAATGTTGAGCAGATGGAGGTGGAGCTCAGACGTCTGGCAAAGGTCTGATCAGACGCCTGGCAAAGGTCTGATCGGACCTTTCAACGCACACCTGATGAACTCTCATGTATTCTTGTCTGTTGTCAAGGAGATGAAGATGCTGCAAAAGGAGGTGCAGGTGTGGGAGGTCTACACAGGCCTGGAGTCAACGCTGAAGAATGTGTCGACCTCCCTGCGAGCGGACAATGAGCTGCAGAACTCTGCTGTCAGGGACATCTAATGGACGCCACCAAGGTGTCTCCACAATGTCTCGTCCCAGCCCGTCAATTCCACTAATGACCATGTGTTGACGAGCACAAGGCAATTAACCCGACCTGAAAGTTGATCGCGGTTGTCTTGGATGACCGTTCCCATGGTAACGCTGGTGATGGGAGAGTGCACCACCTCGGGGAACCTGCTGGAATTACAGCTTGACGGCGTGGAGGACGAGGTGAAGGACATAGTAGACAAGGCCGTGACAGAATGGCCATAGAAAAGGTCGGTACTACTTCCTATCACAAATACACACGAGTTTAGCAACCATTTGATGATGTTTCATCCAGAGACAGTATGACAGAATGAAGAAGACGGTGTGCAGCTTACATGGCAGTGTATACTTTCTCTGGGTCATGCTCACCTGTCACTTATTAGTAGTATTGTGTACTTTTACCTGGACAGCGCTTTTGTTTTTCATTCAACTTCCTGTCTACCTCATACAACAATTCTTCTCAAACAAAGAGGAGAAATATAATCTTGTAATTCAAAACATTTATACGCAGGTACAACACTTAAGACCTTCAGTATATCAGGATGTGGAATTCAATGATGGAATGTTCAGTGGTTGTCAACCTTTTTTCAGTGATGTACCCCCTGTGAACATGTTTTTAATTCAAGTACCCCCTAATCACAGCAAAGCACTTTTGGTTGAAAAAAGAGATCAAGAAGTAAAATACAGCACTATGTCATCAGTTTCTGATTTATTAAATTGTATAACAGTGCAAAATATTGCTCATTTGTAGTGGTCTTTCTTCAACTATTTGGAAAAAAAAAAAAAATAACTAAAAGCTTGTTGATTCAAGTATAAATGCAGATACCTCCACATAGAAGTAATCATCAAGTTAAAGTGTCCTCTTTGGGGATTGTAATAGAGATCCATCTGGATTCATCAACTTACTTCTAAACATTTCTTCACAAAAAAAGAAATCCTTAACATCAATATTTATGGAACATGTCCACAAAAAATCTAGCTGTCAACACTGAATATTGCATTGTTGCATTTCTTTTCACACTTTATGAACTTATATTCATATTTTGTTGAAGTATTATTCAATAAATATATTTATAAAGGATTTATGAATTGTTGCTATTTTAAAAAAAATCTCACGTACCCCTTGACATACCTTCAAGTACCCCCAGGGGTACGCGTACCCCCAATTTCAGAACCACTGGAATGGATTAAGTGAATAAATCAAACAATGTACTAATATGATCCCCTTCAATGAACTCTTCAAACAAGAAGAACCATAATAAACATTCTCAATTTATCTCATCCATCCATCCATTTTCTACATCATCTTACTCATCTCACCATATGAAATATAACTCATGTTGTATGCATGCATGTGTGATGTATCATGTTGTATGCATGCATGTGTGATGTGTCATGTTGTATCCATGCATGTGTGATGTATCATGTTGTATGCATGCATGTGTGATGTATCATGTTGTATGCATGCATGTGTGATGTATCATGTTGTATGCATGCATGTGTGATGTGTCATGTTGTATGCATGCATGTGTGATGTATCATGTTGTATGCATGCATGTGTGATGTATCATGTTGTATGCATGCATGTGTGATGTATCATGTTGTATGCATGCATGTGTGATGTATCATGTTGTATGCATGCATGTGTGATGTGTCATGTTGTATGCATGCATGTGTGATGTATCATGTTGTATGCATGCATGTGTGATGTATCATGTTGTATGCATGCATGTGTGATGTATCATGTTGTATGCATGCATGTGTGATGTATCATGTTGTATGCATGCATGTGTGATGTATCATGTTGTATGCATGCATGTGTGATGTATCATGTTGTATGCATGCATGTGTGATGTATCATGTTGTATGCATGCATGTGTGATGTATCATGTTGTATGCATGCAAGTGTGATGTATCATGTTGTATGCACGCATGTGTGATGTATCATGTTGTATGCACGCATGTGTGATGTATCATGTTGTATGCATGCATGTGTGATGTATCATGTTGTATGCACGCATGTGTGATGTATCATGTTGTATGCACGCATGTGTGATGTATCATGTTGTATACATGCATGTGTGATGTATCATGTTGTATGCGTGCATGTGTGATGTATCATGTTGTATGCACGCATGTGTGATGTATCATGTTGTATGCGTGCATGTGTGATGTATCATGTTGTATGCGTGCATGTGTGATGTATCATGTTGTATGCGTGCATGTGTGATGTATCATGTTGTATGCGTGCATGTGTGATGTATCATGTTGTATACGTGCATGTGTGATGTATCATGTTGTATGCGTGCATGTGTGATGTATCATGTTGTATGCGTGCATGTGTGATGTATCATGTTGTATGCATGCATGTGTGATGTATCATGTTGTATGCGTGCATGTGTGATGTATCATGTTGTATGCGCGCATGTGTGATGTATCATGTTGTATGCACGCATGTGTGATGTATCATGTTGTATGCACGCATGTGTGATGTATCATGTTGTATCCATGCATGTGTGATGTATCATGTTGTATGCACGCAGGTGTGATGTATCATGTTGTATGCACGCATGTGTGATGTATCATGTTGTATGCACGCATGTGTGATGTATCATGTTGTATGCACGCATGTGTGATGTATCATGTTGTATGCATGCATGTGTGATGTATCATGTTGTATGCATGCATGTGAGATGTGTCATGTTGTATGCATGTATGTGTGATGTATCATGTTGTATGCATGCATGTGTGATGTATCATGTTGTATGCATGCATGTGAGATGTGTCATGTTGTATGCATGCATGTGTGATGTATCATGTTGTATGCGTGCATGTGTGATGTATCATGTTGTATGCATGCATGTGTGATGTATCATGTTGTATGCATGCATGTGTGATGTATCATGTTGTATGCATGCATGTGTGATGTATCATGTTGTATGCATGCATGTGTGATGTATCATGTTGTATGCACGCATGTGTGATGTATCATGTTGTATGCATGCATGTGTGATGTATCATGTTGTATGCATGCATGTGTGATGTATCATGTTGTATGCATGCATGTGTGATGTATCATGTTGTATGCATGCATGTGTGATGTGTCATGTTGTATGCATGTATGTGTGATGTATCATGTTGTATGCATGCATGTGTGATGTATCATGTTGTATGCATGCATGTGTGATGTATCATGTTGTATGCATGCATGTGAGATGTGTCATGTTGTATGCATGCATGTGTGATGTATCATGTTGTATGCATGCATGTGTGATGTATCATGTTGTATGCATGCATGTGTGATGTATCATGTTGTATGCGTGCATGTGTGATGTATCATGTTGTATGCGTGCATGTGTGATGTATCATGTTGTATGCATGCATGTGTGATGTATCATGTTGTATGCGTGCATGTGTGATGTATCATGTTGTATGCATGCATGTGTGATGTATCATGTTGTATGCATGCATGTGTGATGTATCATGTTGTATGCATGCATGTGAGATGTGTCATGTTGTATGCATGCATGTGTGATGTATCATGTTGTATGCATGCATGTGTGATGTATCATGTTGTATGCATGCATGTGTGATGTATCATGTTGTATGCGTGCATGTGTGATGTATCATGTTGTATGCGTGCATGTGTGATGTATCATGTTGTATGCATGCATGTGTGATGTATCATGTTGTATGCGTGCATGTGTGATGTATCATGTTGTATGCGTGCATGTGTGATGTATCATGTTGTATGCATGCATGTGTGATGTATCATGTTGTATGCATGCATGTGTGATGTATCATGTTGTATGCATGCATGTGAGATGTGTCATGTTGTATGCATGCATGTGTGATGTATCATGTTGTATGCATGCATGTGTGATGTATCATGTTGTATGCATGCATGTGTGATGTATCATGTTGTATGCATGCATGTGTGATGTATCATGTTGTATGTCAGTTGGACCAAGTGGCTGGGGAGAGGAGAGTCTGGGCTTTCCTGCTTAGGCTGCTGCCCCCGCGACACAGCCTTGGCTAAGCGGAAGAAGATGGATGGATATCGAGACATTGAGCAACAGAGGGGCGGGAGTGGGGGGGCCATGGAGGCGGTGCCGCAGCTCTCAGGCGCTGCCCATCCTTCCATCACCCCTATGGGATTTGCGTCAAGGGCGTCGGATGGGGGGTGGGGTATGTGTGTGTGGGGTATATTTTTTTGTGGGTGCAAGTGTGTGTGTAAGCCCGCAGTGTATCTCTGTTCCGAGGCCTTGATGTCATGCAGTCAATAAGTCACAGGTGTGTGTCCATGAGAGACAGGAAGGGAGTTTGTTGTGTCTTCACCGCACTGTCCTTCAGGAGAGTCTCCAAGCCGGGGAAACAATCCAAGTTAGAATGTTTTGTATGCGAGTGAAAATAAATGTGTGCTTTTCACTCTAAATTGTCAATGACTGGTGCTCAAATTCATCCTGCAGGGCAGACAGTTTGATGTGATCCAGATCACAAGAGTGTCCACACTTCTTCCCGCATCCTCCAATCATTTGTGGCAGCTTTAGGGTACTCAAGTTAACTGATGCATGTATTTTATTTTGATGGGGGAGAGGGAAAACGAAATGCATGCACACCTAGTTTGTAGTTTATTATTGTTTGATGCAACAGCCTTTTTGTGGTGTGGCCCACAGTGAAAAAGAGTTGCAGCTTGTCACTACCACTCCTCTCCCTCGTCTTTCCAGAGACATTCCTCAGTCTTCGCGGTGCATTCCCCTACACTGATGCACTCGCCAGCATCTTCTCCAGCATCTTTTCACCTGTGTCTCTCCATGAAAGCTGCAGGATGTACTCGGACAAGGTGATGGAAGAGAAGGACGTGGAACTCTTCAACCATTCCTCCTGGACACCAGCAAGAGTTATTTTGAGGTCAACTAAAGCCGCTGAGACCAACATGTTGTTGTAGCGGCGCCTGAAAGTGTTGGTGCTGCATCTCTGCAGGGATTAGAGGAGTCCATCTTCATCCACCGGCCTCTGCTCTACTGTCATTTTGCTCTCCGGGTGGGCGAGCCTCGTTATCACCTGGTGAGTTTTATTCAGGCCAGGCATCCCTTTCATGCATCCATTAATTCTCTGTCCAGCACGGTGCCTTAAATTGATTTGGACTTCAATTAATTCACTTTTCAAAGGCCTTGATGGAGCAAGGCTGCCGTCACATCTAATCTGGCGGGAAGAATGCACATTCATTAGCAAACTAATTACCTCTCTGCATGCTTTTGATAGAAATTTAATGGATTCTTCATAAGAAAGGAAGATTCTTACAATTACAAACGCTGTGTTCATTGGTTCAGGCTTCAGACGGGAGAAACTCCAAAAAGTGCTTGTTGATTCTCAGACTGTCAGCACCACTTTCTTAGAGAAGACACCTGGACTGGAGGTCTTCAGCTTCTCAATATTCTCCTCTTCTCCTTCTCCTTGACATCACACTCCTAACAACAACACTCTGATGCTCAGGGAAAAGTCACCAAGTTACAAGCATCTCAAATGAAACATGTAAACAATAAACAAACAAATACCGTAATTTTCGGAGTATAAGTCGCACCGGAGTATAAGTCGCACCTGCCGAAAATGCATAACAAAGAAGGAAAAAACATATATAAGTCGCACTGGAGTATAAGTCTCATTTTTGGGGGAAATGTATTTGATAAAAGCCAACAGCAAGAATAGACATTTGAAAGGCAATTTAAAATAAATAAAGAATAGTGAAGAACAGGCTGAATAAGTGTACGTTATATGAGGCATAAATAAGCAACTGCTATGTTAACCTAACCTATTATGGTAAGAGTCATTCAAATAACTATAACATATAGAACATGCTATACCTTTACCAAACTATCTCTCACTCCTAATCCATAAATCCCATGAAATCTTAGACGTCTAGTCTCTTCCACGAATGAGATAAAAAATATTATTTCATATTTGACAGTAATGTGTTAATAATTTCACACATAAGTCGCTCCAGAGTATAAGTCGCACCCCCGGCCAAACTATGAAAAAAACTGCGATTTATAGTCTGAAAAATACGGTAATAGTCAAAGAATTAAATATATTAATAAGATAGAATAAAATAATAAAATAACACATCAATAAAATAGAATAAAATAATAAAAATAAAAACAAATCAATAAAATGGAACAATACACTAAAAGACATCAATAAAATAGAATAAAACAAATCCATAAAATAGAATAAAACTAATCATTTAAAGAGTGCTATTAATGCGTGAAACCTGTAACCAAACATGGAAGTGTAGCTCCTCCTCTTAATGCAGGTTCTCCTCTAGCAGGAATACAGAATGTGTATTACTACAAAATCTAGCAAGACACCAACACACTGCAGGTTAGGTTCTTGTTGTCTTCAAAAACCTAGTTGGGTCTTTTTTTGTGTTGAGCTGTTTAAAAGAAGGCTATTGCTTGAAACACTTTTTATTCAAGCAAATTTATTGTCCAGCTATGCTATTAGAACTTGAAAACGGTCTGTCTGGTGTTAAGTATTTTCTGGACCATAAGGCGCACTGCCGATGAGAGGGACTATTCTGGTCTTTTTTCATACAAAAGGTGCACCGGATTATAAGGCGCATTAAAAGAGTCTTATTAGGATTTTTTTCTAATTGTAAAAGCCTTCCTTGTGGTCTACATAACATGTCATGGTGCTTCTTTGCTCAATATGTTGCATCGATGATGTTTTACACATCATCTTCAACTCACTTTCTGACAGTCTCTTCAGGATGCACTGTTTTGTGGGCGCTCCTATTTACGTGCCTCCACTTGGACAGCATCATCTTTGTTGTAGCGGTGTAGCGTGCAAGGACGGGAGTGGAAGAAGTGTCAAAAGATGGAGGTAACTGGTGTCCCGTGATAAACTCTCAAATAACTACAGTTCTTTGGGTGAATAATGTAAAGTCACTACACCGGTATGTTTTAGTGCTTTCGTGGTGACTTTACAGACAGATATAAGTAAGAACTTTACACTACTTTATATTACAAATGGCAACAGTAGAAGATGAATGTCACATAAGAAGATCAAGAAAAAGAAGAAATGTAACTATGATGTCGACACGGACTACAATGGCGGACTTGCACTAATTTGCAGTACCTATGCAGATCCAAAATTCACATCAGCAGGTAATAAATGGTAAGAAAAGTTGCTTTTGCATTATATTGTACACCAAAACACCATATAATATGTCTTACCTTATACACACACCATAATAATACTATGTTTAATCCATCAAGCGGTGTGGCTTCATAGCTTACCAAAGTCCTACTAAAACATTTTGACAGATTTTGGAGTGCCGTGTGTAATGTTCTGTATTCTCAATGGAACATTTAAAGTTTTGGTGTTGTTCGCTGCCCTCATATTGCAGTCTACATGTATCTGTTATGTGGCCCCGCACATCCACCCATGTACCAGTTCAGCCTCAAGGTGGCCCCGCACAAGATGGCACACTTTGCCAAAGACTAAGTCCAAAGTCTCCTCCTCAGGCCTTCAAGGTAGTTTTCCACAAAGCGGTGACCACGGCCGAGGTCTGCCAGGACGTGGGCGGCAGGGTGGAGACGCTGGTAGACTGCGTCACCTTCTCCACTTTCAACTACATCAGCAGGGGACTCTTTGAGAGGGACAAGCTGACCTTCAGTGCACACCTGGTCTTCCAGGTGAGCGTGTTCGTCTGTCTTCCTGCATCCTTGATGACAATCATCTCCCGTCTTTCAGTTGCTCCTGATGAGTAAGAAGATAGACGCGCACGAGCTCGATTTCCTGTTGCGCTTCAAGGTGGACCACTCTTGCGTCAGTCCTCTGGACTTCCTCTCCGAGGCTGCATGGAGCGCCATCAAGGTACTTCCTCTCCGAGGCTGCATGGAGCGCCATCAAGGTACTTCCTCTCCGAGGCTGCATGGAGCGCCATCAAGGTGCGCACAGGAACTCCTGACACGAGACACAACTCTGGATGTCTCTCCGGAAATGATCATGAAGTATTTAGATCGCATTTCCCTTCAAAATAACCAAGACAAAATGTCCACTAAGTTTGAGTCGAATATTTTGTTGCTGCACTGAATTGAAACAAGAAAGGGCAAAAATGAGACGGCCCCTGGCCATTAAAACCTCTAAAGCAGGGGTCCCCAAACTTGGGGGCCGCATTGGATTAGAGCAGGGGTCACCAACGTGGTGCCCGCGGGCACCAGGTCGCCCGTAAGGACCAGATAAGTCGCTCGCTGGCCTGTTCTAAAAATACCTCAAATAGCAGCACTTACCAGTGAGCTGCCTCTATTTTTTTAATTGTATTTATTTACTAGCAAGCTGGTCTCGCTTTGCTCGACATTTTTAATTCTAAGAGAGACAAAACTCATAGAATTTGAAAATCCAAGACAATATTTGAAAGACTTGGTCTTCACTTGTTTAAATAAAT
>NC_084624.1:48994808-49077308 GCF_033978795.1 Nerophis ophidion
TCATTTTTAGTACAGTAAGAAAACAAGAAAATATAAATTGTTTGGTTATTTATTTACCAAATTTGTAAACAATGGCTTGATCCTTTTAACATTGAGAACACTATAATAATTCTGCCCACGTTGACCCACATTAAACTGCCTCCATTTGTTGCCCAGATTAAATCAAATGATACAACTTTTCTTGTACATATAAAAAGCATGCTAACTTACATGCAGCGCTTGATAACTTTGACCAGTTCAGCATGTTGTTGTTGTCCCCTGTGTAGGACATCTGGGCCCGTGTTGTTGTTGTTGTTGTCATACATTTGTGTATGAAACACAATCTCATCTTCACAAGACACAGGATGGACCAGTGGTTAAGACTGCTGACTCGGAATGAAAGGTACTGGGTTCAAACCCCGCTCTGTTTGATGGTATTTTGTTCTACTTCATCATACTTTTTTGAGTCAGGAGTCCTCTATCGCAATTATGTATGAAAAAAAATATTTTCTCCACAAGATCCAGGATAGCCCAGTGGTTAAGACTGTTGACTCAGGTTGAAGGGTGTGGGGTTCGAATCCTGCTTGGGTTGACATGTAATTTACAAGACCGGCTGGAGGGTTCAATGTGACATATATTGTGAATGTGTCACTTCTCCAATGTATTGTTAAAATAATTATTTAATTAACTTTTTTTTTATCCAATTGCAATTAACCTATTTTATTATATTTGTACCCAGGAGAGCTCATTGGTCAACGCTCTTTATTATTAACTTTATACTCCTATTCCCACCCACCTCAGGAGTTACACTCACTCGCACACACTCACACACACACACTCATTCTCACACACACACACCCACAGGTAACCCCTGAGGTTTCATCATTGACTATTTGACGATTTATTTTGGATTATTATTATCTTTAGTGTTGACTTAATTTTTCAACTATATGTTAGTCAAACAAGTAGCACATAACATTACTCTGTGTGGGGGAGAAGAAACAGCCCACAATGTATGTCGTCTTGACGCCATACTGCCAAATTACTGACTCCATGTATGGGATTTGAACTCACTACTCCTGTATTAGGAGCCCACAGTGTTGACCATTGAGCTACCCTGGGTCCCAACAAAGTTTGGTTTTCGCTCATATACAAATGTTCTCAGTGAACTATGATCAGGCAAAACAAAGAACAAGAACTTCCCAGTTGTGGATTTGAACCCAGTAGTACTGCGTGTGAGGTAGCAGTCTTAACCATTGAGCTATCACAGGTCCCACTAAGATTTGTTTTGGCTCATATACAAATGTAATCAGTGAACTGTGATCAAGGCAAAACAATAAACTAGCGCCTCCTAACAATGGATTTGAACCCAGTAGTTCTGCATGAGAGGCAGCAGTCTTAACCATTTGGCCATCCTGAGTTTTGTTGTAACTATAGTCTGGCTCATTCATTAATGGAATCGTGACATCTGTCCCAGTAAACTACGATTGAGGTGGAGCTCAATTTTGAACTGAAGTTACATATCAAACCAATTGGGATTCAAACCCAGTACCCCAATATTTGAACCTCACACTGATGACCATTGAGCTATCCTGGGTCCCGTTAACATTTGGTTTTCGCTCATATACAAATGCAATCAGTGAACTATAATCAGGCAAAAAAAAGAACAAGAACTTCCCAGGTGTGGATTTGAACCCAGTAGTACTGTGTGAGAGGCAGCAGATTGAGCTATTTGGTTTCTACTGCTCCAGGATTTGGATCAATATACAAATGTTACGTACCTGTTGTTGAGTCATTGGTGTGTGCCTTGTCTCTCAGGTGTGACATACCTGTTGTTGGTGTGTGCCATGTCTCTCAGGTGTGACATACCTGTTGTTGGTGTGTGCCATGTCTCTCAGGTGTGACATACCTGTTGTTGGTGTGTGCCATGTCTCTCAGGTGTGACATACCTGTTGTTGGTGTGTGCCATGTCTCTCAGGTGTGACATACCAGTTGTTGTCATACCTGCCAGTTTGTCTGCAGCAATAAACAAGTCATCAATTGAGTCCACAATATGTTTGATGTTTATTCCTCTCATGTTGAAGTAGTTCCCATCTGCAGTTCGCCCACTGCGCTCTATCGCCACCATGTGGTCATACCTGCAACAACTTCATAGTTCTTTGAAACTATCGCCACCATGTGGTCATACCTGCAACAACTTCATAGTTCTTTGAAACTATCGCCACCATGTGGTCATACCTGCAACAACTTCATAGTTCTTTGAAACTATCGCCACCATGTGGTCATACCTGCAACAACTTCATAGTCCTTTGAAACTATCGCCACCATGTGGTCATACCTGCAACAACTTCATAGTTCTTTGAAACTATCACCACCATGTGGTCATACCTGCAAAAACTTCATAGTTATTTGAAACTATCGCCACCATGTGGTCATACCTGCAACAACTTCATAGTTCTTTGAAACTATCACCACCATGTGGTCATACCTGCAAAAACTTCATAGTTCTTTGAAACTATCGCCACCATGTGGTCATACCTGCAACAACTTCATAGTTCTTTGAAACTATCACCACCATGTGGTCATACCTGCAAAAACTTCATAGTTATTTGAAACTATCGCCACCATGTGGTCATACCTGCAACAACTTCATAGTTCTTTGAAACTATCGCCACCATGTGATCATACCTGCAACAACTTCATAGTTCTTTGAAACTATCGCCACCATGTGGTCATACCTGCAACAACTTCATAGTTCTTTGAAACTATCGCCACCATGTGGTCATCCCTGCAACAACATCATAGTTCTTTAAAACTATCGCTTCATAGTTCTTTGAAACTATATGTGATACATGACGTGTGATGTATGACGTGTGATATATGATGTGTGGCCAAGTCAACTGTTTGGTACATTCTTAAAAAGAGAGATAACATTTGTGTCTGGAAAGAAATCCGTACTTCTCAACACTAAGGATAGCTCGGTGGTTAAGACTGCTGACTCTGAATGAGAGTTCCATGGTTCAAAACCCCCTCTGGTTGATGTTGTTTTTGTCTACCTCATCATACTTTACTGAGCCAGGACTCCTCAATTACATTTCTGAATGAAAAAAATATTAACTTCAAAATCCCAGGATAGCCAAGTGGTTAAGACTGCTGACTCAGAATAAATGATTCTGGGTTCAAACCCCACTCTGATTCAAAGTATTTTGTTGTACTTCATCATACTTTACTGAGCCAGGAGTCCTTGATTACATATGAGTATGGAACACAATTGCTTATTCAGAAGGCCCAGGATAGACCAGGGGTTGAGACTGCTCACTGTTAATTAAAGATACTGGGTTCAAATCCCACTCTGGTCGATGGAATTTTGTTCTATCTCATCATACTTTCCTGAGCCAGGAGTCCTCAATTACATTTCTGATTGAAAACAAATATAGACTCCGATAACCCAGTGGTTAAGACTGCTGACTGGGAATTAAAGATACTGGGTTCAAACCCAACTCAGATTCATGGTATTTTGTTGTACTTCATCATACTTTACTGAGCCAGGAGTCCTTGATTACATATGATTATGGAACACAATTGCTTCTTCAGCAGACCCAGGATAGGCCAGGGGTTAAGACTGCTGACTGGGAATTAAAGATACTGGGTTCAAATCCCACTCTGGTCAATGGAATTTTGTTCTATCTCATCATACTTTACTGAGCCAGGAGTCCTCAATTATATTTGTGTATGAAAAAAACCTATGTCCCGCAAGACCCAGGATAGCCCAGTGGTTAAGAATGCTGACTCAGATTAAATGATACTGGGTTCAAACCCCACTCTGATTCAAAGTATTTTGTTGTGCTTCATCATACTTTACTGAGCCAGGAGTCCTCAATTACATTTCTGATTGAAAAAAAATATGTACTCCAAAAGCCCCTGGATAGCCCAGTGGTTAAGACTGCTGTCTCAGAATAAACAGTACTGGGTTCAAACCCCACTCTTATTCATGGCATTTTGTTGTACTTCATCATACTTTACTGAGCCAGGAGTCCTTGATTACATATGAGTATGGAACACAATTGCTTATTCAGAAGACCCAGGATAGACCAGGGGTTAAGACTGCTGACTGGGAATTAAAGATACTGGGTTCAAATCCCACTCTGGTCGATGGCATTTTGTTCTATCCCATCATACTTTACTGAGCCAGGAGTCCTCAATTACATTTCTGAATGAAAAAAAATATGGAATCCAAAGACCCAGGATATCCCAGTGGTTAAGACTGCTGACTCAGAATAAACAGTACTGGGTTCAAACCCCACTCTGATTCATGGTATCTTTTTGTACTTCATCATACTTTACTGAGCCAGGAGTCCTTGATTAAATATGAGTATGGAGCACAATTGCTTATTCAGAAGACCCAGGATAGACCAGGGGTAAGACTGCTGACTGGGAATTAAAGATACTGGGTTCAAATCCCACCCTGGTTGATGGTATTTTGTTCTATCTCATAATACTTTACTGAGCCAGGAGTCCTCAATTATATTTGTGTAAGAAAAAAATCTATTCTCCTCAAGATCCAGGATAGCCTAGTGGTTAAGACTGTCGACTCAAGTCAAAGGGTGTGGGGTTCGAATCCTGCTTGATTTGAAATGTAATTTACAAGACCGGCTGGAGGCTTCAATGTGACATATATTGTGAACGTGTCACTTCTCCCATGTAATGTTAAAATAATTATTTAATTAAATTTTTTTTAATCCAATTCCAATTAACCTATTTTATTTTAATCGTACCCAGGAGAGCTCATTTGTCAACGCTCTTTATTTATCCTATTCCCACCCACCTCAGGAGTTACACTCACTCACACACACTCATTCTCACACACACACACACACACACAGGTAACCCCTGAGGTGTCATCATTGACTATTTGACAATTTATTTTGGATTATTATTATCTTTAGTTTTGACTTAATTTTTCAACTATATGTTAGTCAAAGAAGTAGCACATAACATTACTCTGTGTGGGGGAGAAGAAACAGCCCACAATGTATGTCGTCTTGACGCCATACTGCCAAATTACTGATTCCATGTATGGGATTTGAACTCACTACTCCTGTATTAGGAGCCCACAGTGTTGACCATTGAGCTATCCTGGGTCCCGCTAACATTTGGTTTTCGCTCATATACAAATGTAATCAGTGAACTATGATCAGGCAAAACAAAGAACAAGAGCTTCCCAGTTGTGGATTTGAACCCAGTAGTTCTGTGTGTGAGGCAGCAGTCTTAACTATTGAGCTATCCCAGGTCCCGCTACGATTAGTTTTTTTCTCATATACAAATGTAATCAGTGAACTATGATCAAGGCAAAACAATAAACTAGCGCCTCCTAACAATGGATTTGAACCCAGTAGGTCTGCCTGAGAGGCAGCAGTCTTAACCATTTGGCTATCCTGAGTCTTGCTGGACACGTAGTCTGGCTCATTCATTAATGGAATCGTGACATCTGTCCCAGTAAACTACGATTGAGGTGGAGCTCAATTTTGAACTGAAGTTACGTATCAAAACAATTGGGATTCAAACCCAGTACCCCCGTATTTGAACCTCACAGTGTTGACCATTGAGGTATCCTGGGTTCCATCAAGACATGATTTTCACTCATATACAAATGCAATCATTTAACAATGATAGAGATGAAACAAAAAACAAGACCTCCCATCTTGTGGATTTGAACCCAGTAGTACCGTGTGAGAGGCAGCAGCCTTAAACATTGAGCTATTTGGGTTCTACTGCTCCATGATCTGGATCAATATACGAATGTTACATACCTGTTGTTGAGTAGTTGGTGTGTGCCATGTCTCTCAGGTGTGACATACCTGTTGTTGGTGTGTGCCATGTCTCTCAGGTGTGACATACCTGTTGTTGGTGTGTGCCGTGTCTCTCAGGTGTGACATACCTGTTGTTGGTGTGTGCCATGTCTCTCAGGTGTGACATACCTGTTGTTGGTGTGTGCCATGTCTCTCAGGTGTGACATACCTGTTGTTGGTGTGTGCCATGTCTCTCAGGTGTGACATACCTGTTGTTGGTGTGTGCCATGTCTCTCAGGTGTGACATACCTGTTGTTGGTGTGTGCCATGTCTCTCAGGTGTTACATACCTGTTGTTGGTGTGTGCCATGTCTCTCAGGTGTGACATACCAGTTGTTGTCATACCTGCCAGTTTGTCTGCAGCAATAAACAAGTCATCAATTGAGTCCACAAGATGTTTGATGTTTATTCCTCTCATGTTGAAGTAGTTCCCATCTGCAGTTCGCCCACTGCGCTCTATCGCCACCATGTGGTCATACCTGCAACAACTTCATAGTTCTTTGAAACTATCGCCACCATGTGGTCATACCTGCAACAACTTCATAGTTCTTTGAAACTATCACCACCATGTGGTCATACCTGCAACAACTTCATAGTTCTTTGAAACTATCGCCACCATGTGGTCATACCTGCAACAACTTCATAGTTCTTTGAAACTATCGCCACCATGTGGTCATACCTGCAACAACTTCATAGTTCTTTGAAACTATCGCCACCATGTGGTCATACCTGCAACAACTTCATAGTTCTTTGAAACTATCGCCACCATGTGGTCATACCTGCAACAACTTCATAGTTCTTTGAAACTATCGCCACCATGTGGTCATACCTGCAACAACTTCATAGTTCTTTGAAACTATCGCCACCATGTGGTCATACCTGCAACAACTTCATAGTTCTTTGAAACTATCGCCACCATGTGGTCATACCTGCAACAACTTCATAGTTCTTTGAAACTATCGCCACCATGTGGTCATACCTGCAAAAACTTCATAGTTCTTTGAAACTATCGCTACCATGTGGTCATACCTGCAACAACTTCATAGTTCTTTGAAACTATCGCCACCATGTGGTCATACCTGCAACAACTTCATAGTTCTTTGAAACTATCACCACCATGTGGTCATACCTGCAAAAACTTCATAGTTCTTTGAAACTATCGCTACCATGTGGTCATACCTGCAACAACGTCATAGTTCTTTGAAACTATCGCCACCATGTGGTCATACCTGCAACAACTTCATAGTTCTTTGAAACTATCGCCACCATGTGGTCATACCTGCAACAACTTCATAGTTCTTTGAAACTATCGCCACCATGTGGTCATACCTGCAACAACTTCATAGTTCTTTGAAACTATCGCCACCATGTGGTCATACCTGCAACAACTTAATAGTTCTTTGAAACTATCGCCACCATGTGGTCATACCTGCAACAACTTCATAGTTCTTTGAAACTATCGCCACCATGTGGTCATACCTGCAAAAACTTCATAGTTCTTTGAAACTATCGCTACCATGTGGTCATACCTGCAACAACTTCATAGTTCTTTGAAACTATCGCCACCATGTGGTCATACCTGCAACAACTTCATAGTTCTTTAAAACTATCGCTTCATAGTTCTTTAAAACTATATGTGATACATGACGTGTGATGTATGACGTGTGATATATGATGTGTGGCCAAATCAACTGTTTGGTACATTCGTAAAAAGAGAGATAACATTTGTGTCTGGAAAGAAATCCGTTCATCTCAACACTAAGGATAGCTCGGTGGTTAAGACTGCTGACTCTGAATGAGAGTTCCATGGTTCAAATCCCCCTCTGGTTGATGTTACTTTTGTCTACCTCATTATACTTTACTGAGCCAGGACTCCTCAATTACATTTCTGAATGAAAAAAATATTAACTTCAATATCCCAGGATAGCCAAGTGGTTAAGACTGCTGACTCAGAATAAATGATACTGGGTTCAAACCCCACTCTGATTCAAAGTGTTTTGTCGTACTTCATCATACTTTACTGAGCCAGGAGTCCTTGATTACATATGAGTATGGAACACAATTGCTTGTTCAGAAGACCCAGGATAGACCAGGGGTTGAGACTGCTGACTGTTAATTAAAGATACTGGGTTCAAATCCCACTCTGGTCGATGGAATTTTGTTCTATCTCATCATACTTTACTGAGCCAGGAGTCCTCAATTACATTTCTGATTGAAAAAAAATATAGACTCCAAAAGCCCCAGGATAACCCAGTGGTTAAGACTGCTGACTGGGAATTAAAGATACTGGGTTCAAACCCAACTCGGATTCATGGTATTTTGTTGTACTTCATCATACTTTACTGAGCCAGGAGTCCTTGATTACATATGATTATGGAACACAATTGCTTCTTCAGCAGACCCAGGATAGACCAGGGGTTAAGACTGCTGACTGGGAATTAAAGATACTGGGTTCAAACCCAACTGTGATTCATGGTATTTTGTTGTACTTCATCATACTTTACTGAGCCAGGAGTCCTTGATTACATATGATTATGGAACACAATTGCTTCTTCAGTAGACCCAGGATAGACCAGGGGTTAAGACTGCTTACTGGGAATTAAAGATACTGGGTTCAAATCCCACTCTGGTCAATGGAATTTTGTTCTATCTCATCATACTTTACTGAGTCAGGAGTCCTCAATTATATTTGTGTATGAAAAAAAACTATTTCCTGAAAGACCCAGGATAGCCCAGTGGTTAAGACTGCTGACTCAGATTAAATGATACTGGGTTCAAACCCCACTCTGATTCAAAGTATTTTGTTGTGCCTCATCATACTTTACTGAGCCAGGAGTCCTCAATTACATTTCTGATTGAGAAAAATATGTAATCCAAAAGCCCCAGGATAGCCCAGCGGTTAAGACTGCTGACTCAGAATAAACAGTACTGGGTTCAAACCCTACTCTAATTCATGCGCTTTTATTGTACTTCATCATACTTTACTGAGCCAGGAGTCCTTGATTACATATGAGTATGGAACACAATTGCTTATTCAGAAGACCCAGGATAGACCAGGGGTTAAGACTGCTGACTGGGAATTAAAGATCCTGGGTTCAAATCCCACTCTGGTCGATGGCATTTTGTTCTACCTCATCATACTTTACTGAGCCAGGAGTCCTCAGTTACATTTCTGAATGAAAACAAATATGGAATCCAAAGACCCAGGATATCCCAGTGGTTAAGACTGCTGACTCAGAATAAACAGTACTGGGTTCAAACCCCACTCTGATTCATGGTATTTTTTTGTACTTCATCATATTTTACTGAGCCAGGAGTCCTTGATTAAATATGAGTATGGAGCACAATTGCTTATTCAGAAGACCCAGGATAGACCAGGGGTAAGACTGCTGACTGGGAATTAAAGGTACTGGGTTCAAATCCCCCCCTGGTCGATGGTATTTTGTTCTATCTCATAATACTTTACTGAGCCAGGAGTCCTCAATTATATTTGTGTAAGAAAAAAATCTATTCTCCTCAAGATCCAGGATAGCCTAGTGGTTAAGACTGTTGACTCAAGTCAAAGGGTGTGGGGTTTGAATCCTGCTTGATTTGAAATGTAATTTACAAGACTGGCTGGAGGCTTCAATGTGACATATATTGTGAACGTGTCACTTCTCCCATGTAATGTTAAAATAATTATTTAATTACATTTTTTTTTATCCAATTCCAATTAACCTATTTTATTTTAATCGTACCCAGGAGAGCTCATTAGTCAACGCTTTTTATTTATCCTATTCCCACCCACCTCAGGAGTTACACTCACTCACACACTCATTCTCACACACACACACACACACCCACAGGTAACCCCTGAGGTGTCATCATTGACTATTTGACAATTTATTTTGGATTATTATTATCTTTAGTGTTGACTTAATTGTTCAACTATATGTTAGTCAAACAAGTAGCACATAACATTACTCTGTGTGGGGGAGAAGAAACAGCCCACAATGTATGTCGTCTTGACGCCATACAGCCAAATTACTGATTCCATGAATGGGATTTGAACTCACTACTCCTGTATTAGGAGCCCACAGTGTTGACAATTGAGCTATCCTGGGTCCCGTTAACATTTGGTTTTCGCTCATATACAAATGTAATCAGTGAACTATGATCAGGCAAAACAAAGAACAAGAGCTTCCCAGTTGTGGATTTGAACCCAGTAGTACTGCGTGTGAGGTAGCAGTCTTAACTATTGAGCTATCCCAGGTCCCACTAAGACTAGTTTTTTTCTCATATACAAATGTAATCAGTGGACTATGATCAAGGCAAAACAATAAACTAGAGCCTCCTAACAATGGATTTGAACCCCGTAGTTCCGCCTGAGAGGCAGCAGTCTTAACCATTGAGCTATCCCGAGTCTTGCAGGAAGTGTAGTCTGGCTCATTCATTAATGGAATCGTGACATCTGTCCCAGTAAACTACGATTGAGGAGGAGCTCAATTTTGAACTGAAGTTACATATCAAACCAATTGGGATTCAAACCCAGTACCCCCGTATTTGAAGCTCACAGTGTTGACCATTGAGGTATCCTGGGTTCCATCAAGACATGATTTTCACTCATATACAAATGCAATCATTTAACAATGATAGAGATGAAACAAAAAACAAGACTTACCATCTTGTGGATTTGAACCCAGTAGTACCGTGTGAGAGGCAGCAGCCTTAACCATTGAGCAATTTGGGTTCTATTGCTCCATGATTTGTCTCAATATGACAATTTTACATACCTGTTGTTGAGTTGGTGGTGTGTGCCATGTCTCTCAGGTGTGACATACCTGTTGTTGGTGTGTGCCATGTCTCTCAGGTGTTACATACCTGTTGTTGGTGTGTGCCATGTGTCTCAGGTGTGACATACCTGTTGTTGGTGTGTGCCACGTCTCTCAGGTGTGACATACCTGTTGTTGGTGTGTGCCATGTCTCTCAGGTGTGACATACCTGTTGTTGGTGTGTGCCATGTCTCTCAGGTGTGACATACCTGTTGTTGGTGTGTGCCATGTCTCTCAGGTGTGACATACCTGTTGTTGGTGTGTGCCTTGTCTCTCAGGTGTGACATACCTGTTGTTGGTGTGTGCCATGTCTCTCAGGTGTGACATACCTGTTGTTGGTGTGTGCCATGTCTCTCAGGTGTGACATACCAGTTGTTGGTGTGTGCCATGTCTCTCAGGTGTGACATACCTGTTGTTGGTGTGTGCCATGTCTCTCAGGTGTGACATACCAGTTGTTGGTGTGTGCCATGTCTCTCAGGTGTGACATACCTGTTGTTGTCATACCTGCCAGTTTGTCTGCAGCAATAAACAAGTCATCAATTGAGTCCACAAGATGTTTGATGTTTATTCCTCTCATGTTGAAGTAGTTCCCATCTGCAGTTCGCCCACTGCGCTCTATCGCCACCATGTGGTCATACCTGCAACAACTTCATAGTTCTTTGAAACTATCGCCACCATGTGGTCATACCTGCAACAACTTCATAGTTCTTTGAAACTATCACCACCATGTGGTCATACCTGCAACAACTTCATAGTTCTTTGAAACTATCGCCACCATGTGGTCATACCTGCAACAACTTCATAGTTCTTTGAAACTATCGCCACCATGTGGTCATACCTGCAACAACTTCATAGTTCTTTGAAACTATCGCCACCATGTGGTCATACCTGCAACAACTTCATAGTTCTTTGAAACTATATGTGATACATGACGTGTGATGTATGATGTGTGATATATGATGTGTGGCCAAATCAACTGTTTGGTACATTCTTAAAAAGAGAGATAACATTTGTGTCTGGAAAGAAATCTGCTCTTCTCAACACTAAGGATAGCTCGGTGGTTAAGACTGCTGACTCTGAATGAGAGGTCCATGGTTCAAATCTCCCTCTGGTTAATGGTATTTTGTTCTACCTCATTATACTTTACTGAGCCAGGAGTCCTTGATTATATATGAGTATGGAACACAATTACTTATTCAGAAGATCCAGGATAGACCAGGGGTTAAGACTGCTGACTCAGAATAAACAGTACTGGGTTCAAACCTCACTCTAATTCATGGTATTATGTTGTACTTCATCATACTTTACTGAGCCAGGAGTCCTTGATTACATATGAGTATGGAACACAATTGATAGTTCACAAGACCCAGGATAGACCAGGGGTTAAGACTGCTGACTGGGAGTTAAAGATAGTGGGTTCAAATCCCACTCTGGTCGATGTAATTTTTTTCTACCTCATTATACTTTACTGAGCCAGGAGTCCTCAATTATATTTGTGTATGAAAAAAATCTATTTCCCGCAAGACCCAGTATAGCCCAGTGGTTAAGACTTCTGACTCAGAATAAATGGTACTGGGTTCAAACCCCACTCTGATTAATGGTATTTTTTTGTGCCTCATCATACTTTACTGAGCCAGGAGTCCACAATTACATTTCTGAATGAAAAAAAATATAGACTCCAAAAGCCGCAGGATAGCCCAGTGGTTAAGACTGCTGACTCAGAATAAACAGTACTGGGTTCAAACCCCACTCTGAGTCATGGTATTTTGTCGTACTTCATCATACTTTACTGAGCCAGGAGTCCTTGATTACATATGAGTATGGAACACAATTGCTTATTCAGAAGACCCAGGATAGGCCAGGGGTTAAGACTGCTGACTGGGAATTAAAGACACTGGGTTCAAATCCCACTCTGGTTGATGGAATTTTGTTCTATCTCATCATACTTTACTGAGTCAGGAGTCCTCAATTATATTTGTGTATGAATAAAATCTATTGCCTGCAAGACCCAGGATAGCCCAGTGGTTAAGACTGCTGACTCAAGTTAAAGGGTGTGGGGTTCGAATCCTGCTTGGGTTGACATGTAATTTAGAAGACCAGCTGGATGGTTCAAGGTGACATATATTGTGACTGTGTCACTTCTCCCATGTAATGTTAAAAAAGTTATTTAATTAACTTTTTTTTTATCCAATTCCAATTAACCTATTTTATTTTATTTGTACCCAGGAGAGCTCATTAGTCAACGCTCTTTATTATTAACTTCATACTCCTATTCCAACCCACCTCAGGAGCTACACTCACTCGCACACACACACACACACACACTCCTTCTCACACACACACACAAACACACCCACAGGTAACCCCTGAGGTGTCATCATTGACTATGTGACAATTTATTTTGGATTATTATTATCTTTAGTGTTGACTTAATTTTTCAACTATATGTTAGTCAAACAAGTAGCACATAACATTACTCTGTGTGGGGGAGAAGAAACAGCCCACAATGTATGTCGTCTTGACGCCATACAGCCAAAATACTGATTCCATGTATGGGATTTGAACTCACTACCCATGTATTAGGAGCCCAAAGTGTTGACCATTGAGCTATCCTGGGTCCCGCTAACATTTGGTTTTCGCTCATATACAAATGTAATCAGTGAACTATGATCAGGCAAAACAAAGAACAAGAACTTCCCAGGTGTGGATTTGAACCCAGTAGTACTGCATGAGAGGCAGCAGTCTTAACCATTGAGCTATACTGGGTCTTCCTGTAAGTGTAGTCTGGCTCATTCATTAATGGAATCGTGTTGTGGCAGCAATGAGGTGTCGATGTGACGGCAACAGGCTGAGTTAGATTCGCCCAGGAGAGACCGCACCTTAAAGGCCTACTGAAAGCCACTACTAGCGACCACACAGTCTGATAGTTTATATATCAATGATGAAATATTAACATTGCAACACATGACAATACGGCCATTTTAGTTTACTAAATTGCAATTTTAAATTTTGCGCGAAGTATCCTGTTGAAAACGTCGGTATGACGCGTGACACCTCGGATTGTAGCAGACATTTTTTTCCAGCCCGATCCCAGCTATAAGTCGTCTGCTTTAATTGCATAATTACAAAGTATTCTGGACATCTGTGATACTGAATATTTTGCAATTTGTTTAATTAATAATGTAGACGTTAAAGAAGAAAGATGTAGGTGGGTAGCGGCGTATTGTGGCCGTCTTTAGCAACACAAACACAGTCCGTGTTTACATCCCCGAAGGTGAAGCTTTACTATGGAACAGAGCGGTCAAGCGGACATGGTTCCCTACCACATGTCACCCGGCAGGTTTCGGTGAGAAAATGGTGGTAATAACTCGGCTCTTGCCATAGACATGAGCGGAGCTTGCGTGGTACCTCGTGCACCGGTTAAAGAGGCAGCTGCGGACTGTCTTGCCCTCTCCGACCGGCTGCCCCCGAACCTGGAATACTTCCACTGTGGAGGAGAGGGGGGGATGGGATTCATCCTAGCCCGACCAGCTCCCTTCGCCTCACCTCGTCGAGAAACATTGCTTCCCTCAGAGACACTGGCGGTCACCACACCCCTCCGACTTTCAGGTACGACAGTATAATCTCACTACAACACAATAAGCAGATAAGGTATTTTCCAGAATGATCCTAATAAATGTGTCTAATAACATCTGAATCACTCCCACTGCCCTCTTTTTTCTAGTCTTTCACTCACTATCCTCATATCGAATCTTTCATTCTCACTCAAATTAATGGGGACATCGTCGCTTTCTCGGTCCGAATCGCTCTCGCTGCTGGTGGTCATGATTGTAAACAATGTTCAGATGTGAGGAGCTCCACAACCCGTGACGTCACGCGCACATCGTCTGCTACTTCCAGTACAGGCAAGGCTTTTTTATTAGCGACCAAAAGTTGCCAACTTTATCGTGGATGTTCTCTACTAAATCCTTTCAGCAAAAATATGGCAATATCGGGAAATGATGAAGTATGACACATAGAATGGAGCTGCTATCCCCGTTTAAATAAGAACATCTCATCTCAGTAGGCCTTTAACTAACCATTTTCTGGGGGAAACACTGCAGTAGCATGATGCTAAGGTCTCCTTTCTTTGGCAGCTTTGCCCAAAGCCCAATTTCCTCCTCCTGGGAATGTCTTCTGTATTCCACACCTTATTGAGAAGGGTGGAGAGAACCTCCATCACCTTTATTGGACTCCTCTTGCCTTCCCAGGGCTACCATGACTTCATAGACCAGATGCTGGCCCAGGAGAGTCCTGTGCATTACGAGCTGCACCCCAAAAACCAAATGGACTTCCTGACTGTGACGTCACATCATCTCTTCCACACTCTGCTGGAGCGGCAGTCTCCCGGTGCAGTGAGGGGCCAGGGGGCCTCGCGGACCCTGGACGAGAAGGTCATCAATCCATGTCTCGTCCAAATCCGTGCACTCCTTCCATGGCGACCGTTCCTTAACCCCGTCCTCAGGTGAAAGGTGTGCTGGACGAGGTGCTGGAGAAGTGGCCGGAGCAGTACAACATGGCGGACATCTCCTCCAAGACGGCCGAGCGCTCGCCGTACATCTTGGTCTGCTTCCAGGAGTGCGAGCTCATCAACCTGCTGCTCCCAGAGATGCGTCGCTCGCTGAAGGAGCTGGACCTGGGACTCAGAGTGACTTTCAACTTAAGTGTGGGATTTTATTAGTACTAGTCTGCTCTTCTCCTTCCAAGGGTGAGCTGGCCACCTCCCCTGAGATGGAGAACCTGCAGGCGTCTTTGTTTCTGGACAAGGTCCCAGACTCCTGGGCCAAGCTGGCCTACCCGTCCACCTACAACCTAGGACCAAGCTGGCCTACCCGTCCAACTACAACCTAGGACCAAGCTGGCCTACCCGTCCAACTACAACCTAGGACCAAGCTGGCCTACCCGTCCACCTACAACCTAGGACCAAGCTGGCCTACCCGTCCAACTACAACCTAGGACCAAGCTGGCCTACCCGTCCAACTACAACCTAGGACCAAGCTGGCCTACCCGTCCACCTACAACCTAGGACCAAGCTGGCCTACCCGTCCAACTACAACCTAGGACAAAGCTGGCCTACCCGTCCAACTACAACCTAGGACCAAGCTGGCCTACCCGTCCACCTACAACCTAGGACCAAGCTGGCCTACCCGTCCACCTACAACCTAGGACCAAGCTGGCCTACCCGTCCACCTACAACCTAGGACCAAGCTGGCCTACCCGTCCACCTACAACCTAGGACCAAGCTGGCCTACCCGTCCACCTACAACCTAGGACCAAGCTGGCCTACCCGCCCACCTACAACCTAGGACCAAGCTGGCCACTTGGTATTTACTGCATTGTGATGAGTCGTCATATTTGCGTCACATAACATGTCATCTTGCTTCTTTCTTTGCATTGATGATGTTTTTAAACCGCTTTCACTTCTTATTGACCTGCCCCCACTTGCAATGTGTCCTCTCCCTGTCCAGGCCTTCCATAGCGGGTCTACTGACGGATAGAAGTTACAAGTACTTTCTGTTAGAAATGGCAACTGCACAGGGTGCATGTGCATGTATGAGACTGTCTGCCCCACAACATAAGGATATAGAAAAAGAAGGAACTTAGGGTATTGACTACAATGGCGGACTCACTGGATGCTCTTCAGAGCTGACGTCACACCTGGTAAACAAGTCACACCTGGTAAACAAGTCACACCTGGTAAACAAGTCACACCTGGTAAACAAGACACACCTGGTAAACAAGTCACACCTGGTAAACAAGTCACACCTGGTAAACAAGACACACCTGGTAAACAAGTCACACCTGGTAAACAAGTCACACCTGGTAAACAAGTCACACCTGGTAAACAAGTCACACCTGGTAAACAAGACACACCTGATAAACAAGTCACACCTGGTAAACAAGTCACACCTGGTAAACAAGTCACACCTGGTAAACAAGTCACACCTGGTAAACAAGACACACCTGGTAAACAAGTCACACCTGGTAAACAAGTCACACCTGGTAAACAAGACACACCTGATAAACAAGTCACACCTGGTAAACAAGTCACACCTGGTAAACAAGACACACCTGGTAAACAAGACACACCTGGTAAACAAGCCACACCTGGTAAACAAGTCACACCTGGTAAACAAGACACACCTGATAAACAAGTCACACCTGGTAAACAAGACACACCTAGTAAACAAGTCACACCTGGTAAACAAGCCACACCTGGTAAACAAGTCACACCTGGTAAACAAGCCACACCTGGTAAACAAGTCACACCTGGTAAACAAGACACACCTGGTAAACAAGTCACACCTGGTAAACAAGACACACCTGGTAAACAAGTCACACCTGGTAAACAAGACACACCTGATAAACAAGTCACACCTGGTAAACAAGCCACGCCTAGTAAACAAGTCACACCTGGTAAACAAGCCACACCTGGTAAACAAGTCACACCTGGTAAACAAGACACACCTGATAAACAAGTCACACCTGGTAAACAAGACACACCTAGTAAACAAGTCACACCTGGTAAACAAGCCATACCTGGTAAACAAGCCATACCTGGTAAACAAGTCACACCTGGTAAACAAGACACACCTGGTAAACAAGTCACACCTGGTAAACAAGACACACCTGGTAAACAAGTCACACCTGGTAAACAAGACACACCTGATAAACAAGTCACACCTGGTAAACAAGACACACCTGGTAAACAAGTCACACCTGGTAAACAAGTCACACCTGGTAAACAAGTCACACCTGGTAAAGAAGCCACAATTAGGGAAAATTGTAAACGGTTGGTTTGCAGGAAGGCCAGCTTGTAATATCTCCCCTGGTTGTTTCTGTGCAGAACCAAACACACACAACATGCACCAATGTTATGTCTGCATATTATGTCCCCTTTAAGACATGTGGAGTTACAAGTTGACTTGATCGCTGAGCTTTTGGTCAGATGTGTAAGTTCCTCCATACAGTAAGTACAGTAGCACCTCAATGTAGGAGATCAACTGTCACTGTACGACTAAACTGCTTGTGTGACAGAGCTGCTAACTCCAAACACTAAATGTCGCACATGGAAATCAATCACAGTTTTTATTTTAACAGTTTGACTTTGTTTTAAAAAGAGAAACAGACTTTTAGATAAGAAATATTGTACACAAACAATACAATAGATGTAGTACAAATAACACAATCAATACAATAGATGTACTACAAACAATACAATAGATGTACTACAAACAATACAAACAATACAATAGATGTAGTACAAACAATACAATAGATGTAGTACAAACAAAACAATAGATGTACTACAAACAATACAATAGATGTAGTACAGACAACACAAACAATACAATAGATGTAGTACAGACAACACAAACAATACAATAGATATAGTACAGACAACACAAACAATACAATAGATGTACTACAAACAACACAAACAATACAATAGATGTACTACAAACAACACAAACACTACAATAGATGTACTACAAACAACACAATAGATGTAGTACAGACAACACAAACAATACGATAGATGTACTACAAACAACACAAACATTACAATAGATGTACTACAAACAATACAATAGATGTACTACAAACAACACAAACAATACAATACATGTACTACAAACAACACAAACAACACAATAGATGTAGTACAGACAACACAAACAATACGATAGATGTACTACAAACGATACAATAGATGTACTACAAACAACACAAACAATACAATAGATGTAGTACAGACAACACAAACAATACGATAGATGTACTACAAACAATACAATAGATGTACTACAAACAACACAAACAATACAATAGATGTACTACAAACAATACAATAGATGTACTACAAACAACACAAACATTACAATAGATGTACTACAAACAATACAATAGATGTAGTACAGACAACACAAACAATACGATAGATGTACTACAAACAATACAATAGATGTACTACAAACAACACAAACAATACAATAGATGTACTACAAACAATACAATAGATGTACTACAAACAACACAAACATTACAATAGATGTACTACAAACAATACAATAGATGTAGTACAGACAACACAAACAATACAATAGATGTACTACAAACAACACAAACACTACAATAGATGTACTACAAACAACTACAGCAGTTTTATAAAGAATGTAATAATAATAAACATCATTTACCTCGGAGAGTCTTCTTCTATGTTATCTCCTTCTCGCTGCTACTCTGTCAAATACAGCATCAGCAGCTTCTCCATATTTTTATAGATAAATGTCTGCAAGTTAGATATTTTAATGGTGTTAGTTTGAAGCATGTTGTAACAATTAGCTTTTCTCTGAAAGGACACTGGAGGACACAGTGTATCATTGTTAGTGGGTCTGGGTTCTGGTTCTGACCGTGGTAAATACATTTCTGTCAAGTAGTAAGTATTCATTAACTATGCTGCTTATTCATCTCTTACACACATTTATGTATTAAAAACCATGAAAAGAGCAGCAATGAAAACAAACAGAACACAAAATCTAACTTCCTCAAAAAGGAAAACATTTTGTGATGTTTAAAAATCTGCACAATGATTTATTGATTATTGATTAACTCCTGGCAGTTTTAGCACTCTAGAGCAGTGGTTGTCAACCTTTTTTCAGTGATGTACCCCCTGTGAACATGTTTTTAATTCAAGTACCCCCTAATCACAGCAAAGCACTTTGGGTTGAAAAAAAGAGGTAAAGAAGTAAAATACAGCACTATGTCATCCGTTTCTGATTTATTAAATTGTATTACAGTGCAAAATATTGCTCATTTGTAGTGGTCTTTCTTCAACTATTTGGAAAAAAGGATACAAAAATAATTAAAAACTTGTTGAAAAATTAACAAGATATTTAATTATAAATGCAGATTTCTCCACATAGAAGTAATCATCAAGTTAAAGTGTCCTCTTTGGGGATTGTAATAGAGATCCATCTGGATTCATCAACTTACTTCTAAACATTTCTTCACAAAAACAGAAATCTTTAACATCAATATTTATGGAACATGTCCACAAAAATCTAGTTGTCAACACTGAATATTGCATTGTTGCATTTATTTTCACACTTTATGAACTTACATTCATATTTTGTTGAAGTATTATTCAATAAATATATTCATAAAGGATTTTTGAATTGTTATTTTTAGAATATTTTTTAAAAAATCTCACGTACCCCTTGGCATACCTTCAGGTACCCCCAGGGGTACATGTACCCCCATTTGAGAACCACTGACCTAGTAGACTCAATGTGTAGAATTATATCTTTGATTCTTTCTTAAAATGTTACCTATTTAATAGATTGTATGTTTCATTTTATAATGTGTGTGTGTGTGTGTGTGTGTGTGTGTGTGTGTGTGTGTGTGTGTGTGTGTGTGTGTGTGCGTGCATGTGTGTGTGTCTGAGTATATAATGAAAATTAAAAACTAATAACAAACAAAAGATTACAAAAATTACTGAAATCAGTCTTTCTTGAGTAAAATTGCCACTTTTATTATAATACCGCCAAAATTGTATGTTTTTTTTTTGTGAAATTCCAACAATTTTTTCACAACAAGCTTTTCTTATATTTACATATTATGTATATATTATTCATGTTGTCAATAAACATCTTTATATATCTAAAAGGGAATAAGCGGTAGAAAATGGATGGATGGATATATCTAAAAAGGCTGCTCCTAAAGAGGGAGGCTTTTGTCTCAGGTCCCCTGAAGGTCAGAAATACAAGTGTGTGTGTGTGTGTGTGTGTGTGTGTGTGTGTGTGTGTGTGTGTGTGTGTGTGCGTGTGTGTGTAAGCGCATATGTAAATATTGAAAATTAAAAACTAATTACAAACAAAAGATTACAAAAATTATTCAAATCAGTCTTTTTCTCATAAGGTGTCGACATTTTTCATATCAAATCAAGAACAATTTCTCATCTCATCTCTGTTTTTGAAACATTGCAATATTTTCTCGTAAAATTATAACATTTATAATGTAAAATAACTACTTTTTTTCATGCAAAATAGTGACATTTGTCATATTAAATTCTGACTTTTATTACAATATTGCATTTTTTTTGTTATTGTAAAATAGTGACATATTTAGAGTTAAATGATGACTTTTGTCAAGTAAAATTCTGATTATTATGATAATATTGTTAAAATGGTAAAGTTTTCTTATAAAATTGCGACTTTTGTCGGGTAAAATTCCGACTCCTTTTATAAAATTGCCAACATTTTATGCTTTTCTTGTAAAACTGTGACTGTTGAGTAAAATTCCAACTTTTATCATAATATTGCACAAATGTTCAGTTCTTTTTGTAAAATTTTTGACTTGCGTTGAGTAAAATTGCGACTTTTATTATAATACTGCCAATGTGAAATTCCAACATTTTTTTCACAATTTTTTACATTTGCATAGTATGTATATATTATTGTTGTCAATAAACATCTTTATATATCTAAAAAGGCTGCTCCTAAAGAGGGAGGCATTTTTCTCAGGTCCCCAGAAGGTCAGAAATACGTGTGTGTGTGTGTGTGTGTGTGTGTGTGTGTGTGTGTGTGTGTGCGTGCAGCAGTGAAAGTATGCACATGATAGAGAATAGAAAGGCACACACACACACACACACACAAGTATTTGTAGAGAGAAAGACTCAGTAGAAATGAAACATTTACCATAACTTTGTAGACTTGCTTCCTTACTTCCTTTGTGTCGTCTCCTTCCTCCTTGATCCGCCGAGCAAACACGGTCTGACTTCATCGTGCAGAAGTTGTGTTGTGGTGAAAGTCAGCTCAAAATGAGACGGCTCTTAAAAACAACTGTTGTGTGGTAAGGAGGTCTTCCTTTGCGTCCCACCACTCCGCCTCTCAAAATGAACCTTTTGAAGGCAGACAAAAGTTGGCTTGATAAAAAGTGTCTTCACAGCAGAATCCTTGCAAGATGTCGACCAAACAACCCTCACTACATGTTGTGTCTTTGGAAAATGGAAACAAAAATCATGATACGAGCCCTTAATTGTAAATTGTAAATTGTACAACCTTTGACTGGGCGCAGTGTCACCAACAGTGTCACCAACGACACCCCTCAGGGATACATTGTGGGCATCTACAGCGATGCACTCTCACCTATTTTCTGCAGTAAGAGCCTCCTGAGTTTAAACTCCGTTTTTTTTTTGTATCGGTCTTTTTATTGAAAAATGAAAATGGCAAAAATTCCCACAGAAAATTACAGTTTGAGCTACAATGTCAAAGTGTCAAATCTACACGCTACGCCAAGAAAAACAAGGTGTGTGACTTGTGACTGTGAGGGGTGACGTTTACAGTAGGTACTTACCTATTTAAATAGGTAGGTAAGTCTACAGTAGGTACTTACCTATTTAAATAGGTATGTAGAGTAAGTTTACAGTAGGTACATACCTATTTAAATAGGTACGGTAAGTCTACAGTAGGTAAATATCTATTTAAATAGGTATGTAGAGTAAGTCTACAGTAGGTAGATATCTATTTAAATAGGTATGTAGAGTAAGTCTACAGTAGGTAGATATCTATTTAAATAGGTATGTAGAGTAGAGCACAGAGGAAAAAGGTGCTAATCGCTGTCAGACCAGTCCAGCTCCATCATGTCCAAGGCGGCGGAGGCCATGTTGATTTTGGAGCCGTGTCGCACGCTGCAGCTCTTCACAGAGTTCTGATTGGACGAGGCCCGCATGCTCACCTGCACCCCCGAGTGACCCACCATGTCGCTCCTGTGACCCCTCACCCCCAGCTCGCTCCTGACCTTCACCACCCCCAGGTCTCCCATGTCCATGTGGTCCATGTCCAAGGACAGCCGCTCCCCCAAGCTGCCGTAGAGACCCTGAAACATGCTTGGAAGCCTCCCTGCTTCCAGGCCGCCCTCCTCCGCCTCCTCCGCCTCCTTCTGGCCCTCGTCCTCTGCGAAGCCCCCCGAGTATCCTCTGAGGATGGTGGTCACCCTGCTCCTCTGCACGCCCCCTCCCTCCACCTCCCCTCCCTCCCACGTCCTCTCCTCTCGCTCCATCCTGCCCCCCGGGAAGCTCCTGAGCGTCACCTGCACACGTCCTCCCTCCACGCTCCCGCCCTCGTCCCGCTGGGCCCAACCTTTCTCCTCCAGGGTGCCCTCCTCCTCCTCCTCCTCCTCCTCTCCCAACCGCCCCTGCAGGCCTCGCAGCATGACGTGCAGCCGCCCGCCATCCAGAGAGCCCGCCCCCCTCTCCAGGACCGCGCTGCTCCCGCGCTCGCTGTCGCCGTTGCTGAGGGTGCGGAGGAGGCAGCTGACCCCCGCACTGCTGACCCCCGCACTGTTGGAGTCTTGAGAGTGCGAGCGGAAGAAGGAAGAACCCGAGGAGCCAATGGAGAGCGGTGTGAAGAACTGCCAGACGGAGAGAAGATGGTGACACGACAAAATGTGGATGAGAGAAGGTTGGGATAGGACGGTGTTGTATGTGACAGGACAGTGTTGTATGTGACAGGACAGTGTTGTATGTGACAGGACAGTGTTGTATGTGACAGGACAGTGTTGTATGTGACAGGACAGTGTTGTATGTGACAGGACAGTGTTGTATGTGATAGGACAGTGTTGTATGTGATAGGACAGTGTTGTATGTGACAGGACAGTGTTGTATGTGATAGGACAGTGTTGTATGTGATAGGACAGTGTTGTATGTGACAGGACAGTGTTGTATGTGCCAGGACATTGTTGTATGTGACAGGACAGTGTTGTATGTGACAGGACAGTGTTGTATGTGATAGGACAGTGTTGTATGTGACAGGACAGTGTTGTATGTGACAGGACAGTGTTGTATGGGATAGGACAGTGTTGTATGTGACAGGACAGTGTTGTATGTGATAGGACAGTGTTGTATGTGATAGGACAGTGTTGTATGTGACAGGACAGTGTTGTATGTGATAGGACAGTGTTGTATGTGACAGGACAGTGTTGTATGTGATAGGACAGTGTTGTATGTGACAGGACAGTGACAGGACAGTGTTGTATGTGACAGGACAGTGTTGTATGTGACAGGACAGTGTTGTATGTGACAGGACAGTGTTGTATGTGACAGGACAGTGTTGTATGTGACAGGACAGTGTTGTATGTGACAGGACAGTGTTGTATGTGACAGGACAGTGTTGTATGTGATAGGACAGTGTTGTATGTGATAGGACAGTGTTGTATGTGACAGGACAGTGTTGTATGTGACAGGACAGTGTTGTATGTGACAGGACAGTGTTGTATGTGATAGGACAGTGTTGTATGTGACAGGACAGTGTTGTATGTGACAGGACAGTGTTGTATGTGACAGGACAGTGTTGTATGTGATAGGACAGTGTTGTATGTGATAGGACAGTGTTGTATGTGATAGGACAGTGTTGTATGTGATAGGACAGTGTTGTATGTGATAGGACAGTGTTGTATGTGATAGGACAGTGTTGTATGTGATAGGACAGTGTTGTATGTGATAGGACAGTGTTGTATGTGATAGGACAGTGTTGTATGTGACAGGACAGTGTTGTATGTGACAGGACAGTGTTGTATGTGACAGGACAGTGTTGTATGTGACAGGACAGTGTTGTATGTGACAGGACAGTGTTGTATGTGATAGGACAGTGTTGTATGTGATAGGACAGTGTTGTATGTGATAGGACTGTGACAGGACAGTGTTGTATGTGACAGGACAGTGTTGTATGTGACAGGACAGTGTTGTATGTGACAGGACAGTGTTGTATGTGACAGGACAGTGTTGTATGTGACAGGACAGTGTTGTATGTGATAGGACAGTGTTGTATGTGACAGGACAGTGTTGTATGTGACAGGACAGTGTTGTATGTGATAGGACAGTGTTGTATGTGACAGGACAGTGTTGTATGTGACAGGACAGTGTTGTATGTGATAGGACAGTGTTGTATGTGATAGGACAGTGTTGTATGTGATAGGACAGTGTTGTATGTGATAGGACAGTGTTGTATGTGATAGGACAGTGTTGTATGTGATAGGACAGTGTTGTATGTGATAGGACAGTGTTGTATGTGATAGGACAGTGTTGTATGTGATAGGACAGTGTTGTATGTGATAGGACAGTGTTGTATGTGATAGGACAGTGTTGTATGTGACAGGACAGTGTTGTATGTGATAGGACAGTGTTGTATGTGATAGGACAGTGTTGTATGTGATAGGACAGTGTTGTATGTGATAGGACAGTGTATGTGATAGGACAGTGTTGTATGTGATAGGACAGTGTTGTATGTGATAGGACAGTGTATGTGATAGGACAGTGTTGTATGTGATAGGACAGTGTATGTGATAGGACAGTGTTGTATGTGATAGGACAGTGTTGTATGTGATAGGACAGTGTTGTATGTGATAGGACAGTGTTGTATGTGATAGGACAGTGTTGTATGTGACAGGACAGTGTTGTATGTGATAGGACAGTGTTGTATGTGACAGGACAGTGTTGTATGTGATAGGACAGTGTTGTATGTGATAGGACAGTGTTGTATGTGACAGGACAGTGTTGTATGTGATAGGACAGTGTTGTATGTGATAGGACAGTGTTGTATGTGATAGGACAGTGTTGTATGTGATAGGACAGTGTTGTATGTGATAGGACAGTGTTGTATGTGATAGGACAGTGTTGTATGTGATAGGACAGTGTTGTATGTGATAGGACAGTGTTGTATGTGACAGGACAGTGTTGTATGTGATAGGACAGTGTTGTATGTGATAGGACAGTGTTGTATGTGATAGGACAGTGTTGTATGTGATAGGACAGTGTATGTGATAGGACAGTGTTGTATGTGATAGGACAGTGTTGTATGTGATAGGACAGTGTATGTGATAGGACAGTGTTGTATGTGATAGGACAGTGTATGTGATAGGACAGTGTTGTATGTGATAGGACAGTGTTGTATGTGATAGGACAGTGTTGTATGTGATAGGACAGTGTTGTATGTGATAGGACAGTGTTGTATGTGACAGGACAGTGTTGTATGTGATAGGACAGTGTTGTATGTGACAGGACAGTGTTGTATGTGATAGGACAGTGTTGTATGTGATAGGACAGTGTTGTATGTGATAGGACAGTGTATGTGATAGGACAGTGTTGTATGTGATAGGACAGTGTATGTGATAGGACAGTGTTGTATGTGATAGGACAGTGTTGTATGTGATAGGACAGTGTTGTATGTGATAGGACAGTGTTGTATGTGATAGGACAGTGTTGTATGTGATAGGACAGTGTTGTATGTGACAGGACAGTGTTGTATGTGATAGGACAGTGTTGTATGTGATAGGACAGTGTTGTATGTGATAGGACAGTGTTGTATGTGATAGGACAGTGTATGTGATAGGACAGTGTTGTATGTGATAGGACAGTGTTGTATGTGATAGGACAGTGTTGTATGTGATAGGACAGTGTTGTATGTGATAGGACAGTGTTGTATGTGACAGGACAGTGTTGTATGTGACAGGACAGTGTTGTATGTGACAGGACAGTGTTGTATGTGATAGGACAGTGTTGTATGTGATAGGACAGTGTTGTATGTGATAGGACAGTGTTGTATGTGATAGGACAGTGTTGTATGTGATAGGACAGTGTTGTATGTGATAGGACAGTGTTGTATGTGATAGGACAGTGTTGTATGTGATAGGACAGTGTTGTATGTGATAGGACAGTGTTGTATGTGATAGGACAGTGTTGTATGTGACAGGACAGTGTTGTATGTGACAGGACAGTGTTGTATGTGACAGGACAGTGTTGTATGGGATAGGACAGTGTTGTATGTGATAGGACAGTGTTGTATGTGATAGGACAGTGTATGTGATAGGACAGTGTTGTATGTGATAGGACAGTGTATGTGATAGGACAGTGCTGTATGTGACAGGACAGTGTTGTATGTGACAGGACAGTGTTGTATGTGACAGGACAGTGTTGTATGGGACAGGACAGTGTTGTATGTGCCAGGACAGTGTTGTATGTGACAGGACAGTGTTGTATGTGATAGGACAGTGTTGTATGTGACAGGACAGTGTTGTATGTGATAGGACAGTGTTGTATGTGATAGGACAGTGTTGTATGTGATAGGACAGTGTTGTATGTGATAGGACAGTGTTGTATGTGACAGGACAGTGTTTTATGTGATAGGACAGTGTTGTATGTGATAGGACAGTGCTGTATGTGACAGGACAGTGTTGTATGTGACAGGACAGTGTTGTATGTGACAGGACAGTGTTGTATGTGACAGGACAGTGTTGTATGTGCCAGGACAGTGTTGTATGTGCCAGGACAGTGTTGTATGTGACAGGACAGTGTTGTATGTGATAGGACAGTGTTGTATGTGATAGGACAGTGTTGTATGTGACAGGACAGTGTTGTATGTGATAGGACAGTGTTGTATGTGATAGGACAGTGTTGTATGTGATAGGACAGTGTTGTATGTGATAGGACAGTGTTGTATGTGACAGGACAGTGTTGTATGTGATAGGACAGTGTTGTATGTGATAGGACAGTGTTGCATGTGATAGGACAATATATGTGATAGGACAGTGTTGTATGTGATAGGACAGTGTATGTGATAGGACAGTGTATGTGATAGGACAGTGTTGTATGTGATAGGACAGTGTATGTGATAGGACAGTGTATGTGATAGGACAGTGTTGTATGTGATAGGACAGTGTTGTATGTGATAGGACAGTGTTGTATGTGATAGGACAGTGTTGTATGTGATAGGACAGTGTATGTGATAGGACAGTGTTGTATGTGATAGGACAGTGTTGTATGTGATAGGACAGTGTTGTATGTGATAGGACAGTGTTGTATGTGATAGGACAGTGTTGTATGTGACAGGACAGTGTTGTATGTGACAGGACAGTGTTGTATGTGATAGGACAGTGTTCTATGTGATAGGACAGTGTTGTATGTGATAGGACAGTGTTGTATGTGATAGGACAGACCTGTGAGCGCTCCATCAGTAAGGAGGTGGGACTGGGAGTCATGGTGGATCTCTCCATCAGTCTCTCCTCCCACAGCCGCAGCCTCCTCTCCCGCTCCTCCAGCTCCTTCTCCTTGGAGTACAGCTCTCTCTCCAACTTACGCAGACGCTCCAAGGTGGACTCGATTTCACACCTGAAGTGTGGAGAGTGGTGAGTAGTGAGTAGTGAGTGGTGAGTGGTGAGTAGTGAGTAGTGAGTGGTGAGTGTTGAGGTCATGTTCCAACTTCAAGCATAAGATGTCATGCATCCATCACCATGTTGCACTTTCACAACAATGTCCACATTTGATGGACACTGTCAGACAAGTAGATGGATCTACTTCCAGCTGCTCCTGGAACTGACTACATTTGTAAAGGACAACAAATGTAAACAACGTTCACATGACTCATTGGGTGTTGTTGAAATGGTTGGCATGTATAAATGATCGTTTGTTAAGATTATTTATCCATCCATCCATTTCCTACCACTTGTCCTGTTCAGGGTCACAGGGGTGCTGGAGCCTATCTCAGCTACAATCGGGCGGAAGGCGGCATACACCCTGGACAAGTCGCCACCTCATCACAGGGCCAACACAGATAGACAACATTCACACATTAGGGACCATTTAGTGTTCATTTACACCTTATTTTTTCAAAGGTGGCTATTTTTTTTTCAAATAGAGAAACGACATGTGAAAATGTGTTATGACGGTTGTGTGAGCAAGCCAGAGCTCACACGGTGTATTGATGAGTCCAGTGCGGCATACTAGTGCATACTAGTGGATACTGGTGCATACTAGTGTATACTAGTGCATACCAGTGCATACTAGTGCACACTAGTGCATACTGGTGTACACTAGTGCATACTAGTGTACACTAGTGCATACTAGTGTACACTAGTGCGTACTAGTGTGCACTAGTGCATACTAGTGTATACTAGTGCATGCTAGTGCATACCGGTGTATACTAGTGTATACTAGTGTATACTAGTGCATACTAGCGCATACTTGTGTATACTTGTGCATAGTAGTGCATACTAGTGCATGCTAGTGTATGCTAGTGCATACTAGTGTACACTAGTGCGCACAAGTGTATACTAGTGCATACTTGTGCATACTAGTGCATACTAGTGTATAACAGTGTGTACTACTGCATACAAGTGTATACTTGTGCATACTAGTGTATAACAGTGTGTACTACTGCATACAAGTGTATACTAGTGCATACTAGCGTATACTAGTGCATAGTAGCGTATACTAGTGCATACTAGTGCATACTAGTGTACACTAGTGCATACTAGTGTACACTAGTGCGTACTAGTGTGCACTAGTGCGTGCTAGTGCATACTAGTGTATACTAGTGCACACTAGTGTATGCTAGTGCATACTGGTGTATACTAGTGCATACTAGTGCATACCAGTGTATACTTGTGCATAGTAGTGCATACTAGTGCATGCTGGTGTATACTAGTGTATGCTAGTGCATACTAGTGCATACTAGTGTATACTAGTGCGCACTAGTGTATACTAGTGCGCACTAGTGTATACTAGTGCATACTAGTGTATAACAGTGTGTACTACTGCATACTAGTGTATACTAGTGCATACTAGCGTATACTAGTGCATAGTAGCGTATACTAGTGCATACTAATGCATACTAGTGTATACTAGTGCATACTAGTGCATACTAATGCATAACAGTGTATACTAGTGCATACTAGTGTATACTAGTGCATACTAGTGTATACTAGTGCATATGACAGAGACATTTAAAGATTGTTCTTTTTAAAACAAAAACAATACTTATAAAAAGTGTGTTAATACCAGTGCTATCATTTTTGGTTAATACAGAAATTGATTTAAAACATATTTAGATTATTTCTTTTAAAGGTGGCATTTTTTGAAGAGTGCTATTATTTTGGTTAATGAATAAATAGATTTAGAACATATTTTACTTTGTTAAATGATTTATTTAAACATTTGTTCAATAACATTTTTCACAGATTAAATTTTTTGATAAACAATACATCTAAAAAATGTGTTATTACTGGAGTTATTTCTTTGGTCAATAGGGAAATAAATTCAAAACATATGTACTTTGTTATATTATTTATTTAAATATATAATTTCAAAGGTGGCATTTTGGGATTTGTTTTGAAAAACATTACATCTAAAATGTGTTATAACTAGTGCTATTATTTTGGTTAATAGAGAACTAGGCTTTATTACATTATTTACATATATATTTATTTAAAGATGGCATTTAAAAGAAAAAATACAACCAATACATGTAAAAATTTGTTATTACGAGTGCTATCAATTATTTGTTAGAAACAGATTAATCACAACTTTGAATGTGGATGAACTATGATTTATCACAAATTATAACTTGCTTGCATAATTTAGGTTAATTTAAAAAAAAGAGCTCAATAATTGGAGACAAATACAATTAAATGTTGAAGAATGTCCTAAAAGAAGATGTCTTGCTGAATGCACAGCGGTGGAGTCTCCTCATCTCTGCATCACATGGCAGCTAAACATGGCGGTGAAAGCAAGATGTGAGCTCCAAACAACCTGTGACTCATGTCCAACTTCACCTGTGTCAACAAAAGTGTGTGCTGGACATGACTCATGTCCAACTTCACCTGTGTCAACAAAAGTGTGTGATGGACATGACTCATGTCCAACTTCACCTGTGTCAACAAAAGTGTGTGATGGACATGACTCATGTCCAACTTCACCTGTGTCAACAAAAGTGTGTGATGGACATGACTCATGTCCAACTTCACCTGTGTCAACAAAAGTGTGTGATGGACATGACTCATGTCCAACTTCACCTGTGTTAAAAGTGTGTGATGGACATGACTCATGTCTAACTTCACCTGTGTCAACAAAAGTGTGTGATGGACATGACTCATGTCTAACTTCACCTGTGTCAACAAAAGTGTGTGATGGACATGACTCATGTCCAACTTCACCTGTGTCAACAAAAGTGTGTGATGGACATGACTCATGTCCAACTTCACCTGTGTCAACAAAAGTGTGTGATGGACATGACTCATGTCTAACTTCACCTGTGTCAACAAAAGTGTGTGATGGACATGACTCATGTCCAACTTCACCGGTGTTAAAAGTGTGTGATGGACATGACTCATGTCTAACTTCACCTGTGTTAACAAAAGTGTGTGATGGACATGACTCATGTCTAACTTCACCTGTGTTAACAAAAGTGTGTGATGGACATGACTCATGTCCAACTTCACCTGTGTCAACAAAAGTGTGTGATGGACGTGACTCATGTCCAACTTCACCTGTGTCAACAAAAGTGTGTGATGGACATGACTCATGTCCAACTTCACCTGTGTCAACAAAAGTGTGTGATGGACATGACTCATGTCTAACTTCACCTGTGTCAACAAAAGTGTGTGATGGACATGACTCATGTCCAACTTCACCTGTGTTAAAAGTGTGTGATGGACATGACTCATGTCTAACTTCACCTGTGTCAACAAAAGTGTGTGATGGACATGACTCATGTCCAACTTCACCTGTGTCAACAAAAGTGTGTGATGGACATGACTCATGTCCAACTTCACCTGTGTTAAAAGTGTGTGATGGACATGACTCATGTCTAACTTCACCTGTGTTAACAAAAGTGTGTGATGGACATGACTCATGTCTAACTTCACCTGTGTAAACAAAAGTGTGTGATGGACATGACTCATGTCTAACTTCACCTGTGTCAACAAAAGTGTGTGATGGACATGACTCATGTCTAACTTCACCTGTGTCAACAAAAGTGTGTGATGGACATGACTCATGTCTAACTTCACCTGTGTCAACAAAAGTGTGTGATGGACATGACTCATGTCTAACTTCACCTGTGTCAACAAAAGTGTGTGATGGACATGACTCATGTCTAACTTCACCTGTGTCAACAAAAGTGTGTGATGGACATGACTCATGTCCAACTTCACCTGTGTCAACAAAAGTGTGTGATGGACATGACTCATGTCCAACTTCACCTGTGTCAACAAAAGTGTGTGATGGACATGACTCATGTCCAACTTCACCTGTGTCAACAAAAGTGTGTGATGGACATGACTCATGTCCAACTTCACCTGTGTCAACAAAAGTGTGTGATGGACATGACTCATGTCCAACTTCACCTGTGTTAAAAGTGTGTGATGGACATGACTCATGTCTAACTTCACCTGTGTCAACAAAAGTGTGTGATGGACATGACTCATGTCTAACTTCACCTGTGTCAACAAAAGTGTGTGATGGACATGACTCATGTCCAACTTCACCTGTGTCAACAAAAGTGTGTGATGGACATGACTCATGTCCAACTTCACCTGTGTCAACAAAAGTGTGTGATGGACATGACTCATGTCTAACTTCACCTGTGTCAACAAAAGTGTGTGATGGACATGACTCATGTCCAACTTCACCGGTGTTAAAAGTGTGTGATGGACATGACTCATGTCTAACTTCACCTGTGTTAACAAAAGTGTGTGATGGACATGACTCATGTCTAACTTCACCTGTGTTAACAAAAGTGTGTGATGGACATGACTCATGTCCAACTTCACCTGTGTCAACAAAAGTGTGTGATGGACGTGACTCATGTCCAACTTCACCTGTGTCAACAAAAGTGTGTGATGGACATGACTCATGTCCAACTTCACCTGTGTCAACAAAAGTGTGTGATGGACATGACTCATGTCTAACTTCACCTGTGTCAACAAAAGTGTGTGATGGACATGACTCATGTCCAACTTCACCTGTGTTAAAAGTGTGTGATGGACATGACTCATGTCTAACTTCACCTGTGTCAACAAAAGTGTGTGATGGACATGACTCATGTCCAACTTCACCTGTGTCAACAAAAGTGTGTGATGGACATGACTCATGTCCAACTTCACCTGTGTTAAAAGTGTGTGATGGACATGACTCATGTCTAACTTCACCTGTGTTAACAAAAGTGTGTGATGGACATGACTCATGTCTAACTTCACCTGTGTAAACAAAAGTGTGTGATGGACATGACTCATGTCTAACTTCACCTGTGTCAACAAAAGTGTGTGATGGACATGACTCATGTCTAACTTCACCTGTGTCAACAAAAGTGTGTGATGGACATGACTCATGTCTAACTTCACCTGTGTCAACAAAAGTGTGTGATGGACATGACTCATGTCTAACTTCACCTGTGTCAACAAAAGTGTGTGATGGACATGACTCATGTCTAACTTCACCTGTGTCAACAAAAGTGTGTGATGGACATGACTCATGTCTAACTTCACCTGTGTCAACAAAAGTGTGTGATGGACATGACTCATGTCTAACTTCACCTGTGTTAAAAGTGTGTGATGGACATGACTCATGTCTAACTTCACCTGTGTTAAAAGTGTGTGATGGACATGACTCATGTCTAACTTCACCTGTGTTAACAAAAGTGTGTGATGGACATGACTCATGTCTAACTTCACCTGTGTCAACAAAAGTGTGTGATGGACATGACTCATGTCTAACTTCACCTGTGTCAACAAAAGTGTGTGATGGACATGACTCATGTCTAACTTCACCTGTGTCAACAAAAGTGTGTGATGGACATGACTCATGTCTAACTTCACCTGTGTTAAAAGTGTGTGATGGACATGACTCATGTCTAACTTCACCTGTGTTAAAAGTGTGTGATGGACATGACTCATGTCTAACTTCACCTGTGTTAAAAGTGTGTGATGGACATGACTCATGTCTAACTTCACCTGTGTTAAAAGTGTGTGATGGACATGACTCATGTCTAACTTCACCTGTGTCAACAAAAGTGTGTGATGGACATGACTCATGTCTAACTTCACCTGTGTCAACAAAAGTGTGTGATGGACATGACTCATGTCTAACTTCACCTGTGTTAAAAGTGTGTGATGGACATGACTCATGTCTAACTTCACCTGTGTTAAAAGTGTGTGATGGACATGACTCATGTCTAACTTCACCTGTGTCAACAAAAGTGTGTGATGGACATGACTCATGTCTAACTTCACCTGTGTCAACAAAAGTGTGTGATGGACATGACTCATGTCTAACTTCACCTGTGTCAACAAAAGTGTGTGATGGACATGACTCATGTCTAACTTCACCTGTGTCAACAAAAGTGTGTGATGGACATGACTCATGTCTAACTTCACCTGTGTCAACAAAAGTGTGTGATGGACATGACTCATGTCCAACTTCACCTGTGTCAACAAAAGTGTGTGATGGACATGACTCATGTCTAACTTCACCTGTGTCAACAAAGGTGTGTGATGGACATGACTCATGTCTAACTTCACCTGTGTCAACAAAAGTGTGTGATGGACATGACTCATGTCCAACTTCACCTGTGTCAACAAAAGTGTGTGATGGACATGACTCATGTCTAACTTCACCTGTGTCAACAAAAGTGTGTGATGGACATGACTCATGTCCAACTTCACCTGTGTTAAAAGTGTGTGATGGACATGACTCATGTCTAACTTCACCTGTGTTAACAAAAGTGTGTGATGGACATGACTCATGTCTAACTTCACCTGTGTTAACAAAAGTGTGTGATGGACATGACTCATGTCCAACTTCACCTGTGTCAACAAAAGTGTGTGATGGACATGACTCATGTCCAACTTCACCTGTGTCAACAAAAGTGTGTGATGGACATGACTCATGTCCAACTTCACCTGTGTCAACAAAAGTGTGTGATGGACATGACTCATGTCTAACTTCACCTGTGTCAACAAAAGTGTGTGATGGACATGACTCATGTCCAACTTCACCTGTGTCAACAAAAGTGTGTGATGGACATGACTCATGTCTAACTTCACCTGTGTCAACAAAAGTGTGTGATGGACATGACTCATGTCCAACTTCACCTGTGTCAACAAAAGTGTGTGATGGACATGACTCATGTCCAACTTCACCTGTGTCAACAAAAGTGTGTGATGGACATGACTCATGTCCAACTTCACCTGTGTCAACAAAAGTGTGTGATGGACATGACTCATGTCCAACTTCACCTGTGTCAACAAAAGTGTGTGATGGACATGACTCATGTCTAACTTCACCTGTGTCAACAAAAGTGTGTGATGGACATGACTCATGTCCAACTTCACCTGTGTTAAAAGTGTGTGATGGACATGACTCATGTCTAACTTCACCTGTGTTAACAAAAGTGTGTGATGGACATGACTCATGTCTAACTTCACCTGTGTTAACAAAAGTGTGTGATGGACATGACTCATGTCCAACTTCACCTGTGTCAACAAAAGTGTGTGATGGACATGACTCATGTCCAACTTCACCTGTGTCAACAAAAGTGTGTGATGGACATGACTCATGTCCAACTTCACCTGTGTCAACAAAAGTGTGTGATGGACATGACTCATGTCTAACTTCACCTGTGTCAACAAAAGTGTGTGATGGACATGACTCATGTCCAGCTTCACCTGTGTTAAAAGTGTGTGATGGACATGACTCATGTCTAACTTCACCTGTGTCAACAAAAGTGTGTGATGGACATGACTCATGTCCAACTTCACCTGTGTCAACAAAAGTGTGTGATGGACATGACTCATGTCCAACTTCACCTGTGTTAAAAGTGTGTGATGGACATGACTCATGTCTAACTTCACCTGTGTTAACAAAAGTGTGTGATGGACATGACTCATGTCTAACTTCACCTGTGTCAACAAAAGTGTGTGATGGACATGACTCATGTCTAACTTCACCTGTGTCAACAAAAGTGTGTGATGGACATGACTCATGTCTAACTTCACCTGTGTCAACAAAAGTGTGTGATGGACATGACTCATGTCTAACTTCACCTGTGTCAACAAAAGTGTGTGATGGACATGACTCATGTCTAACTTCACCTGTGTCAACAAAAGTGTGTGATGGACATGACTCATGTCTAACTTCACCTGTGTCAACAAAAGTGTGTGATGGACATGACTCATGTCTAACTTCACCTGTGTCAACAAAAGTGTGTGATGGACATGACTCATGTCTAACTTCACCTGTGTTAAAAGTGTGTGATGGACATGACTCATGTCTAACTTCACCTGTGTTAAAAGTGTGTGATGGACATGACTCATGTCTAACTTCACCTGTGTTAACAAAAGTGTGTGATGGACATGACTCATGTCTAACTTCACCTGTGTCAACAAAAGTGTGTGATGGACATGACTCATGTCTAACTTCACCTGTGTCAACAAAAGTGTGTGATGGACATGACTCATGTCTAACTTCACCTGTGTCAACAAAAGTGTGTGATGGACATGACTCATGTCTAACTTCACCTGTGTTAAAAGTGTGTGATGGACATGACTCATGTCTAACTTCACCTGTGTTAAAAGTGTGTGATGGACATGACTCATGTCTAACTTCACCTGTGTCAACAAAAGTGTGTGATGGACATGACTCATGTCTAACTTCACCTGTGTCAACAAAAGTGTGTGATGGACATGACTCATGTCTAACTTCACCTGTGTCAACAAAAGTGTGTGATGGACATGACTCATGTCTAACTTCACCTGTGTTAAAAGTGTGTGATGGACATGACTCATGTCTAACTTCACCTGTGTTAAAAGTGTGTGATGGACATGACTCATGTCTAACTTCACCTGTGTCAACAAAAGTGTGTGATGGACATGACTCATGTCTAACTTCACCTGTGTTAAAAGTGTGTGATGGACATGACTCATGTCTAACTTCACCTGTGTTAAAAGTGTGTGATGGACATGACTCATGTCTAACTTCACCTGTGTCAACAAAAGTGTGTGATGGACATGACTCATGTCTAACTTCACCTGTGTCAACAAAAGTGTGTGATGGACATGACTCATGTCTAACTTCACCTGTGTCAACAAAAGTGTGTGATGGACATGACTCATGTCTAACTTCACCTGTGTCAACAAAAGTGTGTGATGGACATGACTCATGTCTAACTTCACCTGTGTCAACAAAAGTGTGTGATGGACATGACTCATGTCCAACTTCACCTGTGTCAACAAAAGTGTGTGATGGACATGACTCATGTCTAACTTCACCTGTGTCAACAAAAGTGTGTGATGGACATGACTCATGTCTAACTTCACCTGTGTCAACAAAAGTGTGTGATGGACATGACTCATGTCCAACTTCACCTGTGTCAACAAAAGTGTGTGATGGACATGACTCATGTCTAACTTCACCTGTGTCAACAAAAGTGTGTGATGGACATGACTCATGTCCAACTTCACCTGTGTTAAAAGTGTGTGATGGACATGACTCATGTCTAACTTCACCTGTGTTAACAAAAGTGTGTGATGGACATGACTCATGTCTAACTTCACCTGTGTTAACAAAAGTGTGTGATGGACATGACTCATGTCCAACTTCACCTGTGTCAACAAAAGTGTGTGATGGACATGACTCATGTCCAACTTCACCTGTGTCAACAAAAGTGTGTGATGGACATGACTCATGTCCAACTTCACCTGTGTCAACAAAAGTGTGTGATGGACATGACTCATGTCTAACTTCACCTGTGTCAACAAAAGTGTGTGATGGACATGACTCATGTCCAACTTCACCTGTGTTAAAAGTGTGTGATGGACATGACTCATGTCTAACTTCACCTGTGTCAACAAAAGTGTGTGATGGACATGACTCATGTCCAACTTCACCTGTGTCAACAAAAGTGTGTGATGGACATGACTCATGTCCAACTTCACCTGTGTTAAAAGTGTGTGATGGACATGACTCATGTCTAACTTCACCTGTGTTAACAAAAGTGTGTGATGGACATGACTCATGTCTAACTTCACCTGTGTCAACAAAAGTGTGTGATGGACATGACTCATGTCTAACTTCACCTGTGTCAACAAAAGTGTGTGATGGACATGACTCATGTCTAACTTCACCTGTGTCAACAAAAGTGTGTGATGGACATGACTCATGTCTAACTTCACCTGTGTCAACAAAAGTGTGTGATGGACATGACTCATGTCTAACTTCACCTGTGTCAACAAAAGTGTGTGATGGACATGACTCATGTCTAACTTCACCTGTGTCAACAAAAGTGTGTGATGGACATGACTCATGTCTAACTTCACCTGTGTCAACAAAAGTGTGTGATGGACATGACTCATGTCTAACTTCACCTGTGTTAAAAGTGTGTGATGGACATGACTCATGTCTAACTTCACCTGTGTTAAAAGTGTGTGATGGACATGACTCATGTCTAACTTCACCTGTGTTAACAAAAGTGTGTGATGGACATGACTCATGTCTAACTTCACCTGTGTCAACAAAAGTGTGTGATGGACATGACTCATGTCTAACTTCACCTGTGTCAACAAAAGTGTGTGATGGACATGACTCATGTCTAACTTCACCTGTGTCAACAAAAGTGTGTGATGGACATGACTCATGTCTAACTTCACCTGTGTTAAAAGTGTGTGATGGACATGACTCATGTCTAACTTCACCTGTGTTAAAAGTGTGTGATGGACATGACTCATGTCTAACTTCACCTGTGTTAAAAGTGTGTGATGGACATGACTCATGTCTAACTTCACCTATGTCAAAAAAAGTGTGTGATGGACATGACTCATGTCTAACTTCACCTGTGTCAACAAAAGTGTGTGATGGACATGACTCATGTCTAACTTCACCTGTGTTAAAAGTGTGTGATGGACATGACTCATGTCTAACTTCACCTGTGTTAAAAGTGTGTGATGGACATGACTCATGTCTAACTTCACCTGTGTCAACAAAAGTGTGTGATGGACATGACTCATGTCTAACTTCACCTGTGTCAACAAAAGTGTGTGATGGACATGACTCATGTCTAACTTCACCTGTGTCAACAAAAGTGTGTGATGGACATGACTCATGTCTAACTTCACCTGTGTCAACAAAAGTGTGTGATGGACATGACTCATGTCTAACTTCACCTGTGTTAAAAGTGTGTGATGGACATGACTCATGTCTAACTTCACCTGTGTTAAAAGTGTGTGATGGACATGACTCATGTCTAACTTCACCTGTGTTAACAAAAGTGTGTGATGGACATGACTCATGTCTAACTTCACCTGTGTCAACAAAAGTGTGTGATGGACATGACTCATGTCTAACTTCACCTGTGTCAACAAAAGTGTGTGATGGACATGACTCATGTCTAACTTCACCTGTGTTAAAAGTGTGTGATGGACATGACTCATGTCTAACTTCACCTGTGTTAACAAAAGTGTGTGATGGACATGACTCATGTCTAACTTCACCTGTGTCAACAAAAGTGTGTGATGGACATGACTAATGTCTAACTTCACCTGTGTCAACAAAAGTGTGTGATGGACATGACTAATGTCTAACTTCACCTGTGTGAACTCCTTGAATCTGCAAGCCCAAGTTAAATGAATCCTATTGTTTTAAAGGGGGCTCTTAACAAAGTATTATACCTTCACCACAACGTATCTATTTAGCTGCAGATTGGTGTCTCCAGTACAGTACAATAATGTACAATATGTGACATACCACAGTTAAAAAAACTAACTTCAAATAACTATATAGTTAAATGGTAATAATGTGGACTTAAGTTGGACACAAAATAAGGAGTGGGTCCCTGATGTGCTAGTTAGACTTTCTAAAGCAAAAAAGGTGATGTTTTAAAATGGATTTATAAGTTCAACATGAATATTAATGCACACAAAAAGGCTGGAACCCACCCCAGGAAGACTTAGTGACTCAATTGCCCAAATGTACTTTTCCATAGTGTGCACTTCCTAGCTGCAACACCATCAAACACCACAAGAGGTCACTAGAAGCGACACTGATACAATCCTGTGTTTCAGAACTGTCTTTTTGCATTCATTCATTCATTCATTCACCACATGCTAACTATCTTTACATCTCATTTCATCTCTCATATGTCCACTATGTCTTCTCACAAGCTTTTTTCTCCTATCATCACTCTCTTGTTTCCCTCCTTTCCCCTTGTCTTCCTCCCTCCTTTCCTCTTGTCTTCCTCCCTTCATGCCCCTTGACTTCCTTCCTTCATGCCCCTTGTCTTCTTCCCTCTTTTCCCCTTGTCTTCCTCCCTCCTTACCCATTGTCTTCCTCCCTCCTTTCCCCTTGTCTTCCTCCCTTCATGCCCCTTGTCTTCCTCCCTCCTTTCCCCTTGTCTTCCTCCCTCCTTACCCATTGTCTTCCTCCCTCCTTTCCCCTTGTCTTCCTCCCTTCATGCCCCTTGTCTTCCTCCCTCCTTTCCCCTTGTCTTCCTCCCTCCTTACCCATTGTCTTCCTCCCTCCTTTCCCCTTGTCTTCCTCCCTTCATGCCCCTTGTCTTCCTCCCTCCTTTCCCCTTGTCTTCCTCCCTCCTTTCCTCTTGTCTTCCTCCCTTCATGCCCCTTGACTTCCTTCCTTCATGCCCCTTGTCTTCCTCCCTTCATGCCCCTTGTCTTCCTCCCTCTCTTCCCCTTGTCTTCCTACCTCCTTTCCTCTTGTCTTCCTCCCTCCTTTCCCATTGTCTTCCTCCCTCCTTTCCCCTTGTCTTCCTCCCTTCATGCCCCTTGTCTTCCTCCCTCCTTTCCCCTTGTCTTCCTCCCTCCTTTCCCCTTGTCTTCTTCCCTCCTTTCCTCTTGTCTTCCTCCCTCCTTTCCCCTTGTCTTCCTCCCTCCTTTCCCATTGTCTTCCTCCCTCCTTTCCCCTTGTCTTCCTCCCTTCATGCCCCTTGTCTTCCTCCCTCCTTCCCCCTTGTCTTCCTCCCTCCTTTCCCCTTGTCTTCCTTCCTTCATGCCCCTTGTCTTCCTCCCTTCATGCCCCTTGTCTTTCTCCCTCCTTTCCCCTTGTCTTCCTCCCTCCTTTCCCCTTGTCTTCCTCCCTTCATGCCCCTTGTCTTCCTCCCTCCTTTCCCCTTGTCTTCCTCCCTCCTTTCCCCTTGTCTTCCTTCCTTCATGCCCCTTGTCTTCCTCCCTCCTTTCCCCTTGTCTTCCTCCCTCCTTTCCCCTTGTCTTCCTTCCTTCATGCCCCTTGTCTTTCGCCCTTCCTTCATGCCCCTTGTCTTCCTCCCTCCTTTCCCCTTGTCTTCCTCCCTTCATGCCCCTTGTCTTCCTCCCTCCTTTCCCCTTGTCTTCCTCCCTCCTTTCCCCTTGCCTTCCTTCCTTCATGCCCCTTGTCTTTCTCCCTCCTTTCCCCTTGTCTTCCTCCCTCCTTTCCCCTTGTCTTCCTCCCTTCATGCCCCTTGTCTTCCTCCCTCCTTTCCCCTTGTCTTCCTCCCTCCTTTCCCCTTGTCTTCCTTCCTTCATGCCCCTTGTCTTCCTCCCTCCTTTCCCCTTGTCTTCCTCCCTCCTTTCCCCTTGTCTTCCTTCCTTCATGCCCCTTGTCTTTCGCCCTTCCTTCATGCCCCTTGTCTTCTTCCCTCCTTTCCCCTTGTCTTCCTCCCTCCTTTCCCCTTGTCTTCCTCCCTTCATGCCCCTTGTCTTCCTCCCTCCTTTCCCCTTGTCTTCCTCCCTCCTTTCCCCTTGTCTTCCTTCCTTCATGCCCCTTGTCTTTCGCCCTTCCTTCATGCCCCTTGTCTTCTTCCCTCCTTTCCCCTTGTCTTCCTCCCTCCTTTCCCCTTGTCTTCCTCCCTTCATGCCCCTTGTCTTCCTCCCTCCTTTCCCCTTGTCTTCCTTCCTTCATGCCCCTTGTCTTTCGCCCTTCCTTCATGCCCCTTGTCTTCCTACCTTTGTGCCCTTGTCTTCCTCCCTTTGTGCCCCTCGTCTTCCTCCCTCTAGCGGAGCCAGGACCACGGGGGGAGCAGAGGAATCTGGTGTGGACACTTAGCCCAGGTCTTAATATAGACTGAAGCAGAGGACAGAGTCAGCCCTCCTGAGCTTTGCAGGCCTCATAGACTGTGTGAGCCTTGCAAGAGGTAGAACTTCTACTTTTGTCTCCTGGAAAGTCTCTACTGTGAGATCAAACAATGGCACCCACAAACAAAAATTGCCACAGGAAACAATGGAACTATCATTAATCCCTACCAAGGTAAAATTGTCACTATGTCTGTATTAACTGTATTAACTGTACATTTCATAGTTACCAAGGATCCTCAGATTGGTCCATATTTTCCCAACAGGCAATTATATATATATATATATATATATACATATATATATACATATATATATATATATATATATATATATATGTATATATATATATATATATATATTTATTGTGTGTGTGTGTATATATATATATATATATATATATATGTGTGTGTGTGTATATATATACACGTATATACACGCACACAAATATACATATACACACACATATATATACACAAACATAAATATATATACACACATACATATACACACACACATATGTAAATAATATATATATGAATACTATATATTTAAATTATTTACATATATGTAAATAATAATTATGTAAATAATATATATGTACATAATTATTTATACGTAAATATATATATATATATATATACATATATATATATATATATACATACATATATATTATATATAAAGTGGGGCAAAAAAGTATTCATGGATGATACAGCAGAGGATTGGGAGAATGCCATGTGGTCAGATGAAACCAAAATATAACTTTTTGGTATAAACTCAACTTGTCGTGTTTGGAGGAAGAAGAATACTGAGTTGCATCCCAAGAACACCATACCTACTGTGAAGCATGGGGGTGGAAACATCCTGCTTTGGGGCTGTTTTTCTGCTAAGGGGACAGGACGATTGATCCGTGTTAAGGAAAGAATGAATGGGGCCATGTATCCTGAGATTTGGAGCCAAAACCTCCTTCCATCAGTGAGAGCTTTGAATGGTTGACCAAATACTTATTTTCCACCATAATTGACAAATAAATTATTTAAAATTCCTACAATATGAATTCCTGGATTTTTTCCCCACATTCTGTCTCTCCCAGTTGAAGTGTACCTATGATGAAAATTACACACCTCTGTCATCATTTGAAGTGGGAGAACTTGCACAATCGCTGGCTGACTAAATACTTTTTTGCCCCACTGTATATATATATCCATCCAATTTCAATATATATACATATATAATTTGTGTGTGTATTTATATATGTATGAATATAAAATGTGTGTTTACCTCCACTGGTCCTTGTTATGTAGAAAGGAGTTGCACTGCTCAGGTAGCCTACTGTCGTTAGCCATGGTCTCCAAGGTTACCAGCACCTGTTTAAACTGTGGACGTTCCTGAGAACAAAAACATTTAAAATAAACATCTTTTTTTATGGATGTTCTGATAGGTTTCAATAAATCAGTTTACCTTTGGCTCGGCTTGCCAACACTTCCTCATCAGCTCTGCAAAACTTGCTGGACAGCTGGTGGGGATGGTCAGCCTCTGCAGACAACACCATCACAAGGTTGCTGTTACAAAGTTCTGGTTCTGCATTTTCATTTGATTGCATCTTCTCAGGGGACATAAAAGGTGGATGTGATTTAGAGTAGTCCGAGTACAGCTTGTATGGCAGGTGTGTTTCTCACATGATGGAATGAATGCATGACTTCCTCTGTGACCAATACTTCCCCTGGTGGTGGAGCATGATGACTCTTGGAAAACATATTTACAACATATATACTTTTTTTGTTTGTGTGTTGTTGTTTTTTTACAAAAAATGCCAACAAATTCAATATGAATACTATTCATATATACACTATATTGCCAAAAGTATTTGGCCACCGGCCTTGACTCACATACACACTTGCCAACCCTCCTGGATTTTCCGGGAGACTCCCGAAATTCAGCACCTCTCCTGAAAACCTCCCGGGACAAATTTTCTCCTGAAATTCAGGCGGAGCTGGAGGCCACGCCCCCTCCAGCTTCATGGACCTGACTCAGCAATGTTGTGACCCTCTTAAACAGGACAATATTGCCATCTACTGTACATAGAATAAAATTTACTTTATTGATCCCTGGGGGAATTTCAGCACCACAGCTCGCTCACAATAAACAATGATAATAATAAATAATAAAATATATATAATACATGAATAATATAAATATATTCTACATTTAAGTGCAGTCAAGGAACATGCATTAGGGAGTCTGTTCTGAAGCCCACAGTAAAGAGACGTAACTTCATCACGTGGCCTGGTTATGGACTCCAACCCAATATATTACACCGTCGACGAGCAAAATGAAGAAATACGCTTGCAAGTTCCAAAACGAATGGAAACAAGAATTTCAGTTTATCCAGGAGAGTTGGAAGGAGAAGGGGTATGTTGCCTGTAAATTTTCTAGAGCAGACTTCTCCAATGAACACGGTGGCCGAATGGATATACTCAGTCATGAACGGCCAGCGAAGCCCAAAGCGTCCGCAGCGCAGCATCCTTCACAACCCAGTATTATGGGCCACCTCGCAAAATGGAGACCCGATGGTGTAACTTATGCTGAGACAAAGATGGCTAGGTTGATAGCTGGAAGCAACATCCCCTTCTCATTTGCGGATGTCTACAACAAATCCGTGAAGGCAGATGGCAGAACAAAGGTTACTCAAATAGTGAAAGATAAGTGTTGTTGTTTTTGTTTTTTTAGTAACCAGCAAGCACGGTACAGTTAGTAGAACAACTGTGTTTTTATTACTGTGTATTAGATAGGTGCCGTCGGAAATTCAACTATTTCTTTTAATTAGATATTTAAGAAAATAAATATATATAGCTAGACTTCACTGTAAGTCAAGTATTTCATACATACATATATATTTATGAAATAATCGAGTTGGTGAATTATACTCTTCCCCTCTTAACCATGCCCCCCGGCCCAACCACGCCTCCGCCCCACCCCCGACCACACACCCCCACCCCCACCTCCCGAAATCGGAGGTCTCAAGGTTGGCAAGAATGCTCACATATGAAGTAGAAGTGCCATCCCATTGCTAACCCCTAGGGTTCAATATGATGTGGGTCCACCTTTTGTAACAACTACAGCTTCAACTCTTCTGGGAAGGCTGTCCACAAGGTGGCGGAGTGTTCATAGCAATTTTCCACCATTCTTCAAAAAGCACATTGGTGAGGTCACACACTGATGTTGGTGGAGAAGGCCTGTCTCTCAGTCTCCGTTCTAATTCATCCCAAAGGTGTTTTATCGGGTTCAGGTCAGGACTTTGTGCAGGCCAGTCAAGTTCATCCACACCAGACTCTGTCATCCATGTCTTTATGGACCTTGCTTTGTGCACTGGCACACAGTCATGTTGGAAGAGGAAGGGGCCTGCTCCAAACTGTTCCCACCAGGTTGGGAGCATGGAATTGTCCAAAATGTTTTGGTATCCTGGAGCATTCAGCAACCCCACACCATAATTCCTTCTCCACCAGTTTTCACACTGCGCACAATGCAGTCCGAAATGTAGCATTCTCCTGGCAACCTCCAAACCCAGACTGGTCCATCAGGTTGCCAGATGGAAAAGCGTGATTCATCAGTCCAGAGAAGGCGTCTCCACTGCAGTCCAGTGGAGACGTGCTTTACACCACTGCATCCCACGCTTTGCATTGGACTTGGTGATGTATGGCTTAGATGCAGCTGCTCGGCCATGGAAACCCATTCCATGAAGCTCTCTGCGTGCTGTACGTGGGCTAATTGGAAGATGACATGAAGTTTGGAGCTCTGTGGCAAGTGACTGTGCAGCAAGTCTTTGCACTATGCGGACCTCTCTGTCAGTTTACCTGGCCTACCACTTCCTGGCTGAGTTGCTGTTGTTCCCAAACTCTTCACTTTCCTTATAATATAGTCGACTTTGGAATATTTAAGAGCGAGGAAATGTCACGGCTGGATTTGTTGCATAGGTGGCATCCTATGACAGTTCCACGCTGGAAATCACTGAGAGCGGCCCATTCTTTCACAAATGTTTCTAGAAACAGTCTCCATGCCTATGTGCTTGATTTGATACACCGGGCCAAGTGATTAGGACACCTGGTTCTCAACATTTGGATGGGTGGCCAAATACTTTTGGCAATACAGTGTATACATACAATATATATATTTATGTGTGTTTATACAAGACTGTCTCAGAAAATTAGAATATTGCGATATAGTCCTTTATTTTCCGTAATGCAACTAAAAACATGAAGATGTCGTACATTCTGGATTCATTACACATCCACTGAAATATTGCAAGCCTTTTGTTATTTTAATACTGCTGATTATAGCATACAGCTTAAGAAAACTCAAAAATTTGAATATTTCCTCAGACCAAATAAAAAAAAAAAAGATTTATAACAGCAAAACAAAATTAAACATTTGAAAATGTCAATTAGTGCACTCAGTACTTGGTTGGGAATCCCTTTGCAGGGATTACTGCATCAATGCGGCGTGGCATGGAGGCAATCGGCCTGTGGCATTGCTGAGGTGTTATGGATGCCCAGGATGCTTCAATAGCGGCCTTTAGCTCATTTGCATTATTGGGCCTGGTGTCTTTCAGCTTCTTCTTCACAATAACCCACAAATTACATTCATTATTGGTTTCAGAGTCGTTTATAATGAATGTAACTGTCGCAAGAAACCTGATTGCCCTCTCAACGGAAGGTGCTTACAGACATCAGTCGTTTACCAAGCAAAGGTAACACGCAAGGACATTAACACATCCGACACGTAAGTAGGATTAACCGAAGGAGCGTTCAAAACAAGATGGAATAATCACAACGCCTCCTTTAGAAACCAGACTTTGCGGAATTCTAGAGAACTCAGCAAACACATTTGGAACCTCAAAGACAACAATGTTGAATATTCAATAACATGGCAAATTCTTGCATCCAGCACACCTTACAACAGTGGTAATAAAAGATGCAACCTATGCTTAAAAGAGAAACTGTTTATTATATATCATCCAGATCTATCATCCCTCAACAAGCGCAGTGAAATCATTTCAACATGCCGCCACAGACGGAAACACCTCCTAGGTAACACATGAGCCAATCACCACACCCTACGCCTGCTTGTACCCACCCACTCTGTGCCCTATATAAACCATTGTATGTGAATGCTTCCATTAAAATCTCCTGATGATTGAGGGAACTCCTCATGAAACAGATCTGTAGAGATGAAGTAGTCTTGTGATTTTTTCCCACACCTACATATTGCGCTCTACCACGGTATCGAGCACTATTCTCTGGATAATCCAATCAAGACATATATATATATATATATATATATATATATATATATATATATATATATATATATATATATATATATATATATATACACATACATACATATACATATATAATATTTCTTCTATCCTTTAATCCTTGTTCCAAAATGTTGGTGCTGTATGTGAATTCAGTATTAATGAATGTGTTACTTTCTGAGAAATGTATGAGAGCAGTGTGCGCCTGTGCCTTTAAAGGTGGTGTCTGTTGCCAAGCGACGTTAGCGAGGGTTTCAGCTGAACTCCATTTGTTAGCTGTAGCAGTTAGCAGCTGCAGGAGTTCCGGTGCGGGCACGACGGCCATGCACCAAGGTAAATGTGGCGAAGCCGGGCGGTGGCACGCCGCACCTGCTGCAAACGGACGTAACAAAGGCACATGAAAAGATACCGGTATGGCGGTATTGTCTAGAATATATGTAAAATATAGCAGTATTAAGTGTAATAGCACTGCTGTAATATATTGTCTAGAATATATGTAAAATATAGCAGTATTAAGTGTAATAGCACTGCTGTAATATATTGTCTAGAATATATGTAAAATATAGCAGTATTAAGTGTAATAGCACTGCTGTAATATATTGTCTAGAATATATGTAAAATATAGCAGTATTAAGTGTAATAGCACTGCTGTAATATATTGTCTAGAATATATGTAAAATATAGCAGTATTAAGTGTAATAGCACTGCTGTAATATATTGTCTAGAATATATGTAAAATATAGCAGTATTAAGTGTAATAGCACTGCTGTAATATATTCTGTAATATTTTAGGCTCTTGTGAGGTGATTTACTGCTGATGCAGAAGTTCTGCAGCCTTTACAAGTAACGCCACACATGAATGAGTGCAGATGAAAGCATGCAGCACATGGAAACTCTTTTCTCTGGGGATTCATCCCAAAATATCTGTGTGAAGAGTAAGATCAAGTAGAGGGTCAGGAGGGTGCTGGGCCAGGCAGTGGACACTGGGAGAGAGGCCAGGGAGTTATTTAGGGAGAGAATGTGGAGATGAGCCAACAGCTACATGGGAATCATGTTCTGTGCCTCGTTTGTTGGCCTCATCATGTGTGTGTTCAATGTTTGTTGGCCCCATCATGTGTGTGTTCAATGTTTGTTGGCCCCATCATGTGTGTGTTCAATGTTTGTTGGCCTCATCATGTGTGTGTTCAATGTTTGTTGGCCCCATCATGTGTGTGTTCAATGTTTGTTGGCCTCATCATGTGTGTGTTCAATGTTTGTTGGCCTCATCATGTGTGTGTTCAATGTTTGTTGGCCTCATCATGTGTGTGTTCAATGTTTGTTGGCCTCATCATGTGTGTGTTCAATGTTTGTTGGCCTCATCATGTGTGTGTTCAATGTTTGTTGGCCTCATCATGTGTGTGTTCAATGTTTGTTGGCCTCATCATGTGTGTGTTCAATGTTTGTTGGCCTCATCATGTGTGTGTTCAATGTTTGTTGGCCTCATCATGTGTGTGTTCAATGTTTGTTGGCCCCATCATGTGTATGGTCAATGTTTGTTGGCCTCATCATGTGTGTGTTCAATGTTTGTTGGCCTCATCATGTGTGTGTTCAATGTTTGTTGGCCCCATCATGTGTGTGTTCAATGTTTGTTGGCCTCATCATGTGTGTGTTCAATGTTTGTTGGCCCCATCATGTGTGTGTTCAATGTTTGTTGGCCTCATCATGTGTGTGTTCAATGTTTGTTGGCCCCATCATGTGTGTTTTCAATGTTTGTTGGCCTCATCATGTGTGTGTTCAATGTTTGTTGGCCCCATCATGTGTGTGTTCAATGTTTGTTGGCCTCATCATGTGTGTGTTCAATGTTTGTTGGCCTCATCATGTGTGTGTTCAATGTTTGTTGGCCTCATCATGTGTGTGTTCAATGTTTGTTGGCCTCATCATGTGTGTGTTCAATGTTTGTTGGCCTCATCATGTGTGTGTTCAATGTTTGTTGGCCTCATCATGTGTGTGTTCAATGTTTGTTGGCCTCATCATGTGTGTGTTCAATGTTTGTTGGCCTCATCATGTGTGTGTTCAATGTTTGTTGGCCTCATCATGTGTGTGTTCAATGTTTGTTGGCCTCATCATGTGTGTGTTCAATGTTTGTTGGCCTCATCATGTGTGTGTTCAATGTTTGTTGGCCTCATAATGTGTGTGTTCAATGTTTGTTGGCCTCATCATGTGTGTGTTCAATGTTTGTTGGCCTCATCATGTGTGTGTTCAATGTTTGTTGGCCTCATCATGTGTGTGTTCAATGTTTGTTGGCCTCATCATGTGTGTGTTCAATGTTTGTTGGCCTCATCATGTGTGTGTTCAATGTTTGTTGGCCTCATCATGTGTGTGTTCAATGTTTGTTGGCCTCATCATGTGTGTGTTCAATGTTTGTTGGCCTCATCATGTGTGTGTTCAATGTTTGTTGGCCTCATCATGTGTGTGTTCAATGTTTGTTGGCCTCATCGTGTGTGTGTTCAATGTTTGTTGGCCTCATCATGTGTGTGTTCAATGTTTGTTGGCCTCATCGTGTGTGTGTTCAATGTTTGTTGGCCTCATCATGTGTGTGTTCAATGTTTGTTGGCCTCATCATGTGTGTGTTCAATGTTTGTTGGCCTCATCATGTGTGTGTTCAATGTTTGTTGGCCTCATCATGTGTGTGTTCAATGTTTGTTGGCCTCATCATGTGTGTGTTCAATGTTTGTTGGCCTCATCATGTGTGTGTTCAATGTTTGTTGGCCTCATCATGTGTGTGTTCAATGTTTGTTGGCCTCATCATGTGTGTGTTCAATGTTTGTTGGCCTCATCATGTGTGTGTTCAATGTTTGTTGGCCTCATCATGTGTGTGTTCAATGTTTGTTGGCCTCATCATGTGTGTGTTCAATGTTTGTTGGCCTCATCATGTGTGTGTTCAATGTTTGTTGGCCTCATCATGTGTGTGTTCAATGTTTGTTGGCCTCATCATGTGTGTGTTCAATGTTTGTTGGCCTCATCATGTGTGTGTTCAATGTTTGTTGGCCTCATCATGTGTGTGTTCAATGTTTGTTGGCCTCATCGTGTGTGTGTTCAATGTTTGTTGGCCTCATCATGTGTGTGTTCAATGTTTGTTGGCCTCATCGTGTGTGTGTTCAACGTTTGTTGGCCTCATCATGTGTGTGTTCAACGTTTGTTGGCCTCATCATGTGTGTGTTCAATGTTTGTTGGCCTCATCATGTGTGTGTTCAACATTTGTTGGCCTCATCATGTGTGTGTTCAATGTTTGTTGGCCTCATCATGTGTGTGTTCAATGTTTGTTGGCCTCATCGTGTGTGTGTTCAATGTTTGTTGGCCTCATCATGTGTGTGTTCAACGTTTGTTGGCCTCATCATGTGTGTGTTCAATGTTTGTTGGCCTCATCATGTGTGTGTTCAATGTTTGTTGGCCTCATCATGTGTGTGTTCAATGTTTGTTGGCCTCATCATGTGTGTGTTCAATGTTTGTTGGCCTCATCATGTGTGTGTTCAATGTTTGTTGGCCTCATCATGTGTGTGTTCAATGTTTGTTGGCCTCATCATGTGTGTGTTCAATGTTTGTTGGCCCCATCATGTGTGTGTTCAATGTTTGTTGGCCTCATCATGTGTGTGTTCAATGTTTGTTGGCCTCATCATGTGTGTGTTCAATGTTTGTTGGCCTCATCATGTGTGTGTTCAATGTTTGTTGGCCTCATCATGTGTGTGTTCAATGTTTGTTGGCCTCATCATGTGTGTGTTCAATGTTTGTTGGCCTCATCATGTGTGTGTTCAATGTTTGTTGGCCTCATCATGTGTGTGTTCAATGTTTGTTGGCCTCATCATGTGTGTGTTCAACGTTTGTTGGCCTCATCATGTGTGTGTTCAATGTTTGTTGGCCTCATCATGTGTGTGTTCAATGTTTGTTGGCCTCATCATGTGTGTGTTCAATGTTTGTTGGCCTCATCATGTGTGTGTTCAATGTTTGTTGGCCTCATCATGTGTGTGTTCAATGTTTGTTGGCCTCATCATGTGTGTGTTCAATGTTTGTTGGCCTCATCATGTGTGTGTTCAATGTTTGTTGGCCTCATCATGTTCTGTGCCTCGTTTGTTGGCCTCATCATGTGTGTGTTCAATGTTTGTTGGCCTCATCATGTGTGTGTTCAATGTTTGTTGGCCTCATCATGTGTGTGTTCAATGTTTGTTGGCCTCATCATGTGTGTGTTCAATGTTTGTTGGCCTCATCATGTGTGTGTTCAATGTTTGTTGGCCTCATCATGTGTGTGTTCAATGGCTGCAGTCAGGTGAAAGAGCAGCAACACACTGAACGGTGCTGCTTATCTTTCTTGTCCCTCTCACCAGAGTTGTGTTGCTCTACTTGTGTATCCATCACAAGAACACACACGTGACATCGCCACTAAAAATACACAAGCAGCTTTAGCAGCTCACAGTGGAAAGCATGAGAGCATCGCATTGTTGCTGCAGCCTCCTCAAACTCTACTCCGCATGTTCTTCGCCTGTGTGTGTGTGTGTGTGTGTGTGTACCTCTTGTTTCTCCACCACCAGCCATGCAACCTGCAGTCCTTCAAAGCCCTTGAAAGGAACTTCTCGAGTCAGCATCTCCCACAGCACCTGCTCAGTTACAAAGAGTGTCGTCAATGCTTGTTTGTGATTGGTTCCAGGCAGTCATGTGACTCCTTCAACCGATGTGATTGGAAGGAGGAGCCCAGGCCATTGGAAGGTGAGCGGGGATGTTTTGGATGAATTGTACTTGTCAGTGTCGTAGTAGTAGTGGGCGTGGTCACATGACTCTGTTTCACCAAGCCAAAGTCAACACTAGTGACTCCCTTCACCAATCAAAGGGCGCCTGGCAGTCACATGACTACTTTTTACTTTCACTTCAGTCATATTCCTCCAAGGTAGCAGTACTCATGAAACTCCGATAAAGGCAACATTTGCTTAGTTTGTAGAGGTTTTAGTAAACCTCAGTGCCAGGATGTTGCAGAGTTTATTCACATGGCATCAAGGTAACAATTTACTATTGCCCTCCAGAAGATTTATGCCCACCAAAAAAGGGGGGATTGTTTTATGACCCCCCCAAGAAGTGGGTGTGGCCTCCATGGACCTACTAGATAAGGGGGGCTAGTGGGGGATTGATTAATAACCCCGGAAGTGGGCATGGCCTAAACCGGAAACAGGAAGTATACATCATTTTAATTTGGTAGTTTTTTGCAAGCTATCCGTCTTACTCTTGTCAGCCTCTAGGAGTCATAAATCATTAAGGACTACAATAAAAACGGCGGATAGCTTGCAAAAAAATACTAAATTTAAAAGGCTGTTTCCGGTTTTAAGCCACGCCCCCTTCCGCTAACCCCCCTCAACAGGTGGGTCCATGGAGGCCACGCCCGTCAGAATAATTGTATCTAAGTTAACACAAAACTTTGTGTTTCAATGAGTTCCCCGGAAAGCAAACAAAACCTGTGCTTGATCTTACCGATCAAAAGGCTTGTAAAACTCCACCGTGTAGGATGGGAAGCGACATGAAGGTGTCGATTTCTTTGATGTATTGTAATCCACAGGAGGATTTTGTATTGACCCAAGATCTACAAAGCGGAGAGGCAGCAGGACCTGACCCCCCTCCAGGTACCGTTTCTTTGAACTTTTTTGTAACCAAAGGCAATGGCTGTTTATGACCCCCCTTCCTTTAGAAACAACTGTTGCCATGTAATCAGGGAAAGTCCAAATAAAAGAGGAGGCGTTCAATCTTTCGTCAGAGCGTGGTGGAAGACTGTACAAAGACTACAGCCCAGATGTTTCTCCTCAATTGAGCTAAATTGAATTCTGTCTCTGTTTAATTCCTTGCTTCTTTGTCTGTTTAATAGATGTCATCAGTGTTTGAACCTGACAGCCCACTTTGGTGGGGGTCACTTCCGGTCATAAAACAATCATCCACATGCCCCACTAGCCCCCATTTTTTGTTGGGCCTAAATCTTCTCCCTCCTGCAACTGACAAGTGTGTAGACATGAGAGTCAACATGCAGAAATATAAGTCATGATGCTAACATTTGCGAGTGCAGGACTCACCACGCCGTAGGAGTAAGTGTCACACGTCTCAGAGACGGGCAGGCTCTGGATGACCTCAGGAGCCATCCAGGGAAATGTGCCCACCACCGTCATGTGGGTGGTGTGGCACAAGAACTTTGATGCACCAAAGTCACAAATCTGCAAGGGCAGATAAATAAAAAAAAACAGCAGTTGAGCCACTTGACAGACTTGTTTGAACAACAGTTGGACTTCTCCAACTCACCTTCAGCACTCTGTCTGCTGTCATGACCACTGCAAGAAACAACATGTTACACGCTGCATTACCATTGTGGAACTACACACTACACACTACACACAGTGCTGCATTACCATTGTGGGACTTCACACTACACACTGTGCTGCATTACCATTGTGGGACTACACACTACACACTGTGCTGCATTACCATTGTGGGACTACACACTACACACTGTGCTGCATTACCATTGTGGGACTACACACTACACACACTGCTGCATTACCATTGTGTGACTTCACACTACACACTACACACTACACACAGTGCTGCATTACCATTGCGTGACTTCACACTACACACACTGCTGCATTACCATTGTGTGACTTCACACTACACACTACACACACTGTGTTGCATTACCATTGTGTGACTTCACACTACACACTACACACAGTGCTGCATTACCATTGTGTGACTTCACACTACACACTACACACACTGCTGCATTACCATTGTGTGACTTCACACTACACACTACACACACTGCTGCATTACCATTGTGTGACTTCACACTACACTCTACACACACTGTGTTGCATTACCATTGCGTGACTTCACACTACACACTAAACGCAGTGCTGCATTACCATTGTGTGACTTCACACTACACACTACACACACTGTGTTGCATTACCATTGCGTGACTTCACACTACACACTAAACGCAGTGCTGCATTACCATTGTGTGACTTCACACTACACACTACACACACTGTGTTGCATTACCATTGTGTGACTTCACACTACACACTACACACACTGTGTTGCATTACCATTGTGTGACTTCACACTACACACTACACACACTGTGTTGCATTACCATTGCGTGACTTCACACTACACACTAAACGCAGTGCTGCATTACCATTGTGTGACTTCACACTACACACTACACACACTGTGTTGCATTACCATTGTGTGACTTCACACTACACACTACACACACTGTGTTGCATTACCATTGTGTGACTTCACACAACACACTAAACGCAGTGCTGCATTACCATTGTGTGACTTCACACTACACACTACACACAGTGTTGCATTACCATTGTGTGACTTCACACTACACACTACACACAGTGTTGCATTACCATTGTGGGACTTCACACTACACACTACACACAGTGTTGCATTACCATTGTGGGACTTCACACTACACACTACACACACTGCTGCATTACCATTGTGTGACTTCACACTACACACTACACACAGTACTGCATTACCATTGTGTGACTTCACACTACACACACTGCTGCATTACCATTGTGTGACTTCACACTACACACTACACACTACACACACTGCTGCATTACCATTGTGTGACTTCACACTACACACTACACACACTGCTGCATTACCATTGTGTGACTTCACACTACACACTACACACACTGCTGCATTACCATTGTGTGACTTCACACTACACACAGTGCTGCATTACCATTGTGTGACTTCACACTACACACTACACACACAGTGCTGCATTACCATTGTGTGACTTCACACTACACACTACACACTTCACACTACACACTACACACACAGTGTTGCATTACCATTGTGTGACTTCACACTACACACTACACACACTGTGTTGCATTACCATTGCGTGACTTCACACTACACACTAAACGCAGTGCTGCATTACCATTGTGTGACTTCACACTACACACTACACACACTGTGTTGCATTACCATTGTGTGACTTCACACTACACACTACACACACTGTGTTGCATTACCATTGTGTGACTTCACACTACACACTACACACACTGTGTTGCATTACCATTGCGTGACTTCACACTACACACTAAACGCAGTGCTGCATTACCATTGTGTGACTTCACACTACACACTACACACACTGTGTTGCATTACCATTGTGTGACTTCACACTACACACTACACACACTGTGCTGCATTACCATTGTGGGACTACACACTACACACACTGCTGCATTACCATTGTGTGACTTCACACTACACACTACACACTACACACAGTGCTGCATTACCATTGCGTGACTTCACACTACACACACTGCTGCATTACCATTGTGTGACTTCACACTACACACTACACACACTGTGTTGCATTACCATTGTGTGACTTCACACTACACACTACACACAGTGCTGCATTACCATTGTGTGACTTCACACTACACACTACACACACTGCTGCATTACCATTGTGTGACTTCACACTACACACTACACACACTGCTGCATTACCATTGTGTGACTTCACACTACACTCTACACACACTGTGTTGCATTACCATTGCGTGACTTCACACTACACACTAAACGCAGTGCTGCATTACCATTGTGTGACTTCACACTACACACTACACACACTGTGTTGCATTACCATTGCGTGACTTCACACTACACACTAAACGCAGTGCTGCATTACCATTGTGTGACTTCACACTACACACTACACACACTGTGTTGCATTACCATTGTGTGACTTCACACTACACACTACACACACTGTGTTGCATTACCATTGTGTGACTTCACACTACACACTACACACACTGTGTTGCATTACCATTGCGTGACTTCACACTACACACTAAACGCAGTGCTGCATTACCATTGTGTGACTTCACACTACACACTACACACACTGTGTTGCATTACCATTGTGTGACTTCACACTACACACTACACACACTGTGTTGCATTACCATTGTGTGACTTCACACAACACACTAAACGCAGTGCTGCATTACCATTGTGTGACTTCACACTACACACTACACACAGTGTTGCATTACCATTGTGTGACTTCACACTACACACTACACACAGTGTTGCATTACCATTGTGGGACTTCACACTACACACTACACACACTGCTGCATTACCATTGTGGGACTACACACTACACACACTGCTGCATTACCATTGTGTGACTTCACACTACACACTACACACAGTACTGCATTACCATTGTGTGACTTCACACTACACACACTGCTGCATTACCATTGTGTGACTTCACACTACACACTACACACTACACACACTGCTGCATTACCATTGTGTGACTTCACACTACACACTACACACACTGCTGCATTACCATTGTGTGACTTCACACTACACACTACACACACTGCTGCATTACCATTGTGTGACTTCACACTACACACAGTGCTGCATTACCATTGTGTGACTTCACACTACACACTACACACACAGTGCTGCATTACCATTGTGTGACTTCACACTACACACTACACACTTCACACTACACACTACACACACAGTGTTGCATTACCATTGTGTGACTTCACACTGCACACTACACACTACACACACAGTGTTGCATTACCATTGTGTGACTTCACACTGCACACTACACACTACACACACAGTGTTGCATTACCATTGTGTGACTTCACACTGCACACTACACACTACACACACAGTGTTGCATTACCATTGTGTGACTTCACACTGCACACTACACACTACACACACAGTGTTGCATTACCATTGCGTGACTTGAGGTCTCTGTGGATGACTTTGATGGGAGCTTCTGCATGGAGGTAATGCATCCCTGCAGGGAAGAATAACTTTTAGTTTATAAACACACACTTAGCTTAGCTACAACTAATTACTACTATAAAAAACATCCTAAATATAGTTGTGGCTTGTGCAGCCCTTTGAGACATTTGTAATTAAGAGCTGTTAAAGTAAACTTTGATTGATTGACTGATTTAACGTCGTTATTGATGTCTTTGTAAACTGTGTCTGAACAAGGACAAATCAGGTGAGCGCGAGAATGCCTGATATCACGTCACAGCATAAGATATATACAGTGATATCAACATATTCAGTCTTCCCACGCTACAACATGTTGTATCAATGTCTGCTTTAAAGGACATGTATGTAGAATCAACGTATCAATGTCAGTTTTAAAGGACATGTATGTATAATTAAGGTTGTATCAATGTCAAATTTTATTTTATGTAGAATTAATGTTAATGTTAAGGTTGCAATGATTGTCACACACACTAAGTGTGGTGAAATTTGTCCTCTGTATTTGACCCATCCCTTTGATCACCCCCTGGGAAGTGAGGGGAGCAGTGGGTTAACTCATTTTTGGTGATTTAACCCCAATTCCAAGCCTTGATGCTGAGTGCCAAACAGGGAGGCAATGGCTCCCATTTTTATAGTCTTTGGTATGACTCGGCCGGGGTTGAAACTCCCAACCTACCCATCTCAGGGCGGACACTCTAACCACTAGGCCACTGAGTAGGTGAGTAATGTTGTATCAATGTCAATTTTAAAGGACATGTATGTATAATCAATGTCAATGTCAATGTCAATTTTAAAGGACATGTATGTAGAATTAATGTTGTATCAATGCCAAGTTTTAAAGGCCATGTATGTGTGCCTGCTGGGTTATCACAAAGCAGAGCAGAACATTACTGGAAGGACACAGAGAAGACCAACACTAGTGGTGGGAAGATACATGAGAAGGTTAACCGATTGCAAAAAAAACCTCCTACGTGTTTGATGGAACTTTTATTTAATTTGAAGATGTGTAGCAAAGGCTGCATCTTCTGTTTTTAAAGGTGTCCTGTGTGAAGTTGTGGGAACATACATGGGTAAGTTAAGCTATTGGCGGCAAAAATATTTAAAAAAATCATATAACGCCTGTCTTTGACAGAAATTTAGCTCAATGTTGGGCTGGGTTGGTAGAGCAGCCATGGCAGCAAAATGAGGGTTCCAGGTTCAATTCCCTTGGGGAAGACACCTAACCACCTGGTCCCAGTGCCACCCACACTGGTTTAAGTCCAGCTTAAAGATGATAATGGGTTTCACCAAGTAAAACGGATGTAGACAAAAAAATAGACAAAGAAATATGATGCAATTCCATTTTAAAATGTGTAGCGAAGCCTGCCTCTTTTTTCTTTAAGCTGTCCTCTGTGAAGTGGTTGGAATATACATGGGTAGATTATCATATTTGTTGCAACAAGAAAAACACATGAAAAGACTGTCTGAGAGAACTTTAGTTGAAATTTAAGATGTGTAGCGAGGCCTGCTTCTTTTTATATTTGACAAAGATGTCCTCTGTGAAGTTGTGGGCAGTAAGTGAGCCTTTTCTTTGAAACAAAGTTAAAATTCTCATGTCCAAGACGGAGCTTTACTTTAATTTTAAGATGTGTAGCGAAGCCTACTTTCTTTTCTGTTTTTACAAAACTGTCCTTTGTAAAGTTGTGACCATATACTCTGCTTGGTTAGCATATTCACAGCAAAAAAAATTAAATTATAAAACTCCGACATCTTTGACACAACTTTAATTTTAAGATATGTAGTGAAGCCTGCCCCCCCCCCCCCCCCCCCCCCCCCCTTTTACAAAGCTGTTGTCCATAAAGTGGTGGTGTGTGGATGGAGTGTGTTCATGTAGCATGTCCACATGGAAGGAGGATGTCATGAAAACAGGCCAGGAGATGATAGTTTAACTAGAACACATGTTACTGTTATATCATCATGTTACTGTTATATCATCATGTTACTGTTATATCATGTTACTGTTATATCATCATGTTACTGTTATATCATCATGTTACTGTTATACCATCATGTTACTGTTATACCATCATGTTACTGTTATACCATCATGTTACTGTTATACCATCATGTTACTGTTATATCATCATGTTACTGTTATATCATCTTGTTACTGTTATATCATCATGTTACTGTTATACCATCATGTTACTGTTATACCATCATGTTACTGTTATACCATCATGTTACTGTTATACCATCATGTTACTGTTATATCATCATGTTACTGTTATATCATCATGTTACTGTTATACCATCATGTTACTGTTATACCATCATGTTACTGTTATACCATCATGTTACTGTTATATCATCATGTTACTGTTATATCATCATGTTACTGTTATATCATGTTACTGTTATATCATCATGTTACTGTTATATCATCATGTTACTGTTATACCATCATGTTACTGTTATACCATCATGTTACTGTTATACCATCATGTTACTGTTATACCATCATGTTACTGTTATATCATCATGTTACTGTTATATCATCTTGTTACTGTTATATCATCATGTTACTGTTATACCATCATGTTACTGTTATACCATCATGTTACTGTTATACCATCATGTTACTGTTATACCATCATGTTACTGTTATATCATCATGTTACTGTTATATCATCATGTTACTGTTATATCATCATGTTACTGTTATACCATCATGTTACTGTTATATCATCATGTTACTGTTATACCATCATGTTACTGTTATATCATCATGTTACTGTTATACCATCATGTTACTGTTATATCATCATGTTACTGTTATACCATCATGTTACTGTTATATCATCATGTTACTGTTATATCATCATGTTACTGTTATATCATCATGTTACTTATATCATCATGTTACTGTTATATCATCATGTTACTGTTATATCATCATGTTACTGTTATATCATCATGTTACTGTTATATCATCATTAAAGATTGAATTCTGCAATGGTTGTTGTAAGATGACAGTATAATGAAGATGGTTGAATAATGGAGGTTTTGGACGGCGTACCTTTGGCTATCTGTATGGCCCAGGTCATGATCTGCTCCATGTCCATCTCCTCACTCTGCTCACTGGACAGGAACTCATACAGAGAGCCTCCACTGGCATATTCTGCACACACACATGCATTACAGACACCTTAATTGTCCACCGCCAACAAGTCTTTTCTAGTTGCAACTATCTGTTAACAAATGTCCTGCCAGGCAAAACAGTAATAGTCAGAGTAAACACACACTTTGACACTGCATGTCAGAGTGAGATGTAAACACACACTTTGACACTGCATGTCAGAGTGAGATGTAAACACATACTTTGACACTGCATGTCAGAGTGAGATGTAAACAGACACTTTGACACTGCATGTCAGAGTGAGATGTAAACACACACTTTGACACTGCATGTCAGAGTGAGATGTAAACACACACTTTGACACTGCATGTCAGAGTGAGATGTAAACACACACTTTGACACTGCATGTCAGAGTGAGATGTAAACACACACTTTGACACTGCATGTCAGAGTGAGATGTAAACACATACTTTGACACTGCATGTCAGAGTGAGATGTAAACACACACTTTGACACTGCATGTCAGTGAGATGTAAACACACTTTGACACTGCATGTCAGAGTGAGATGTAAACACACACTTTGACACTGCATGTCAGTGAGATGTAAACACACTTTGACACTGCATGTCAGAGTGAGATGTAAACACACACTTTGACACTGCATGTCAGTGAGATGTAAACACACTTTGACACTGCATGTCATAGTGAGATGTAAACACACACTTTGAGATGTAAACACACACTTTGACACTGCATGTCATAGTGAGATGTAAACACACACTTTGACACTGCATGTCAGTGAGATGTAAACACACTTTGACACTGCATGTCAGAGTGAGATGTAAACACACACTTTGAGATGTAAACACACACTTTGACACTGCATGTCAGAGTGAGATGCAAACACACACTTTGAGATGTAAACACACACTTTGACACTGCATGTCAGAGTGAGATGTAAACACACACTTTGAGATGTAAACACACACTTTGACACTGCATGTCAGAGTGAGATGTAAACACACACTTTGAGATGTAAACACACACTTTGACACTGCATGTCAGAATGAGATGTAAACACACACTTTGACACTGCATGTCAGAGTGAGATGTAAACACACACTTTGAGATGTAAACACACACTTTGACACTGCATGTCAGAGTGAGATGTAAACACACACTTTGACACTGCATGTCAGAGTGAGATGTAAACACACACTTTGAGATGTAAACACACACTTTGACACTGCATGTCAGAGTGAGATGTAAACACACACTTTGACACTGCATGTCAGAGTGAGATGTAAACACACACTTTGAGGGATGTCTTTTGTGGGGAACAAAACACATATTCAGTGTAAGAGATGAAGATAATCACTGAATTATGAGTCAAATTTAATTTGATGAAAATGAGCTGAACTCCTTCACAAAGACAGAGGCGTGCGAGGATGGTCACCTTTTATTTGATTTTGTCCCACACAAGCAGTTTACTGTTTTTGATTCATTGATGGATTCCACATTCTTCAAGGATCGCAACAAAAGAAAATGATTTGAAGCTAACCTTAAAAAATGATACTTGCCAAGTCAAACTTCAGTTAAACGCCTCACTTAGACGCCCGGTTCTCTCTGAAGGCAACACGCCAATGCCTGCTTTATCTCCAGGTGCTATAGAAGATTGGAACAGACTCAGGTCTGAGCCTCCTAAGAAGGTTATTACACCTTTACAATTACTCCAAAATTCAGCGGCACGTGTCCTGATGAAGACCATTGATTGATTGATTGATTGATACTTGTATTAGTAGATTGCACAGTACAGTACATATTCCCTACAATTGACCACTAAATGGTAACACCCCAATTAGTTTTTCAACTTGTTTAAGTCGGGGTCCACCTTCATCAATTCATGGATGGCGGGCTCACATTACACCAGTTTTAAAATCTCTGCATTGGCTCCCAGGATCAATTTTAAGATTCTTCTTATAGTTTACAAATGCTTTTATGGTATTGGGCCTTCTTAACTTGTAGATTTGCTTTTATTCTAAGATCCTTCCCGGGCCCTGAGGTCCTGCGGTACTCATCTCCTGATTATTACAAAAGTCAAGACTCAAAGTCACGAGATGGCATCTTTCCACCATGATGGCCCCCGTCTGTGGAACATCTTTCCACTATGATGGCCCCCGTCTGTGGAACATCTTTCCACTATGATGGCCCCCGTCTGTGGAACATCTTTCCACTATGATGGCCCCCGTCTGTGGAACATCTTTGCACCATGATGGCCCCCGTCTGTGGAACGATCTTTCCACTATGATGGCCCCCGTCTGTGGGAAGATCTTTCCACCATGATGGCCCCCGTCTGTGGAACATCTTTCCACTATGATGGCCCCCGTCTGTGGAACATCTTTCCACCATGATGGCCCCCGTCCGTGGAACATCTTTCCACCATGATGGCCCCCGTCCGTGGAACATCTTTCCACCATGATGGCCCCCGTCCGTGGAACATCTTTCCACTATGATGGCCCCCGTCCGTGGAACATCTTTCCACCATGATGGCCCCCGTCCGTGGAACATCTTTCCACCATGATGGCCCCCGTCCGTGGAACATCTTTCCACCATGATGGCCCCCGTCCGTGGAACATCTTTCCACCATGATGGCCCCCGTCCGTGGAACATCTTTGCACCATGATGGCCCCCGTCCGTGGAACATCTTTCCACCATGATGGCCCCCGTCCGTGGAACATCTTTCCACCATGATGGCCCCCGTCCGTGGAACATCTTTCCACCATGATGGCCCCCCGTCCGTGGAACATCTTTCCACCATGATGGCCCCCGTCCGTGGAACATCTTTCCACCATGATGGCCCCCGTCCGTGGAACATCTTTCCACCATGATGGCCCCCGTCCGTGGAACATCTTTCCACCATGATGGCCCCCGTCCGTGGAACATCTTTCCACCATGATGGCCCCCGTCCGTGGAACATCTTTCCACCATGATGGCCCCCGTCCGTGGAACATCTTTCCACCATGATGGCCCCCGTCCGTGGAACATCTTTCCACCATGATGGCCCCCGTCCGTGGAACATCTTTCCACCATGATGGCCCCCGTCCGTGGAACATCTTTCCACCATGATGGCCCCCGTCCGTGGAACATCTTTCCACCATGATGGCCCCCGTCTGTGGAACATCTTTCCACCATAATGGCCCCCATCTTTCTGGAGGACCTCAGGGCTGCGGAGAACGTTCATGTTTTTAAGTGCAGCCTTAAGACCCACCTTTAATTGGACTTTTACCTGATATTATTTAATTTTATTCATGTCATTCATAGTTTACTGTTTATCTTACCAATTAAGCATTTTTTTTAACTTCTATTTTATGGTATATTCATATTTATTTATTTACTTATATTATATCCTGTATCTATACTCATGGTTCTTACTATTTTACAAGTGTTATTATTTTTACTTTACTAAGTTACACATTTATCCATACAATTAAATACAAGTGTTTATTCTGCTATATCAGTCTAATTAAAGATATTAAAGTAATTGAGGTAAATAATACATTTAAAGGTGTTTCTAGCTTTAAATTGTTTATTGGGCATTCAGCTGGGAAAAAGAAACTAAAAACAAGCGATGTTCTTTTTATTTGTGGTGGCCCGCCACATATAGATTTGGAAATCCACAAAAACCCCGGCTGAGTCATACCAAAGACTATAAAAATGGGAGCCATTACCTCCCTGCTTGGCACTCAGTATCAAGGCTTGGAATTGGGGGTTAAATCACCAAAAATGAATCCCGGGCACGGCAACCGCTGCTGCTCACTGCTCCCCTCACCTCCCAGGGGGTGAATCAGGGTTCACCACACCTAGTGTGTGTGTGACTATCATTGGTACTTTTCATTAACACATTATAACGGGACTGTCTGTGAGCAGCCTGCCGTCCAGTAACTCTGCCTCCCGGGGTTTTATCTCTAAAACTGCGTGTGAAATTCTGACTCAAAATGTCATGAAGTCATTGCATCAGTTTTTACAGATCACATTCCTTGCGGAGAAAACACAGTGGACGAGTCTTCAATCCTGTTTTGTGTGCACGTGAGCTTTATAGAGGAGACCCTTGGTCTGCCAGAGAATAAGAAGACACAATGAAGAATTGTGCTTTTTAAAAAAGCCACAAATCTTATTAGACCCTGGCATGAAAACATGTGCCGCTCTTCTCCACCAGCAAATTGTAGCAACTTTCTAAATATTAGGGGTGTTACGGTACACAAAAATGTCGGTTCGGTACGTACCTCGGTATCCAGGTCACGGTTCGGTTCATTTTCAGTACAGTAAGAAAACAACAAAATATAAATTCTTTGGTTATTTATTTACCAAATTTGTAAACAATGTCTTTATCCTTTTAACATTGGGAACACTGTAATAATTCTGCCCACGTTAATCCACATTAAACTGCCTCAAATTGTTGCTCAGATTAAATAAAATGACAGAACTTTTCTTCTACATATAAAAAGTGCAACATTAAACAGTTTCAAATCAACTCCATCCATCCATTTTCTACCGCTTATTCCCCTTGGGGTCACGGGGGCCCTGGTGCTTATCTCAGCTACAATCAGGCGGAAGGGGGTGTACACCCTGGGCAAGTCGCCAATTCATCGCAGGGTCAACACAGATAGACAGACAACATTCACACACTAGGGACCATTTAGTGTTGCCAATCAACCTATCCCCAGGTGCATGTCTTTGGAGGTGGGAGGGGCCTATCCCCAGGTGCATGTCTTTGAAGGTGGGAGGAGCCTATCCCCAGGTGAATGTCTTTGGAGGTGGGAGGGGCCTATCCCCAGGTGCATGTCTTTGGAGGTGGGAGGGGCCTATCCCCAGGTGCATGTCTTTGAAGGTGGGAGGAGCCTATCCCCAGGTGAATGTCTTTGGAGGTGGGAGGGGCCTATCCCCAGGTGCATGTCTTTGGAGGTGGGAGGGGCCTATCCCCAGGTGCATGTCTTTGAAGGTGGGAGGAGCCTATCCCCAGGTGCATGTCTTTGGAGGTGGGAGGGGCCTATCCCCAGGTGCATGTCTTTGGAGGTGGGAGGGGCCTATCCCCAGGTGCATGTCTTTGGAGGTGGGAGGGGCCTATCCCCAGGTGCATGTCTTTGTAGGTGGAAGGCGCCTATCCCCAGGTGCATGTCTTTGGAGGTGGGAGGGGCCTATCCCCAGGTGCATGTCTTTGGAGGTGGGAGGAAGTTGGAGTACCCGGAGGGAACCCACGCATTCACGGGGAGAACATGCAAAAATCCTGAGCCCGGGCTTGAACCCTGACTACTCAGGACCTTCGTATTGTGAGGCAGACGCACTAACCCCTCTTCCACCGTGAAGCCACGTCAACTGATCATGTTTAATTTATCAAAGTATTTGGGAAGCCTGTGGTTGATTTTTATTATGTAAATGTTATATTTTTATCAACATGTGATAGCAGGGACCCTGCCATTCAAAGCTTTTCTGTCCTTAAAACACACACACACCGCAAAATGAGCTAACGTTACGCTAAAAGCTAATTATCCTTCACCTCAAGCCAGGACTGCGAGCAAGCTGAGCTGCAGTTTAAGTTTCTAGAAGGTCAACGGGCTCATAGTGATGTTAGTAGTAGTTGACTTGGAGGTGTTTATTATCATTTGGGAGGAGTACGCTGCCTTATGCTCACCTGCTAAACACCTATCTGCTCGACGCTGAAGCATTTACTACATGCGCTCTGAATACGCACTGCTGATTGGTTGTTACCGCTTTGTATGTAACCAATCAGATGGTTGTGTGGGTGGGACAACGCTGGGTGCTGAGATAGAGGCAGAAGAAGCAAATCAGCTTGTTAAGACTTTAGCTTACAAACTTGTTCGGTACACCTCCGTACCAAACCGGAACCCCCGTACCGAAATGGTTCAATACAAATACACGTACCGTTACACCCCTACTAAACATACTTTGTTTTGTTTGTTTGCTGACTTGTTGCCTACCACAGCGTCCATAGAACGACACGCCTCCCGGCCCCACCAAGCAAATTAGACCATAAGATCATCTCAAGAGAATAATTGCATTTTTAAATGTAGGTATGTTTAATTATTACTAAATATCAAGTGAACAATTGAACGTGCTACAGAAAATAAACATTTTGACAGCGATCACCTACAGTACGAGTCCAACATGTCCATGCACTAATCCTAGTCCAGCACGCATACTTGTACTCTACACCCTCTATTAGTTTTACTACTTTCTCGTAAAAACAGGCTCTCGGGTTTCATGCTCTTATGAGGATATCTTAGTGGAAAACACACACACACACACACACACACACACACACACACACAAACACACACACACACACATACACACACACACACACACACACACACACACACACACACGAGTCTGACCTGTGACGATGCCATAGTTGGGAGATTCCAGCACGGCTCCATAAAACTGAATGATGTTCTTGTGACTGAGAACACTGAGAATCTCCGCCTGGATGAGAAGATGTGTCAAGAGAGAGAGAGAGAGAGAGAGAGAGAGAGAGAGAGAGAGAGAGAGAGAGAGAGAGAAAGAGAGAGAGACATTTTAACCTCCTCTCCAGCAAGGAAAGATGATCTTGAGGATAATCAAAAGTGAATCATTGATAGAAGTAACACAAGTTGACTCTTTAACTCAGGGGTGGCCACACTTTTTCTGCAGGCGAGCTACTTTTCAATTGACCAACTCGAGGGGATCTACCTCATTTATATATATCATTTATATTTATTTATTTATGAAAGAGACATTTTTGTAAACAAGTTAAATGTGTTTAATGATAATACAAGCATGTGTAAAACATATTAGGGACGGTGTGGCGCAGTGGGAGAGTGGCCGTGCGCAACCCGAGGGTCACTGGTTCAAATCCCACCTAGTACCAACCTCGTCACGTCCGTTGTGTCCTGAGCAAGACACTTCACCCTTGCTTGGCGCCTTGCAAGGCAGTTCCCTCCATCAGTGTGTGAATGTGTGTGTGAATGGGTAAATGTGGAAGTAGTGTCAAAGCGCTTTGAGTACCTTGAAGGTAGAAAAGCGCTATACAAGTACAACCCATTTATCATTTATTTATTTATATAGATGTCTTTCTTTCACAAAGACAAGAATATAAGTTGGTGTATTACCTGATTCTGATGACTTGCATTGATTGGAATCAGACAGTAATGATGATAACGCCCACATTTTCAAATGGAGGAGAAAAAAAGTTGTCCTTTCTGTACAATACCACATGAAAGTGGTTGGTTTTTGGCATCTAATTCATCCAGCTTCCATACACTTTACAAGAAAAACATTGGCGGAAAATTCCGTAGCTTGCTTGATTGACATTCACGGCACCCGAGGGTCTTGTGAGATGACGCTGGCTGCTGCCAGTTCATTATTATGAAAATATGACCGAGAGGAAGGCGAGAAACACTTTTTTTTTCAACAGACTTTCGCGCCGTACCTTCCATCAAAACTCTAAAGGCCGACTGCACATTTCCTATCTTCACAATAAAAGCCCTGCTTCATGCTGCCTGCGCTAACAAAATAAGAGTCTCGGAAAGCTGGCGTGCACAAGTGATGTGCACGCCAGCTTTCTGAGGGATCGCTTGTGCACGCCAGTTTTCTGAGACTCTTATTTTGTTAGCGCAGGCAGCATGAAGCAGGGCTTTTATTGTGACGATAGGAAATGTGCAGTCGGCCTTTAGTTTTGACGGAAGGTACGGCGCGACAGTCTGTTGAAATAAGTGTTTCTCGCCTTCCTCTCGGTCATATTTTCATAATAATGATCTTGCAGCAGCCAGCGTCATCTCACAAGACCCTCCGGTACCGTGAATGTCATTTAAGTGACGTCTTGGTGAAGATTGATGATCACTCATTTTTAGGTCTATTTTTTTTAAAAGCCTGGCTGGAGATCGACTGACACACCCCCCGCGGTCGACTGGTAGCTCGCGATCGACGTAATGGGCACCCCTGCTCTTGAGGATAATCAAAAGTGAGTCATTGATAGAAGTAACACAAGTTGACTCTTTAACTGGTCATATATCTCAACTTCCTCCTTCCAGTCCTAAAGTCCAGACTCCACAGTGACAACCAGGACTTCCATCCCAACATGAAACAGAGTACTGTTGCCAGGCAACCTGCCTGCAATCCATTCTGCTAAATAGCACCAAAAAATGCAGTTAAGGCCAAATGTTTCATCTTGCAGGAGGTTCACTTTTTATACCGTCCAGTTCTACTCAACAATGTGCAATACACCAATATCAAGCAGCATTAGTTAGTTACTTACTTAGTTAGTTAGTTAGTTAGTTAGTTAGGTGACACAAACAATGACACTTTTTTTCTACAGTGAAAAATAAAATAAAAAAACAACCACCTGACACATAAGTCAAAATGTCCGCTTGGGAAAAGAGGCTTAAGTTAAACTCCGATGTGAGTATTTGTGCCCCCACTTTAAAGGGGAAGTGCACTTTTGGGGGGAACGTTGCCTAGTGTGAGACAAGCATATATATGGTTTTCTTTTTCCAATGGCCAGTATCAAGTTACATGTAGCTAAGCTATGTAGCTTAATTAAATTTTCCTGTAGCTTAACTTAGCTACTTTTTAAACTAGTAGCTTTTTTAATTTTTTATTTTATTTTATTTTAATCTTCTATTTTTTTCTCCCCCCCTTGTTTACCTGTATCTCATCTTTTTTGTAAGGGGCGCTGGAAGCCGGCAGACCCGTCAGCGATCCTGTTCTGTCTCCCTGTAATGTTTGTCTGATCTTGAATGGGATTGTGCTGAAAATTGTAATTTTCCTGAAGGAACTCTCCTGACGGAATAAATAAAGTACTATCTAATCTAATTCTCCTGTAGCTGAGCTACTTTCATAGCCATGTAGCGAGGTAGCTTACATTAAAGCTATGTGCATCCAGGACAAAAAAAATATGCATAAGATCCAAGAGCTGGATGAATGAGAACATTTATACATATGGAGGACATCCATGATGTCTTCCTATGATGAGTCACTATTGGCTAAGGTTAGGGCCAAACATTATGGACTGACTAACTTACACATGTGTGATGGTATGGGGGTGTATTAGTGAACAAGACATGGGTAACTTACACATGTGTGATGGTATGGGGGTGTATTAGTGAACAAGACATGACTAACTTACACATGTGTGATGGTATGGGGGTGTATTAGTGAACAAGACATGACTAACTTACACATGTGTGATGGTATGGGGGTGTATTAGTGAACAAGACATGACTAACTTACACATGTGTGATGGTATGGGGGTGTATTAGTGAACAAGACATGACTAACTTACACATGTGTGATGGTATGGGGATGTATTAGTGAACAAGACATGACTAACTTACACATGTGTGATGGTATGGGGGTGTATTAGTGAACAAGACATGGGTAACTTACACATGTGTGATGGTATGGGGGTGTATTAGTGAACAAGACATGGGTAACTTACACATGTGTGATGGTATGGGGGTGTATTAGTGAACAAGACATGGGTAACTTACACATGTGTGATGGTATGGGGGTGTATTAGTGAACAAGACATGGGTAACTTACACATGTGTGATGGTATGGGGGTGTATTAGTGAACAAGACATGGGTAACTTACACATGTGTGATGGTATGGGGGTGTATTAGTGAACAAGACATGACTAACTTACACATGTGTGATGGTATGGGGGTGTATTAGTGAACAAGACATGACTAACTTACACATGTGTGATGGTATGGGGGTGTATTAGTGAACAAGACATGACTAACTTACACATGTGTGATGGTATGGGGGTGTATTAGTGAACAAGACATGACTAACTTACACATGTGTGATGGTATGGGGGTGTATTAGTGAACAAGACATGACTAACTTACACATGTGTGATGGTATGGGGGTGTATTAGTGAACAAGACATGACTAACTTACACATGTGTGATGGTATGGGGGTGTATTAGTGAACAAGACATGACTAACTTACACATGTGTGATGGTATGGGGGTGTATTAGTGAACAAGACATGACTAACTTACACATGTGTGATGGTATGGGGGTGTATTAGTGAACAAGACATGACTAACTTACACATGTGTGATGGTATGGGGGTGTATTAGTGAACAAGACATGACTAACTTACACATGTGTGATGGTATGGGGGTGTATTAGTGAACAAGACATGACTAACTTACACATGTGTGATGGTATGGGGGTGTATTAGTGAACAAGACATGGGTAACTTACACATGTGTGATGGTATGGGGGTGTATTAGTGAACAAGACATGACTAACTTACACATGTGTGATGGTATGGGGGTGTATTAGTGAACAAGACATGACTAACTTACACATGTGTGATGGTATGGGGGTGTATTAGTGAACAAGACATGACTAACTTACACATGTGTGATGGTATGGGGGTGTATTAGTGAACAAGACATGACTAACTTACACATGTGTGATGGTATGGGGGTGTATTAGTGAACAAGACATGGGTAACTTACACATGTGTGATGGTATGGGGGTGTATTAGTGAACAAGACATGGGTAACTTACACATGTGTGATGGTATGGGGGTGTATTAGTGAACAAGACATGGGTAACTTACACATGTGTGATGGTATGGGGGTGTATTAGTGAACAAGACATGGGTAACTTACACATGTGTGATGGTATGGGGGTGTATTAGTGAACAAGACATGACTAACTTACACATGTGTGATGGTATGGGGGTGTATTAGTGAACAAGACATGGGTAACTTACACATGTGTGATGGTATGGGGGTGTATTAGTGAACAAGACATGACTAACTTACACATGTGTGATGGTATGGGGGTGTATTAGTGAACAAGACATGACTAACTTACACATGTGTGATGGTATGGGGGTGTATTAGTGAACAAGACATGGGTAACTTACACATGTGTGATGGTATGGGGGTGTATTAGTGAACAAGACATGGGTAACTTACACATGTGTGATGGTATGGGGGTGTATTAGTGAACAAGACATGGGTAACTTACACATGTGTGATGGTATGGGGGTGTATTAGTGAACAAGACATGGGTAACTTACACATGTGTGATGGTATGGGGGTGTATTAGTGAACAAGACATGACTAACTTACACATGTGTGATGGTATGGGGGTGTATTAGTGAACAAGACATGACTAACTTACACATGTGTGATGGTATGGGGGTGTATTAGTGAACAAGACATGACTAACTTACACATGTGTGATGGTATGGGGGTGTATTAGTGAACAAGACATGGGTAACTTACACATGTGTGATGGTATGGGGGTGTATTAGTGAACAAGACATGACTAACTTACACATGTGTGATGGTATGGGGGTGTATTAGTGAACAAGACATGACTAACTTACACATGTGTGATGGTATGGGGGTGTATTAGTGAACAAGACATGACTAACTTACACATGTGTGATGGTATGGGGGTGTATTAGTGAACAAGACATGACTAACTTACACATGTGTGATGGTATGGGGGTGTATTAGTGAACAAGACATGACTAACTTACACATGTGTGATGGTATGGGGGTGTATTAGTGAACAAGACATGACTAACTTACACATGTGTGATGGTATGGGGGTGTATTAGTGAACAAGACATGACTAACTTACACATGTGTGATGGTATGGGGGTGTATTAGTGAACAAGACATGGGTAACTTACACATGTGTGATGGTATGGGGGTGTATTAGTGAACAAGACATGACTAACTTACACATGTGTGATGGTATGGGGGTGTATTAGTGAACAAGACATGACTAACTTACACATGTGTGATGGTATGGGGGTGTATTAGTGAACAAGACATGACTAACTTACACATGTGTGATGGTATGGGGGTGTATTAGTGAACAAGACATGACTAACTTACACATGTGTGATGGTATGGGGGTGTATTAGTGAACAAGACATGACTAACTTACACATGTGTGATGGTATGGGGGTGTATTAGTGAACAAGACATGACTAACTTACACATGTGTGATGGTATGGGGGTGTATTAGTGAACAAGACATGACTAACTTACACATGTGTGATGGTATGGGGGTGTATTAGTGAACAAGACATGACTAACTTACACATGTGTGATGGTATGGGGGTGTATTAGTGAACAAGACATGACTAACTTACACATGTGTGATGGTATGGGGGTGTATTAGTGAACAAGACATGACTAACTTACACATGTGTGATGGTATGGGGGTGTATTAGTGAACAAGACATGACTAACTTACACATGTGTGATGGTATGGGGGTGTATTAGTGAACAAGACATGACTAACTTACACATGTGTGATGGTATGGGGGTGTATTAGTGAACAAGACATGACTAACTTACACATGTGTGATGGTATGGGGGTGTATTAGTGAACAAGACATGGCTAACTTACACATGTGTGATGGTATGGGGGTGTATTAGTGAACAAGACATGACTAACTTACACATGTGTGATGGTATGGGGGTGTATTAGTGAACAAGACATGACTAACTTACACATGTGTGATGGTATGGGGGTGTATTAGTGAACAAGACATGACTAACTTACACATGTGTGATGGTATGGGGGTGTATTAGTGAACAAGACATGACTAACTTACACATGTGTGATGGTATGGGGGTGTATTAGTGAACAAGACATGACTAACTTACACATGTGTGATGGTATGGGGGTGTATTAGTGAACAAGACATGACTAACTTACACATGTGTGATGGTATGGGGGTGTATTAGTGAACAAGACATGACTAACTTACACATGTGTGATGGTATGGGGGTGTATTAGTGAACAAGACATGACTAACTTACACATGTGTGATGGTATGGGGGTGTATTAGTGAACAAGACATGACTAACTTACACATGTGTGATGGTATGGGGGTGTATTAGTGAACAAGACATGACTAACTTACACATGTGTGATGGTATGGGGGTGTATTAGTGAACAAGACATGACTAACTTACACATGTGTGATGGTATGGGGGTGTATTAGTGAACAAGACATGACTAACTTACACATGTGTGATGGTATGGGGGTGTATTAGTGAACAAGACATGGGTAACTTACACATGTGTGATGGTATGGGGGTGTATTAGTGAACAAGACATGACTAACTTACACATGTGTGATGGTATGGGGGTGTATTAGTGAACAAGACATGGGTAACTTACACATGTGTGATGGTATGGGGGTGTATTAGTGAACAAGACATGACTAACTTACACATGTGTGATGGTATGGGGGTGTATTAGTGAACAAGACATGGGTAACTTACACATGTGTGATGGTATGGGGGTGTATTAGTGAACAAGACATGGGTAACTTACACATGTGTGATGGTATGGGGGTGTATTAGTGAACAAGACATGACTAACTTACACATGTGTGATGGTATGGGGGTGTATTAGTGAACAAGACATGACTAACTTACACATGTGTGATGGTATGGGGGTGTATTAGTGAACAAGACATGACTAACTTACACATGTGTGATGGTATGGGGGTGTATTAGTGAACAAGACATGACTAACTTACACATGTGTGATGGTATGGGGGTGTATTAGTGAACAAGACATGACTAACTTACACATGTGTGATGGTATGGGGGTGTATTAGTGAACAAGACATGACTAACTTACACATGTGTGATGGTATGGGGGTGTATTAGTGAACAAGACATGACTAACTTACACATGTGTGATGGTATGGGGTGTATTAGTGAACAAGACATGACTAACTTACACATGTGTGATGGTATGGGGGTGTATTAGTGAACAAGACATGACTAACTTACACATGTGTGATGGTATGGGGGTGTATTAGTGAACAAGACATGGGTAACTTACACATGTGTGATGGTATGGGGGTGTATTAGTGAACAAGACATGGGTAACTTACACGTGTGATGGTATGGGGGTGTATTAGTGAACAAGACATGACTAACTTACACATGTGTGATGGTATGGGGGTGTATTAGTGAACAAGACATGACTAACTTACACATGTGTGATGGTATGGGGGTGTATTAGTGAACAAGACATGACTAACTTACACATGTGTGATGGTATGGGGGTGTATTAGTGAACAAGACATGGGTAACTTACACATGTGTGATGGTATGGGGGTGTATTAGTGAACAAGACATGACTAACTTACACATGTGTGATGGTATGGGGGTGTATTAGTGAACAAGACATGTGTGATGGTATGGGGGTGTATTAGTGGCCAAGGCACGGCTAACTTACACATCTGTGAAGGCACCATTAATGCTGAAAGGTACATACAGCTTTTGGAGCAATCCAAGCAACGTTATCATGGACGCCCCTGCTTATTTCAGCAAGACAATGCCAAGCCAGGTGTTACAACAGCGTGGCTTCATAATAAAATGGTGCGGGTACTAAACTGGCCTGCCTTTAATCCAGACATTGAAAATGTGTGAAGGCTGAAATATGAGGCGGGAGACTGTTGAACAACTTAAGCTGTACATCAAGCAAGAATGGGAAAGAATTCCACTTCAAAAATGTGTCTCCTCAGTTCCCAAACCTGCACTGAGTGTTGTTACAAGGAAAGGCCATGTAACACACTGGTAAAAATGCCCCTCTGGCAACTTTTTGCTGCCATTAAAATCTAAGTTCATGATTGTTTGCAAAAAATAAGAAAGTTTCTCAGTTCAAATGTTAAGTATCTTGTCTTTGCAGTCTATTCAATTGAATATAAGTTGAAAAGGATTTGCAAATCATTGTATTCTCTTTTTATTTACCATTTACACAAGGTGCTTTTGGCTTTTGTATGAAATAGGCAACATTTTAAGAAAGAATCAAAGATATAATTCTACACATTGAGTATACTAGAGTGCTAAAACTGCCGAGAGTTTATCAATAATTAATATATCAGTTTGCAGATTTTTAAACATCACAAAATAATTTTCCTTTTTAGAGGAAGTTTGATTTTGAGTTTTTTGTTTAGTTTTTAATACATAAACAAGGGTAATTGTTTTTTTTAATCACTTTGCATTTCATTTCTTTTAAATTGACAACAATTTAATAGTCATTTAAATGTGTGTAACAGATGAATAAGCAGCACAGTTACAGCATAAATAAATATTCATGAATGAATTAGTCATCTTTGTTGTGAGTAAGCACATGCCTAAAATAACTTAAGCTGCATTTAGAAGTCCAAGGAAAAATGAGAGCCATTAAATATGTGTACGCTTTGTGATGTGATTAGTTGTTAAGATAATGGTTGACTAATTGACTATCAAAATAATGGTTAGTTGCAGTCCGAGTGTTGAGAAAAGACCCAATCGTCTGACCCACACATCCTCTTCCCCGTCAAGTTAAAGATACCTTGTAGTTTACATTTTTCACACCATCCTTTAGAAAGAGAAGATGGTGGAAAAGGAAGTGATGTGCTTGATGTTGGTGGCTACAAAAACAAATTCTGATATAAACTCCTCATCATGTAATCACTTCCACAAATGTGCTTTTGTCATAAACGTCCAGAGACTTTCAGACTTCAAGGCTTGCAGGAATCATGCACACCATTTTCCATGGCGGCCCACCCGCCTTGCTGCTCTTTCACCCAGGCCTCGGAGAGGCAAGTCTTGACTATGAAGGCCATTTCTTTCACCCAACTGTGATGTGGCCTTCATAGTCAAGACTTGCCTCTCCCCCTGAGTGGAAGAAGTGGCCTTCATAGTCAAGACTTCCTTCTACCTCTGGGTGGAACAAGTGGCCTTCATAGTCAAGACGTGCCTCTCCCCCTGAGTTGAAAAAGTGGCCTTCATAGTTAAGGCTTGTTTCTTCTCCTGGGTGAAAGAAGTGGCCTTCATCGTCAAGACTTCCCTCTACCTCTGGGTGGAACAAGTGGCCTTCATAGTTAAGAATTGTTTCTCCCCCTGGGTTAAAGAAGTGGCCTTCATAGTCAAGACTTGTTTCTCCCCCTGGCACAGGAAGTGGCCTTCAGAGTCAAGACTTGCCTCTCTCTATCTGGGTGAAAGAAGTGGCCTTCATAGTCTTGACTATGAAGGCCACTTCTTGTGCCAGAACAAGGCTGTATGCCTCCTTCTGTCCGCAGGTCTGCCAACAGCAGCAGGAGGTGAATGACCTGGCTACTATTCTGATATTAATAGCCCGGCTGTGAGTGGACACACTAAGAGGAGGCGGCTTTACCCGAATGAAGGCACGCTCGGAGGAACCTGCTGGGATGAGTAATGTCTTCATCCACCAGAGGGGAGAGGAGGAGGGGACGCTGGGAGGTATGTTGAAGATAAACACAACAGGGGAGCGCGGGAGGGGCTCCTGAGGATTCTGAAAACTTCTGGAACTCTAACCGGTTTACATTTGCTTGGCGAGGAGTGAGAGCGCCCTACCTCTTTGTCGATCTTCAGGAGCTTCTTCACTGCCACTTCCTTGTCCTGAGACACCCACAAGGCCCTGTAGACGCTCCCGAAGCTGCCTCCTCCGCAGTTCTCGTAGAAGAGCAGGTCCTGGTGCTTGATCTGCACAAACGAGGAGCCGGGGGACGACATGGCATGCTGCCTCGCGCACACACCGCTCCCCCACGCCGACCTCTGGACGCTGAAGATGAGGAGCAAACAGGAGAGCGGTCAGCAGAGGTGATTGTCACCGAGAAGAGAGCAGAAAGTGCTGGAAAGAGGAGGCGGGGTTACTGTGTGTGTGTGTGTGTGTGTGTGTGTGTGTGTGTGTGTGTGTGTGTGTGTAGGCCTTCAGTGCAAGGTGTGACATTGCCTACTAGTGGCGAGGAAGGGGAACTACAGCAAAGATGGGGGGTGAGCGAGTTGTCTCAGTTACGCTTTGCTGCAGCACACTCAAATATGGTCAGTGGCATTCAGGGCAGTCCTCCTTCCTGGAGAAGTCTGGCTATATAAAGCTCTCCAAACTGCATGAGTGCACGCACACAGACAGACACACACACACACACACACACACACACACACACACACACACACACACACACACACACACACACACGCACACACACACCGAGCCTGTAACGTGACAGACATAGTAAGTCAGATAGCAACAAGGGTAGATGCCACAAATAATAGTAGACTGCACCTCACAGTGGGAGTTAGTCACCCGCCCAGGAATGAGCGCTGACATCAGCAGGCAGGACAGGAGAGCCGCTGGACATCACTGGTGAGCTCAGCTGGGAAGACTTCACACTGGATCAGTCCAGCACGGCCAGAGGAGGCCGGGCCAGCAGAGTGCTTCCATCTTGACACTAATCAACATTTGTCATTCCACATGAAATACACAGTTTGTGTCTCATTTAGCTGCAAATGACACAAAAGACTATTTCATTATTATTCTTTTAAAAAGTGGTTCATTATTTTTGGCCAATTTGACAAAAAGATCTAAATTTGAAAAATGTATGAATTACACTGTACCGGTATTCACATTTGTGTATAAGATGAGAAAATGAAAGTAAAACATACTTTTCAATCAGGCAGAGATAACTTTAGTGATAAAGATTATGCTGAAAGTCCCCACATCCTTTGGAATGGTGCAAAAAGTTCAGTGAGCACAAAAAAACTGTAGAATCTTCAACTGAAGAATTTTTAAAATGTAAAACAGCAACTCATGTGTGTCATTTCCAGCTAACGTACACATCCAACAAACAAACATCTGTATGGTATAAATGATTTTATATTGATTATCGTTCATAAATATTAATTGTACATTTTCACTGGGTTTTCTGTGGGTAATTTAATTTGAAACACAACAAATGTTTTGCAAAATAATGTGAAATATCGTACAAAAAGGCCATTTGTCTTTTGTAGTGGCGTAGTTCTGCACGGCTTCATCTTTCTAATGTATTGTTTACTCCAATAAACTGACTAACAAACACTTACTGGGTTCACAAAGGCAGCATTTGCAAAGATATATGGCCTGATTTACTACTGCAGCGCATGCTAAATAGCGTGTGCAATCTATAAAATAGTGTGTACTATTAGTGGGCGTGTTGCATGCGATCTACAGTACTACGACTGCATGTGCAATTGAAAAGTGGTGCAGGCCGCCTTATTTAAATGAGGGTTTTGCATGTCCTATATAGGGCATCACCGTCGAGACACTCATGTACTGTACATTCATGTCATTATGCTCCCACTTACGGCGTTTTGCCATGTTTGCAAGCAAGCAGGAGATATCCACGACATTTTACAGGAAATCTAGAAGCAGTCGTGCAGTACATCTACATTACTTACTTTCTTTTTTTTGTAAACGCCGAGGGAGGCAGAACTACTGTGCTCAAGACGCAAAAAATGCAAGAGTTGTTATCATATAATATCGTATATGTGGAAAATAAACAAAAAATGTTCAATGAAACCAAAACGCATTAATTTAAATATGTTTTAAGCCACCCCTAAGTCATCCACCAGCAATGAAATTATGAAAAGACGTTGCTGAATAGATTATTTTGGATCGTAGACATGGACAGAAGATTGTCTTTGCAGCGCGAGCTCTTCTTTCTCACAGCCGTGTGTGGAACTGTGTCAGATTGCGTTTTCAAACTTGCTAAATAAAAGGCAAACGGGTGCCTCCCCAAACGGTGATGAACATTGGTAAATCAAATTGCACGTGCAGTTTAAAATCTTTGCTTTTTCTCCTCCCAGTACAGTGACTATTTTGATGATCAGCATATATTCTGCATGTTAATGACGACAAGAGGAGCAAAAGGCATTACAACGCTCACTGAAGATCCACTTTTTAGTAGATCCGCTTTGTTTGTGCTATCAAGTTTGCACATGATTTAGTTGGTGCAAATCTAGTGTAGGTGTACCTCCAGTAATATACAAAACAACGAGAAACATATAAGGATTAGCACTTCTGGCTAAGAACAAGGTCGTGAGTGTTAAACAATCCTCTTCTTTATTGTCAACATGTAGAGCACACAGAGCGTCTTCTTGTGACAGAAGCAAGCCTTAAGTTCTCGCTACACACCACATCCAAAGCTCCTGAGAGCAAATCAAAACTGACTGACAGTTGTCACTAACGCACCCAAAATGTACAAATAAATACAAATCAAAAAACACAAGACACTGCAAACGATATGCGTCTTTTCCCAAAGCAAGAACTGACCTCAGAACAGCTCTGAGTCGTCCAGTCAGGTTTCAACTACAAATACTTGGTCATGAAGTTTGAAGCGTCTCCTAATTCCTCAATAATGGTGTGTCATCCAGTATATGAGACATTAGTTCTTGTGTGACTGATAGAACTCCACAGTTTAGAAGATGAAGTCATGCAGGATATGGATTCAAGTTCTACACTTTGAACTAACAGTTCCCAGAACAGAAACAACTACTACTCGATCTGAGGGCGAGAGGAAGAGGCCTTTATACGTCTTTAGCATCCTTTTCAGTGTGTGTTGCTACTTAGCGTCCATCAGCTGTGAAATCTCAAGTCCGGCGAGGCTCCAGCCTGTAGGAGAGCTGAGTCAGCGCCCTCTGGTTGTCGATCACGCACAGCTTCCTGACGTAACCTCTGACCTCTGCCTGGTTCTTGTTGGGTTGGCAGATGTCGGGATCTAACGCAGCGACAGAGGACAAGTGCTGCCAATACGGTATGAAGTTGTTTTAAAAAAGATGTGCGGACTTACTGAAAGGCTGGCTTCTACAGTGCCTCACTTGTCGGATGGTGTTGGCTATAATGCGCTGGTGAAGAAAAGACCGCAGGTTACAACACTCAACTTAGATTCTCATTTCTTTTTCCTATCAACAAAATGACATCTTCCTATATCTGGGGTCTAGAGGGCAAGCCAGAGCTTTTCCTCCTGTCACTCACACATACTAGAGAGACAAGAGACCCGCTCGGAAAAAAAGAGTGTTTTTAACGGTTGGATAAGTTAGCAAACATGATGCTAGTTTTAAAATAATGAGGTCACCGAGCGACATAGTGAAACCTCCGTTTACAAACCTCTCATTGTGCAAACTTTTCTATTCACGGACCGAATAAAAACAAGATTTGTTGCACTATTGTTGCATCCATCCAGCGCAGCCTTTTTGTGCCCGGCAGCAGATCCATGGGGGGCGGATCTCGAGGGCTCATTCATCCAGCAGAGTACTTCTGTCGTCTACTCTGTTCAAGTCTTTTTACAACATTTGTCTAGTATTCAGGCCAAAAGACTGAATTGTACAAGCGCTTGAAACGTTCAGAGGGATTCCACAGCGTTGTCGACACTGACGCCCCCACACTGCATGACAATAAGATTAACCGACAAGGTGAAGCCAGATCACTGTTGCGACACGGTTTTAAAAGATGAAGAATTGTGTGATTTCCAACTGGTGCTTAGCTAGTGACCCTAACCCCAACCGTAACCCCTGCCACCCGGCGAAGGAAACTCATTTGGGCCGCTTGTACCCGTGATCTTGTCCTTTCGGTCATAACCCAAAGCTCATGACCATAGGTGAGGATGGGAACATAGATCGACCGGTAAATTGAGAGCTTTGCCTTCCGGCTCAGCTCCTTCTTCAACACAACGGATCAATACAGCGCCCGCATTACTGAATACGCCGCACCGATCCGCCTGTGGATATCACGATCCGCTCTTCCATCACTCGTGAATAAGACTCCGAGGTACTCCACGTGGGGCAGGAGATCCTGGCCAGATGAAGCCATCAGGACCACATCATCTGCAAAAAGCAGAGACCTAATTCTGCAGTCACCAAACCGGATCCCCTCAACGCCCTGACTGCGCCTAGAAATTCTGTCCATAAAAGTTATGAACAGAATGGGTGACAAAGGGCAGCCTTGGCGGAGTCCAACCCTCACTGGAAACGGTGTCTTACTTACATTGTAGTAAGTCAGCCATAATTCAATCGTTTTGAAAAAAACACAAGCACACACATTGATAAGGTGTTATTTTTCGTGCTATGGCACCATCTTTTGGACGAGTTCACTCACTGCAGATGCTACAGTGTCCTTCCATTTCGACCTTTTAACCGGAAGTAGAAGTGCCATTTAGTCTTGTGGCTGTCCACAGCGTTTCTATTCGTATGGATTCTCCATTCATCACCACAAGCAACTTTTTGTAAGTTTCACACTTTTACGAGTGTCTGTGTTAGTATTAACCGATAAAGATTCCTCAGTAAACTAACCCAAGACGTCATCGTGAACTTATTGAGTCTGTTTAGCTGAGTGGAGAGCTAGCTTGGGGGTCCATGTCAATGACTTCTGTTTTGTTTGATCATCCGTTTTACTGCCGTGTTAGAGACACAGTTTGGGAACAATTAAGGTATGTAAATAAATGTTTACAAAATATTTTTGTATAAATAATTACCTTCACAAAGTATGTATCTGCGGCTTATAGTCTGGTGCGTGTAATATAATATCATTTAGTTTTTTTATAAACACCTTGTCATGTTTGTTTGATTTATACTACACTGTGTATTGTGTAGTAAGTGTACCAACTATGGACTTTTTTTCAAGGACCAATATCATGCTTACATTCTTGCTTCTGGAGGAACTTGCTTCAACTTTTCTATTTATGAACCCGATCAAGAACCGCTTAAGTTTGTGAATTGAGGTTCCACTGTATCGTTTTTTTTTCCAATGAAATGTTTTGTCTTGAAAAATCATTTTCCAAACACAAGGGGTTGTCTTATGTTCAGGTTGAATTTTACCGTAAATTCACAACATAATTTCTAATAAAGATTTTGGGACAAAGAAAACATCTTGGGACACTAAATGAAATCAACCTTTTTGTCTTGAATATATTACCAAATATACTGGTGTACACTTACCATTTTCTCAAAATTGACCATGCTGTCAATGAATGTCTTGTTTCCTTCATGTGTGAAGGTCATATCTGCAATAGAATTGAACAGCCGGACGACAATATTGCTAGAAACAAGATGTGCTCTCAAAGTCTGTGTTTGCAGCAAAAGGTAGGTCTGGGTTCACATTGCTGGCATATTGTTGTGTTCCCATTGTAAAGCAGAAGAAAATGTAAACACAACTGACTATTGAATGTTACCTTTGAGGAGGAGGGGCATAAACGGGATGATTGGGGGTTCCAGCTTGGTAACAGTTAGTCGGTAGGATCTATGGTTCCTAGATGGGTCCTGGAAACACAGACATACCAGAATGACGGGTGTTCCGCTGCTCATTTCAAGGCATCCAGTCTGCAACTCACCATCATGCTCTCAAACTCCGCGTAGAACTTCTTAAACTTGGTCGGTAGTTTCTAGCAGGGAGAGACAGGAGTTATCACTCCATGATTGTGTGGATGTATTGTGTGATGTTTACCTCCCACGTCTGACTCAGTCTGCTCACAGCAGGGTTGCTCATGCCCATGATGATGGCAAAGAAGGAATTCAGGTTCTTGAACTCGCGACAACTAGCAACAAACAAGGTTTTTACGGCTCTTCATTCTTGCACGCAGCTTTCTGGTGGCAAGGCAATATGGAGATGGTGGTCATGCTTACTGTGCAGCAATCTTGATGAACTTCTTGAGGAGCTGAACCCTCTTACTGAGCTGTCCACACAGGCACACTTCTGTGACC
>NC_084624.1:49082308-49149808 GCF_033978795.1 Nerophis ophidion
ACCTCCAAAATGCACCTGGGGATAGGCCCCTTTCACCTCCAAAATGCACCTGGGGATAGACCCCTTTCACCTCCAAAATGCACCTGGGGATAGGCCCCTTTCACCTCCAAAATGCACCTGGGGATAAGCCCCTCCCACCTCCAAAGACATGCACCTGGGGATAGGCCCCTCTCACCTCCAAAGACATGCACCTGGGGATAGGCCCTTTTCACCTCCAAAATGCACCTGGGGATAGGCCCCTTTCACCTCCAAAATACACCTGGGGATAGACCCCTTTCACCTCCAAAATGCACCTGGGGATAGGCCCCTTTCACCTCCAAAATGCACCTGGGGATAAGCCCCTCCCACCTCCAAAGACATGCACCTGGGGATAGGCCCCTCTCACCTCCAAAGACATGCACCTGGGGATAGGCCCTTTTCACCTCCAAAATGCACCTGGGGATAGGCCCCTTTCACCTCCAAAATACACCTGGGGATAGACCCCTTTCACCTCCAAAATGCACCTGGGGATAGGCCCCTTTCACCTCCAAAATGCACCTGGGGATAAGCCCCTCCCACCTCCAAAGACATGCACCTGGGGATAGGCCCCTTTCACCTCCAAAATGCACCTGGGGATAAACCCCTTTCACCTCCAAAATGCACCTGGGGATAGGCCCCTTTTACCTCCAAAGACATGCACCTGGGGATAGGTCCCTCCCACCTCCAAAGACATGCACCCGGGGATAGGCCCCTCCCACCTCCAAAGACATGCACCTAGGGATAGGTTGATTGGCAACACTAAATGGTAGCTAGAGTGTGAATGTTGTCTATATGTGTTGGCCCTGTGATAAGGTGGCGACTTGTCCAGGGTGTACCCCACCTTCCGCTCGAATGCAACTGATAGGCTCCAGCACCCCCCCCCCCGTGTCCCCAAAAGGGACAAGCGGTAGGAAATGGATGGATGGACAACCAAGTTCTGTAACATTCACAGCTTGACGAAGCAATGATGTGTTCAATGCCCCCTCCAGTGTCGTAAAAGTGAACTTCACTCAAGCAACCCAATGACACAAAAAGAAAACAAGCACTACAGAGACAGTCTTTTGTACTCACGGTACCTGAGAATCGAAACCTGTACTAAACAATGTACTTTGTGTGTGTCCATGTGTTTAAAAATAACACTTCATTTTTTATCCCACATTCAACAGTGAGCTGATTATGCTAACCGTGCTGTCCAGGTGCTATATTTTGTTAGTGTCATTTGCACGTGTTAATTTAGTAAGACTTTGCATGCAGTTGCAATTTCAATACATTAGTTGGCAGTAATGTGTCGACTACAGTGTGTTGCTTAGCCATTATGATGAATGTAGTTATTTCTTGCTCGCTAGAAAGTGTTTATACTGTAAGTATTGAACTTAGTACACACACGTTTGATTGTAACATGCATCTTAGGTCCAGTTTACACTGCATTCCAAATTAGAGTTTTGTGCCCTCAAGTGACACAGATCTGATTTTTTTTTCTCCAGTCTAAACGCACCAAAGTGCTTCAAATCTGATCTTTTAGCATCAGACTCAGACCACATCAGGAGGTAGTCCTGAATCTGATTGGGATCTGATCTTTTCAAATGTGACTTCGATCTAAACGCGATGCGACCTGAATGTGATGTTTTGGTCATCTTTGTACAAGCTCCGTCACTCGTGTGTGTTGGAAATACTCAGTCGCCTGCAGAAATGTGTATTTCATCACTACAGCTGGTCTCTGTTTGTATTAAAGACGACCAAATTGTGTCAATAGTGCTTGAGTAAAAGTTTACATGTAATATATGAATATACATTTTGATTCTGAAGAAATAGTGATTGTTGAAAGACAAGAAATGAGGCTGTGGAGCATTTGTTTTGAAAAATAAATCTGATGTCCGTGTCTCCTCTACTTAGCAGACATAGGAAGATGACAAATATATGACACTATAAACATCTATTCATAATTTATATGACTTTACTTTCACCTCAAAACACTCATTTTTAAGGTGTTGTGACTTTTATTTTATTTTGTAGTAGAAGCCACTTCCTCCCGGTCAACTTCCTTTGTTTTCACTTTATGGGCGTGTTTACACAGGAGTCTGATAACCATCACATTTTCCTTGCAGTGTAAACAGTCAACTGGAAAAAATCAGATCTCCAAAAAATCCGATTTGGGCCACTTTGTCCTGCAGTGTGAACGTAGTCCTAGTTTTTGAGGTGGCATGCTACTTAGTAGCATGTCTATGGAAAATCCAATGTAAATTACAATCAAGCTAGCGCATTTTGAAAAGCGGTGCCTTACTGTATGTTTGAGTGTTTTCTCTCAGGCATACTTGCTTTGACGGCAAGGGAAAGTGGAACTTTACCTAAAGGCCAATTTGACTAAGTCTGCTGTTAGTGCTGCTTGACTGCTTGTTTAAAGTGTGATGTGACATCACAGCAAAATTGTCAAAAAAAGCCACAATTTGTTTTCACGCGAATGTATGCCCGCTAGTCCCCATGGTATTTGGTCAGTGCCGATAAAAGTACATAATTCGGTACCCATCCCTAGAGCTGCATGGAGTAAGCGTGTTAGCACACACTCCAGAGTTCTTAGCTGGTGCAGGACAGTTCATGTTCAAGTCTACTGACATGCCACCGGACATGAGGGTATGCCAAGGTGGCAAAGAGTGGAGAGAAAAGGATATTGTGCCATAAGTAGCGGGCACAGCTGGCTGTTGGGCATGAAGACACAGTGCATTAGGACAAAGTCATCCACTGCTGGGTCTGGGAGAAGACAAGCAGAATAAAAAGGGCGCAAGGAAAGAAGAAAGTTGATAGCTGTGAGGACCAGGTTTATCTGTTAGAGGTGTCCTATTTTCTGTTTGGCAACCTGGTTCACTGTGATGGATGTCCATTCTCATGGTCTCCAGAAAGTGTTCAAGAATCTTCTCCGGAGCCCCAGAGATTACAGTGTACCTGCAAAACATGTCGGAGGACTTGATTTCTTTTTAACTTTGGGTGGGATGACAAGAAGGAAGAGGCGATACATACTTGATGCTACCCAAAGTGGAGGCACGAGGACTCTTCTCCAACACCAGCACAGCTTGTTCGTGTTCTTTCAAACGCACCGTGTTGGCCTCCACATCCTGCATGTCCAAGCAAGGCATTACTAATGTCTGCCATCAGAGGGTGACACACTTAGCAGCACTAATGTGACGTGTGCTTGTGTGGACCTTCTCAGTTATAAAAAGCACATGTCCACTATTATGCAAAATGTACTTTTCAGTCCCTACAGGATGTTGCCATGTGGCAATCGCACCTAATCTTGCAAATTCAACCAATTCTCGCAAAATTATGCGCGGCCTCACAACTTTGTCCATGTACATTTTGGCCAGTCAGCATCAATTTCACCAATAATATTTGTCCCAGAGCAGCGCTAAAAGGCACATGTCAAACGTCTACTCAAAATGTTTGTTCCTCGTGTAGAGAAAGCAGGAACAACAACTATATATCAACTATCTATTGCTCAAACAACAAAATATTCATCCTCCTACATAACTCAAACCTGCTTCAGCCCTAAGCCTTCTGGGTAATGTAGTATACCTCCTAATTCACCTGTATCTTACATGTATTTATTCAGGGCATGACAATTAAGAATAGCCTTTCATTTGCAATGCTGACTTAGCAAAGAGGCAGCATTTACATGTCAGATGTTGAAGTGTGATGATAATCTCTCCGAATGAATTCAAACACTAATTTGATCAATACATGTAAGCCATGTGGAGGCCACATTGGGGCCTGTGCGGGTTTACACATGTGGTCCTAGAGCCTCTTTTTGAGCACCAAATCTGTCATTTCCCTCGCTCCTCCACATTTTGACGTTTGGCAACCATGATATCTCCTCTCACCGCCTCTAGCCAGATGAGCCCGCCCTGTTCAACTCTTCATGGAGTGCAGCTTAGGGACACAATAGCAGGCTTTGCTACAGATCTTAAAATAAAGCCTGTCCACTGGTCAGCCACAGAAGTGAGGTGTACACCCAGCACACTTGTGACATCACTCCCTGAGGGCACCTCTCGCTATTATGTACAGTATGTATTGTCATTGACCTTCAGGGGACGTTTACATATCACATCCATCATGACTACATGTGTATTTACATATCACATCCATCATGACTACATGTATATTTACATATCACATCCATCATGACTACATGTGTATTTACATATCACATCCATCATGACTACATGTGTATTTACATATCACATCCATCATGACTACATGTGTATTTACATATCACATCCATCATGACTACATGTGTATTTACATATCACATCCATCATGAGTACATGTGTATTTACATATCACATCCATCATGACTACATGAATATTTACATATCACATCCATCATGAGTACATGTGTATTTACATATCACATCCATCATGAGTACATGTGTATTTACATATCACATCCATCATGACTACATGAATATTTACATATCACATCCATCATGAGTACATGTGTATTTACATATCACATCCATCATGACTACATGTGTATTTACATATCACATCCATCATGAGTACATGTGTATTTACATATCACATCCATCATGACTACATGAATATTTACATATCACATCCATCATGAGTACATGTGTATTTACATATCACATCCATCATGACTACATGTGTATTTACATATCACATCCATCATGAGTACATGTGTATTTACATATCACATCCATCATGAGTACATGTGTATTTACATATCACATCCATCATGAGTACATGTGTATTTACATATCACATCCATCATGACTACATGTGTATTTACATATCACATCCATCATGACTACATGAGTATTTACATATCACATCCATCATGACTACATGTGTATTTACATATCACATCCATCATGACTACATGTGTATTTACATATCACATCCATCATGACTACATGTGTATTTACATATCACATCCATCATGACTACATGAGTATTTACATATCACATCCATCATGACTACATGTGTATTTACATATCACATCCATCATGAGTACATGTGTATTTACATATCACATCCATCATGACTACATGTGTATTTACATATCACATCCATCATGACTACATGTGTATTTACATATCACATCCATCATGACTACATGAGTATTTACATATCACATCCATCATGACTACATGTGTATTTACATATCACATCCATCATGAGTACATGTGTATTTACATATCACATCCATCATGACTACATGTGTATTTACATATCACATCCATCATGAGTACATGTGTATTTACATATCACATCCATCATGACTACATGTGTATTTACATATCACATCCATCATGAGTACATGTGTATTTACATATCACATCCATCATGACTACATGAGTATTTACATATCACATCCATCATGACTACATGTGTATTTACATATCACATCCATCATGACTACATGTGTATTTACATATCACATCCATCATGACTACATGTGTATTTACATATCACATCCATCATGACTACATGTATATTTACATATCACATCCATCATGACTACATGTGTATTTACATATCACATCCATCATGAGTACATGTGTATTTACATATCACATCCATCATGACTACATGTGTATTTACATATCACATCCATCATGAGTACATGTGTATTTACATATCACATCCATCATGACTACATGTGTATTTACATATCACATCCATCATGAGTACATGTGTATTTACATATCACATCCATCATGACTACATGAGTATTTACATATCACATCCATCATGACTACATGTGTATTTACATATCACATCCATCATGACTACATGTGTATTTACATATCACATCCATCATGACTACATGTATATTTACATATCACATCCATCATGACTACATGTGTATTTACATATCACATCCATCATGACTACATGTGTATTTACATATCACATCCATCATGACTACATGTGTATTTACATATCACATCCATCATGAGTACATGTGTATTTACATATCACATCCATCATGACTACATGAGTATTTACATATCACATCCATCATGAGTACATGTGTATTTACATATCACATCCATCATGACTACATGTGTATTTACATATCACATCCATCATGACTACATGTGTATTTACATATCACATCCATCATGACTACATGTGTATTTACATATCACATCCATCATGACTACATGAGTATTTACATATCACATCCATCATGACTACATGTGTATTTACATATCACATCCATCATGACTACATGTGTATTTACATATCACATCCATCATGACTACATGTGTATTTACATATCACATCCATCATGACTACATGTGTATTTACATATCACATCCATCATGACTACATGTGTATTTACATATCACATCCATCATGACTACATGAGTATTTACATATCACATCCATCATGACTACATGTGTATTTACATATCACATCCATCATGACTACATGAGTATTTACATATCACATCCATCATGACTACATGTGTATTTACATATCACATCCATCATGACTACATGTGTATTTACATATCACATCCATCATGACTACATGTGTATTTACATATCACATCCATCATGAGTACATGTGTATTTACATATCACATCCATCATGACTACATGAATATTTACATATCACATCCATCATGAGTACATGTGTATTTACATATCACATCCATCATGAGTACATGTGTATTTACATATCACATCCCTCATGAGTACATGTGTATTTACATATCACATCCATCATGAGTACATGTGTATTTACATATCACATCCATCATGACTACATGTGTATTTACATATCACATCCATCATGACTACATGTGTATTTACATATCACATCCATCATGACTACATGAGTATTTACATATCACATCCATCATGACTACATGTGTATTTACATATCACATCCATCATGAGTACATGTGTATTTACATATCACATCCATCATGACTACATGTGTATTTACATATCACATCCATCATGACTACATGTATATTTACATATCACATCCATCATGAGTACATGTGTATTTACATATCACATCCATCATGACTACATGAGTATTTACATATCACATCCATCATGACTACATGTGTATTTACATATCACATCCATCATGACTACATGTGTATTTACATATCACATCCATCATGAGTACATGTGTATTTACATATCACATCCATCATGACTACATGAGTATTTACATATCACATCCATCATGAGTACATGTGTATTTACATATCACATCCATCATGACTACATGTGTATTTACATATCACATCCATCATGACTACATGTGTATTTACATATCACATCCATCATGACTACATGTGTATTTACATATCACATCCATCATGAGTACATGTGTATTTACATATCACATCCATCATGACTACATGTGTATTTACATATCACATCCATCATGACTACATGTGTATTTACATATCACATCCATCATGAGTACATGTGTATTTACATATCACATCCATCATGACTACATGTGTATTTACATATCACATCCATCATGACTACATGTGTATTTACATATCACATCCATCATGACTACATGTGTATTTACATATCACATCCATCATGACTACATGAGTATTTACATATCACATCCATCATGACTACATGTGTATTTACATATCACATCCATCATGACTACATGTGTATTTACATATCACATCCATCATGACTACATGTGTATTTACATATCACATCCATCATGACTACATGAGTATTTACATATCACATCCATCATGACTACATGTGTATTTACATATCACATCCATCATGACTACATGTGTATTTACATATCACATCCATCATGACTACATGTGTATTTACATATCACATCCATCATGACTACATGTGTATTTACATATCACATCCATCATGAGTACATGTGTATTTACATATCACATCCATCATGACTACATGAATATTTACATATCACATCCATCATGAGTACATGTGTATTTACATATCACATCCATCATGAGTACATGTGTATTTACATATCACATCCCTCATGAGTACATGTGTATTTACATATCACATCCATCATGAGTACATGTGTATTTACATATCACATCCATCATGACTACATGTGTATTTACATATCACATCCATCATGACTACATGTGTATTTACATATCACATCCATCATGACTACATGAGTATTTACATATCACATCCATCATGACTACATGTGTATTTACATATCACATCCATCATGAGTACATGTGTATTTACATATCACATCCATCATGACTACATGTGTATTTACATATCACATCCATCATGACTACATGTATATTTACATATCACATCCATCATGAGTACATGTGTATTTACATATCACATCCATCATGACTACATGAGTATTTACATATCACATCCATCATGACTACATGTGTATTTACATATCACATCCATCATGACTACATGTGTATTTACATATCACATCCATCATGAGTACATGTGTATTTACATATCACATCCATCATGACTACATGAGTATTTACATATCACATCCATCATGAGTACATGTGTATTTACATATCACATCCATCATGACTACATGTGTATTTACATATCACATCCATCATGACTACATGTGTATTTACATATCACATCCATCATGACTACATGTGTATTTACATATCACATCCATCATGAGTACATGTGTATTTACATATCACATCCATCATGACTACATGTGTATTTACATATCACATCCATCATGACTACATGTGTATTTACATATCACATCCATCATGAGTACATGTGTATTTACATATCACATCCATCATGACTACATGTGTATTTACATATCACATCCATCATGACTACATGTGTATTTACATATCACATCCATCATGACTACATGTGTATTTACATATCACATCCATCATGACTACATGAGTATTTACATATCACATCCATCATGACTACATGTGTATTTACATATCACATCCATCATGACTACATGTGTATTTACATATCACATCCATCATGACTACATGTGTATTTACATATCACATCCATCATGACTACATGTGTATTTACATATCACATCCATCATGAGTACATACCCTGAGTATCCTGTTGAAATCCTCCTTGTCCACGCGAAGAAAGTGACAATTGTCCTCTCGTAGCACAATGGAGGCGGCACGTGGTGAGTCTGTGACCAGGGCCAACTTTCCAAAGTCATCTCCCTCATGGAGCGTACACACCACCCCCTAACACACACACGCACACACAGTTTTCACATCAACTTAAAAGGGAACTGCACTTTTTTTTTGGAATGTTGCCTATCGTTGACAATCATTATGACAGACAAGAACATACTTGACTTTTTTATGTAATATGTACACTATTTACCATATTTTGGTCATTTTAATCAATAGCGGGACTTCCTTCTTTGGCGCATTCATTTCCGTTTCCATAGCAGTGCCAATCCCACTTCCGGCATCTACTGCGTTCCTACTTCCGCAAACAAACACACGAGTGTGTTGTAATCATGGCAGACTTGGTAGCAGACGACGAAGACGACTATTTTTGGACAAATGAGGATCCACAAGGTTGTGTTTTTGAAACTGAATATACTGAGGATGAACGGCTGCTTATAGAAGCGAGCACGGAGAAGAGGCTGAAGCGGTGGTGGTCATGCTGCAAATCTGGCACTTTTGAGCCAAGTTACGTTGAATAATGGGAGTCCTCAAATCAACTAGAAACGTCCCTTGCCAGCTTGACGGAACAAACAAATATCCATCGTGTGTCCCGATAGTATTGTTCATAATACATGCAGCACATCACCGTACAACTACAGAACATACGCTGTCTGGTTAGCTGTGTACAAACAGAACATGAAATAATACTTCACAGATTGATTGTTCATGTTTTTCACTCAGTACAGATTGGTGTTCTATCACAGTGTTGTGTATTACAAACTCAAATGCGTTTCGTGCTGACGTAGAATCTACTTCATCTCTAACTTTTAGAGCTAATACCGTAGCACACCGATGTGTTACTATGCTAGAAAAAGAGTTCCTCTGTGTTCAATCTTACAATTACAACGTTGCTACAGCTTGATATAATACAGGTTACACAACGTAAATAAAGTATCGTTGACGCTTTTTGAAGGCGTTTTTAAAGTTATTTAGAGGTAGAATTGATTAATCACATTAGCTGCATTGCTAGCCACCAAGAACGAGACAAGTTTTATATGATAGAAAGCCAATGATTGTCAATGATAAGCAAATTCCCCCTAAAAAGTGCAGTTTGCCTTTCAAGCCTGGAGAAAGGTGCTGGAGCACTCACAAGTGGAACGACTCATCTGTTGTGAACATGTGCATGCATTTAAGTGTCTGTGTGTACTACTGTGCACAACAAATGGCCCTAATGCCATTAAGAATGTGCCTGCTCTGCATGCCAACACTCACCTTGCCATAGATAACCACGTTGACTGAGCCCTTCTGGATGATGTACCACGATGTGCCCTCTTCTCCTTGGTTGAACACTGGAAGATGCACAAACACACACATCAGTGGTGCCCACACACATCTTCCTGCACCACTAAGTGGAGACCTACACACAGTTCCGGCTTTAGCGTGTGATTCGAAGATGACAACGCTCGCCAGTTCCCTCTTCACCTAGAAGCAAGAACAAAGCTGGTTTATAGACTTCTTTAGTTCATTTTCATTATCAAATGAGATTAATACTAATGAGCTATCATTACAATAGGAGTTGATCTAATATGTAAGACTATTGAACAAACTTATATTTACATTTTGTTTTGACTGATTTAAAGGGGAACATTATCAGCAGACCTATGTAAGCGTCATTATATACCTTGATGTTGGAGAAAAAAGACCACATATTTTTTAACCGATTTCCGAACTCTAAATGGGTGAATTTTGGCGAATTAAACCCCTTTCTATTATTCGCACTCGGAGCGATGACGTCACAATGTGACATCACATAGGTAGTCAATCCGCCATTTTCTCAAACACATTACAAACACAAAGTCAAATCATCTCTGTTAATTTCCGTTTTTTCGACTGTTTTCCGTACCTTGGAGACATCATGCCTGGTCGGTGTGTTGTCGGAGGGTGTAACAACACGATCAGGGACGGATTCAAATTGACTTACGTGGAGTGTGCATCGATTAGCACAACATGCTAATCGATGCTAACATGCTATTTAGGCTAGCTGTATGTACATTTGTAGCTATATTTGCATCCAGCCTTTCCCTCCGCCCACATTTAATGCCAAACAAACACTGACCAATCGACGGATTTAAGTTGCTCCAGTGTCACAAGATGCGAAAGACCCGATCGTTTGGTCTGCACATTTTACCGGCAATACTAAGGCAGACATGGCACAGAGATGTATGGATATCCTGCAGATGCATTTTCAGCGACAAACTCAACGAAATCACAAAGATTAGTTTTGTTGATGTTATTGACTTATGTGCTAATCAGACATATTTGGTCACGGCATGACTGCCAGTTAATCGATGCTAACATGCTATTTAGGCTAGCTGTATGTACATTTGTAGCTATATTTGCATCCAGCCTTTCCTTCCACCCACATTTAATGCCAAACAAACACTTACCAATCGACGGATTTAAGTTGCTCCAGTGTCACAAGATGCGAATGTCCCGATCGTTTGGTCTGCACATTTTACCGGCAATGCTAAGGCAGACATGGCACAGAGATGTATGGATATCCTGCAGATGCATTTTCAACAAAATCACAAAGATGAGTTTTGTTGATGTTATTGACTTATGTGCTAATCAGACATATTTGGTCACGGCATGACTGCCAGTTAATCGATGCTAACATGCTATTTAGGCTAGCTGTATGTACATTTGCATCCAGCCTTTCCTTCCACCCACATTTAATGCCAAACAAACACTTACCAATCAAAAGATTTAAGTTGCTCCTGCACATTTTACCGGGGATGCTAAGGCAGACATGGCACAGACATGTATGGATATCCTGCGACACTCAATCGTTGGTTAAAAGGCGGTCGCCGAATAGCGTCAATAGCTATTCGCTCAATAGCTTCAGTTTCTTCTTCAATTTCGTTTTCGCCTTTTGCCTCCATACTCCAACCATCCGTTTCAATACATGCGTAATCTGTTGAATCGCTTAAGCCGCTGAAATCCCAGTCTGAATCCGAGCTACCGTAATGTCGCTATATCCCCCATGTTGTTTGTATTGGCATCACTGGATGACAACACAGGAAAATGGATGGAGGCTTCACAGACAGCGAAAATCAGGCACTTTAAAGCCTTTTTTCGGTATATTCCATGATGGGTAAAACTTTGAAAAAAACTTTGAAAAATAAAATAAGACACTGGGAACTGATTTTTATTGGCTTTAACCCTTCTGAAATTGTGATAATGTTCCCCTTTAAAAGGGGAACTGCACTTTTTTAGGTATTTTGCCTATCGATCACAATCGTTATGAAATATGACAATGGATGGATTTAAAAAAAAGTATGAAATAAATGCAATCAAAAGTCTGCTTACAATTGAGCTTGTGGGAGTCGTTCGTTTCTGCATATAAAGTCCTTAAAAAAACATCCAAACACCTTCATTAAGGTTTTATATACATGATGGAAATACATATGTCATGTAGTAATATTTATAATTACATGTGATATTTAAGTAATTTGATCATTTTAAAATTCAATAGTTAATATTTATAACAATATCACTAATACTTGTTGATATTTACTGTATAATAATATCACTACCACTTGTTCATATTTATAATAACAATATGACTAATACTTGTTAAAATTTATAATAACTTATACTTGTTAATGTTTATAATAATATCAATAATACTTGTTAAAATGTATAATAATATAACTTGTACTTGTTAATATTTCTAATAACAATATCACTAATAATTGTTAATATTCAAGTCACAAAATGTAAATGGAGTATTGTTGACTCTTTATGCAAGGTTATTTATTGGATTTTATCGGAATAGTGAAGCCCCCTTTGGCTCCGCTGGAAACTATTATTTACGTTTATTTATTATTTAGAACGCATTAAAAAAAAACATCGGTAGTCATGTCTTTCATAAAGGTTGTGAACGATAGGCAAAATGATTCCCAAAATAGTGCAGTTCCCCTTTAATGGTAAATGAGCTTGCATGTTAAATATACATTTTTAGGTAGATGTTACCCACTAGATATGTAGATGTCTACATGGTGAGTACTTGCAAACAAAAGGCAGAATGTGTTTCCAACACGAGCATGTTGTCTTTAAAAGCAGACTGAAGGACTCACAGTGTTGGAGAGGTGAGCTAAGGCCTTGATGTGAAGCAGCTCGTCATAAATGATCTCCAGGTCGTCCCCCATCCTCTGACCAGGCCTGCACACACACACACACACACACACACACACACACACACACACACACACACACACACACACACACACACACACACACACAGGTTAGTCTCAATGCTGTCACCTTCTATAAAGCACAGCTTCAGTATCAGAGGTGGTTTTAAGTATTGCACGCTTTCACACTGGGAGGTGTTTCCAACTTGTTGGTTAAGGGCCATTCCACCCAATCGGTCCCTTTTGGGTCCCTTTTTGGTCGCTGGAGCCTATCCCAGCTGCATGTGGGCGGAAGGAGGGGTACACCCTGGACTATATATATATATATATATATATATATATATATATATATATATATATATATATATATATATATGTTTTCAAACTCACTTATTAGTTAGGTGTGTGGGTTTTCACTCAGTCAATTATAAAACGATGTTGCACAATAGACGAATATAAAAAATGTTGACTCACGCAAGGACAGGTGCAGCACGAGCACTGATCCTTGCAGCTGTGAGTGGAACTGTCAGTTTGCCCGTGCTAAATAAAACGCTAAATAGTGCTCGCAAAACGGTGGTGAGTGTTCATAAATAACATAGCACATGTTGCATAATTATATTTGCCATATTCTTCTTCCAGTATTTTAATGATTAGCATATATTCTGTATATTAAGATTGCACGTCTTATTCTGCTTACTTAAGTGACGCAATCCACTTGGCAGAGGTTTAGTAGATTAGTTTGTTTGCACATGTTTATAGTCAGTGGCGTTTCCCACCTAAGCCTTCAGCAATGTTCTACTTAGTCCGACTTCAATGTGGCCACAACTATACAGAAACACGTGCACACTACTGAGCATTGAAACACATCAACATTGTACAATTGACGCATTTAAAACTCAATAAACCCGCACCAGCATTAATACATACCTTACCTGGTACTGTCAAAAACTTATCGAAAGTGAAAAAAATCAAGAAATCAAATATTTGAACTCACAATTTGACGTGGTAGAACTCGTAGTGAAATGTGAGGTGAAGTGACTTATATTTATATAGTGCTTTTCTCTAGTGACTCAAAGCGCTTTTACATAGTGAAAGCCAATATCTAAGTTACATTCAAACCAGTGTGGGTGGCACTGGGAGCAGGTGAGTAAAGTGTCTTGCCCAAGGACACAACGGCAGTGACTAGGATGGCGGAAGCGGGGATCGAACCTGGAAGCCTCAAGTTGCTGGCACGGCCACTCTACTAACCGAGCTATACCGCGGGCAAAACGTTTTACCGCCGGGACAGCTTAGCTAGCTTCTGGGGTCGGCCAGCCTCGTCTCACAAGATCTACTTTCTCTTTAAATAACCTTTAAAAGACCTTGCAGATATATATCTGCCACCCAATCAACGTTTTGCTCTCCGTCTTTGTGAGTAGCGGTGATTTCTCTGCCAGCCGGGTATGTCTCTGATGCCACTTCCTGCTTTCGCAAATCACAACTTGTGATAGGATACCACAGTCCCGTTGAATGTTCAGCTACCTAGATGGGCTGCCGTCAAAACTCCATTTGATTGGCTGTTGCAACTGTCTATCAACTGAAAGTTCTCCGTTGATTTACACGGCACAGTTGGCTCAGTAGGCCTCCGGCAGAATTCACGCAGCGCTGGCAACAAGTTAGCAGAACTGTGATTGGATAAAAGCTCTGACGTAAAAGCAAGCAACACTGGAGCCTAATATTACATGAAGAGAACATGATAAATACTTGTATATAATCATGAAAAGTCAATTACGAATAAAATCATGATTTTGAGGAGGCCTTGCTGGTGATAGCACACGGTTAGCAGCTTTAGCGGGGCACACACGGCAGAGATTGGGTGTGATGGTCCTTGTGCAACATGGGAGGGAGCAAACATTCAAGAGAAGAACAATTTGATGGCTACTGACGACTTCCTGAGGATCATGCGCAGCAGTGCATCGGGGCCCATCTGAGCCAGGAAGAGAATGGTCTCCGGCAGTTCCTCCTCACTCTCTCGCTTCTCCTCCTCACTCGGCAGCGGCGTGTCCTCCTCCTCATCATCCAGAAAGCGGTAGAACAGATACTTGTCCTGGAAACCCAGCTCCTGGTCCACTGGGGAGCACACAAAAAGCATTCCTGTCAAACCTATAAACCTGACCGGTATTTAAAGGTCCCATATCAGAGTATTTTGGACATGTTTTCCCATTTGTTCTCATAGTCTACTTCCAGTGCTGGTAGAAGTGTTTTAGTAAGCCTGTCGGCAGCTTCAATGCAAAGGAGGTTAGTGGTGAGGAAAGAAATGAAGATACCATGATTGAGCACCTGGTCTTCCAGCAATGCCTGCCACATGCCAACAGCATGGGAGCGAGTGAGAACACAGGCACTCTGCAGCACAAGCCAGTCCACCAGCTCTGTGCCCACACAGCACTGTCTGCAACACACCGACACATATTGACGCTACACCAGTATTCCAAAGAACTTTTGTCTCTTGAACTTCATCACCTGTAAGTCTTGAGGTGGTATTTCCTGTCTCGGATCATGTGGGGGGCTCTGGACAGGATGGCGTTGCGGAGAACTTTTCCGGCTCTCTGGAGTTTCTCCGAGGGAATCTAAATACAATATCAGGGCTGGTAAAGGAAATAATTACCAACTAACTGAATATACAGTATGTACTCCTCAGACCTTGTCCCCCACAAATTCAAGACTCTGATGGGGAAAAATGCATTCTACTATTTTGCCAGCACACAGTACCAAAACACCTTCAAATTCAAACTTCCCAACTCAATGTTAAAACTGCCATAAAATCATGGCTCAGCTCAAACTCTACCTGATCTCAACCTAAATCTAACCCCAGCAACTCTTCCAAGCATCAAACAGCTTTATATGTGCTTATAGTCTCTATATATTTATATGTGCTTTATATATATTTATTTGTGCTTATCGTCTATATATATTTATATGTATCAGCTTCCAACAGGCTACTTCCGCTTCCTTCCCGCAATGTGCGATCCAAGAACTCCTTCATTCCGCACTCCATCCAGCTGTATAATCACCCCCAGACAGCAATAGATGATATCCGTCTATTACCTGACACCTTCTATGTCAGCTACTCCTCTATTTTATGCTGCGGCTGCCACAAATACTGTAATATTGTACATGTTAATTGGTATATATTGTATATATGTTATAGACATAATATATATGTATATATAATATACTGTACACATATTAAGTATATATTGTATATATTCGCATATATGTTATATCTTATATTTAGTCTATTTATACCTGCATTGTCCTGTCCATCCTTACACTTTCCATCATTGTAACTGAGCTACTGTGTTGAACAAGTTAAGTTCCCTAGTGGATCATTAAAGTTTGTCTAAGTCTAAGTCTATGTGCTTTATATATAGAGAGGTATGCAGACCATCACCGGCCTCAAACCATCGGGGGGTGGACGGAGACAAAGAGAGGACCAATGAGCTAAACCAGTTCTTTAACAGGTTTGACACAGTGGCTCTGACAAGCTCCTGCCCCCCCTCCCAAAGCATGCCAGCCAGGCCCCTGGCAACTTCAGCAAACCAATCCATCCCCCCTCCCCGCCTCACAGCCCCCCAACACCAATGATTACCTCCCCCCACTTAACACCTCACCCTCAGAATGATGACTCCCCCCTCCCCCAACCACCTGAGACCCCCCAGTGTGTCTGTCTGCAGAATGCACAGCTAAATAGGTTACACACAGGCAAGGCTGCAGGTCCTGACGGTGTGAGCCCCAGGGTGCTCAAAGCCTGCGCCCCACAGCTGTGTGGTGGGCTCCAGCACATCTTCAACATCAGCCCTAGACTGCAGAAAGTCCCCACACAGTAAAAAACCTCATGCGTGGTCACCATCCCCAAGTGCACGCGACCCAGCACGTCAAAGGACTACAGACCGGTGGCGCTAATCTCCCATATTGAGAAGACCATGGAGAGGTTGGTCCTGGAACAACTCGACCTGGACCCACTCCAATTTGCCTACCAGCCACGACTGGGAGTGGAGGACGCAGTCATCTACCTGCTGAACCCAGCCCACACCCACCTGGACAAGCCTGCGAGCAGTGTGAGGGTCATGTTTTTTGACTTCTCCAGTGCTTTTGATACCATATGGCCGGGGCTACTGGGTGTGAAGTTGGAGAGGATGCAGGTGGAGGCCCCCTTGGTGACCTGGGTTGTAGATGACCTGACTGACAGACCACAGTACGTGCGACTGCAGGACTGTGTGTCTGACAGGCTGGTCAGCAACACCGGGGCCCCGCAGGGTACAGTCCTCTCCCCGTTCCTCTTCACCATTTACACCACCCATTTCCACTAGCAATCAGAGTCCTGCTACCTTCAGACGTTTTCTGATGACTGCAATAGTGGGGTGTATTGAGGATGGTGATGATGAGGAATACAGGGCACTGGTGGAGGACTTTGTCACATGGTGTGGAAAGAACCACCTCCAGCTCAATGTGACCAAGACCAAGGGGCTGGTTGTAGACCTAGAAAGGAGGAGGAGTACTCCGGTGACCCCTGTTTCCATCAGGGGGGTGGATGTGGACATGGTTGAGGATTATAAATACCTCGGTGTACACATGGACACAAGCCTAATGGGTCAAAACACGCTGAGGTCCTCTACAAGAAGGGACAGATCCGCCTCTACTTCCTCAGGAGGCTAGGATCCTTCAACGTCTGTACAAAGATGTTGAAGATGTTCTACGAGTGGCGGGCGCTTTCTTCTCCCGTCCAAAGGCAAAACCTAGTAACTCACTTCTAGCTGATTTTGAGAAAACAAAGGAAAACCAATCTATCTTGATGCTGTCTTACAAAGATCTACAAAGGCATCAAACGTATAGATGTTCTCTTGAGCTTTCATTTTCTTGCCGATTGAGCCATGGATTGAATCTGCTCTCATGAACGTGTGCCCTTTCTCCAGATATTTGATCACAATCTCGGGTGGGCCCCATTCTGCGTTTGCACATTGGGCAAGAACCGTGTACAGCGTCCAGTTTTTATTTTGACCTCCACAGTTATCTGCCCAAAAGAGTATGCAAGGGGAAGAATCAAGAACAATACATTTAATGAAGGTGCTTGCAACGTCCTGGGCCAATCTTCCAAATATCCCCTCGTGCCATAATATCACATAATCAGCTTGACTGTCGGCCCCCATTCCTGCAAATGTCTCATTAAAGACAATAAGGCGACTGACAAAGGAGCTCCGATTGGTCCATTGAGATACTAGGTTTTTCTGTTGTATCTACGCGGTTATGTGGTAGTTTCTAAGTCCTGCCATGCGTGTAACAGCTTACTTACGGAACAAATAACAATATCACATACATTAATGTAAAGCATATCACCTAGGAACTCCAAAATTATTATCAGCTCAGTTTTGACCAAAATTGAGTTACTGGGTTTTGCCTTTGGACGGGAGTCTTGTACGCCGTGGCTTGCTGGGGCAGCGGGCTGAGAGTGAGGGACGCTAACAGACTGGACAAGTTGGTAGAGAAGGCCAGTAAGGCGTTGGGAGTGGAGCTGGACTCTCTGGCGGTGGTGTCAGAAAGGAGAAGTCTAGCAAAACTCCTAGCCATTATGGACAACACCTCCCACCCACTACACTCGGACCTTGCGGAGAGAATCAGCACGTTCAGTGGAAGGCTCAGACTCCCTAAATGTAACACGGAAGGACACAGGAGGTCCTTCATACCGACAGCCATCAGACTGTATAATGCATATGTTCCTTGACTGCACTTAAATGTAGAATATATGTAAAATATATTTATATAATATAATATATATATAATATATGTCATATATTATTTATTATCATTATTGTTCATTGTGAGCGAACTGTGGTGCTGAATTTCCCCCAGGGATCAATAAAGTACTTTCCATTGTATTCTATATGTGGTTTATATATATTTATATGTGGTTATAGTGTATATATAATTATATGTGTTTTATATATATATAGTGGGGCAAAAAAGTATTTAGTCAGCCAGCGATTGTGCAAGTTCTCCCACTTCAAATGATGACAGAGGTCTGTCATTTTCATCATAGGTACACTTCAACTGGGAGAGACAGAATGTGAAAAAAAATACAGGAATTCACAATGTAGGAAATTTAAAGAATGTATTTGTAAATCATTGTGGAAAATAAGTATTTGGTCAAGCATTCAAAGCTCTCACTGATGGAAGGAGGTTTTGGCTCAAAATCTCACAATACATGGCCCCATTCATTCTTTCCTTAAAGGCCTACTGAAAGCCACTACTAGCGACCACGCAGTCTGATAGTTTATATATCAATGATGAAATATTAACATTGCAACACATGCCAATACGGCCTTTTTAGCTTACTAAATTGCAATTTTAAATCTCCCGGGAGTTTCGTCTTGAAAAGGTCGTGTAATGATGACGTGTACGCAAGACGTCACAGGTTTTTAGGAAGTATGAGCGCTGCACACACACACAGCTAAAAGTCGTCTGCTTTAACGGCATAATTACACAGTATTTTGGAGAACTCCGTTGCTGAATCTTTTGCAATTTTTTCAATTAGTATTGGAGAAGTCACAGTAGCAAGATGGAGTTAGGAATCTTTAGCCTTTAGCCACACAAACACACGGTGATTCCTTGTTTAAAATTCCTGGAGGTGAAACTTTCATATGGATCAGAGCGCGGTCAAGCGAACATGAAACACAACGGAATGTCAACCAGCAGGTTTTGGTGAGAAAATTGTGGTTAAAAAGTCAGTTCTTACCGGAGAAAAGCTGAGCTTGTGCTGTCCATAAAGCTGCCGTCGACTCCCCTGAGACATTGGCGTCAAGACACCCGTGGATGTACACCTCCGACTATCAGGTACTATTTAACTCACTAAAACACTAGCAACACAATAGAAAGATAAGGGATTTCCCAGAATTATCCTACTAAATGTGTCTAAAAACATCGGAATCCGTCCCAATGCGAACGCGTTTTTTTTTAAAAACATTTTTCTAGTCCGTCGCTATCAATATCCTCAAACAGGAATCTTTCATCCTCGCTCAAACTAATGGGGATATTGTCGTTTTCTCGGTCCGAATAGCACTTTTGTCGGAGGCTCCCATTATAAATGTGAATATGTGAGGAGCCCCCACACATGCGTCATCGTCTGCGACTTCCGGCTTTTGTCTTAGCACCGAAAGTTGCAAACTTTATCGTGGATGTTCTCTACTAAATCTTTTCAGCAAAAATATGGCAATGATCAAGTATGACACATAGAATGGACCTGCTATCCCCGTTTAAACAAGAAAATCTTGTTTCAGTAGGCCTTTAACACGGATTAATCGTCCTGTCCCCTTGGCAGAAAAACAGCCCGAAAGCATGATGTTTCTTTACAATAGGTGTGATGTTCTTGGGATACAACTCAGTATTCTTCTTCCTCCAAACACGACAAGTTGAGTTTATACCAAAAAGTTCTATTTTGGTTTCATCTGACCACATGACATTCTCCCAATCCTCTACTGTATCATCCATGTATCCTTTTTGGTATAAACTCAACTCCTCGTGTTTGGAGGAAGAAGAATACTGAGTTGCATCCCAAGAACACCACACCTACTGTGAAGCATGGGGGTGGAAACATCCTGCTTTGGTGCTGTTTGTCTGCTAAGGGGACAGGACGATTGATCCGTGTTAAGGAAAGAATGAATGGGGCCATGTATCGTGAGATTTGGAGCCAAAACCTCCTTCCATCAGTGAGAGTTTTGAATGGTTGCATGATCAAATACTTATTTTCCACCATAATTTACAAGTAAATTCTTTATAATTCCTACAATGTGATTTTTTTTTCACATTCTGTCTCTCACAGTTGAAGTGTACCTATGATGAAAATGACAGACCTCTGTCATCATTTGAAGTGGGAGAACTTGCACAATCGCTGGCTGACTAAATACTTTTTTGCCCCACTGTATTTATATGTGGTTTTAGTGTACATATATTTATATGTGGTTTTAGTGTACCGGTATATAAATATAATTATAAGTGGTTATATTGTATGCATATTTATATGTGTTATAGTGTATATATATTTATATGTGGTTTAGATATATTTAAATGTGGTTATAGTGTATATATATTTTCTCATTCTGTTTTGCATCCTCTTGGACTCAACAAGTGCATAGTCATGTATATATATTGTTTTTCAAATCAGCTGACATGTATACTGTGTATATGTACATCATTTATCCATTTTTTTACTTACATGTTACAGTTTATATATCTTTTATTGTATAATGTATCACATGTGATGAATATTTAATGGAGCACAATGGAAACAAGCCTTTTGGTTTTTTGTGCCATTCATTTGCCTTTTAAAGCATTACATGGATTACATTCTTTAAGAGGTCAATAAACTTCTCAATCAATCAATCAATGTGCAGAGTGCGAAAGGCTTGGTTGGAGTCCAAAAATAAAACGGCTGTAGATGGAACTTTGTTTCCCTTAAACTACTCAAATCCTAGCGGTTGATTGGTGGTGGACGCAGAAAAAAAGGCGTAGAGTTGACACCTGCATGTGTGACGGAGTAGAAGGGCCGACGACACACTCACTCTGCTGCACTTTCCAACAACAAAGCAAAGCGCACTAATTGGACTGATAGGATCTGTATTCCATGTGCATGCATTATCATGTATTTGCATAACTACAGAGGATCATAGCGGTGAGTCTCTCTCACACACACACACACACACACACACACACACACACACACACACACACACACACACACACACACCACACAGAGCTACTCAGGTATTGTGGTTGATTCACAGACATGAAAGTATGCAGCTGTTGTCACAATGTAGCAAAGGTGGAGGTTGATGAATGAAGCGAGTGAGTAGTTACCTTGTTGTGAGTCTTGCTGACCGAATCTGAGTTCATGTTGTTTTTGTCTGCCAGTCCTACGGAGAAAACAGGACAACATTCAGTTCATTAGAGGTTTTCCACAAGCATTTTTCATTCGTGTCGTCCGCTCTTCCTAAAGGGAGTAGAGTAGGATTCCATACCAATAATTTGGTATCAGTACCAAAATGTATATCAATACTTTTAAAAAATAAAAGGGAACTTCAAAAAATTTCAATATTGGCTTTATTTTAACAGAAAAATCTTAAAATACGATAAAACAAATTGCACTCCAATAACAATCTCCGATGGTTAAAATATAAATTAAAAGGTATTAAACATATTGGGCTTCTCTTTTTACAATTGTCCATATTACATATAGTCTGCCATAATCAAGGATTAGATTAGAATATAATAAAAAGCTTTATTAACATACTATTCAGTTATTTTAGATTTCTGGTTGTCAATCCTGGTTCGTATGTGCTTTAAGAAAAATACGATTGTTAGTAAATACAAAAAACAAATTTATGGATAATGTACACAGATAAGCCCTGTAGCAGGTAAAACACACATCTGTTCGACAAAACACAAATTGTAGCAATTTGTTACAAAATTCAGTCATTTTACTTGCATGAGTTGACGCTAATTGGGCAGTTTTAACTCCGCCAATATTTGACATCAAGCCCAGCAGCTGTGTGCGACTCTACGCATCTACATGTTAAATATCCTCATGTTGTGTAGCTACATGTTACAAATCTACATGATACGCATCTGCATGTTAAATATCCTCATGTTGTGTAGCGACATGTTACAAATCTACATGATACGCATCTGCATGTTAAATATCCTCATGTTGTGTAGCGACATGTTACAAATCTACATGATACGCATCTACATGTTACATATCCTCATGTTGTGTAGCTACATGTTACAAATCTACATGATACGCATCTGCATGTTAAATATCCTCATGTTGTGTAGCGACATGTTACAAATCTACATGATACGCATCTGCATGTTAAATATCCTCATGTTGTGTAGCGACATGTTACAAATCTGCATGATACGCATTTACATGTTAAATATCCTCATGTTATGTAGCGACATGTTACGTATCTACATGATACATAGCTACATGTCACATATCCTCATGTTACGTATATACATGTTACGTATCTACATGATACGCATCTACATGTTACATATCCTCATGTTATGTAGCGACATGTTACGTATCTACATGATACATAGCTACATGTTACATATCCTCATGTTACGTATCTACATGATACGCATCTAAATGTTACATATCCTCATGTTATGTATAGACATGTTACATATCTACATGATAGGTAACTACATGTTACATGTCCTCATGTTATGTAGCTACATGTTTCGTATCTACATGTTACACATCCTCATGTTATGTATCTACATGTTACGTATCTACATGATACATAGCTACATGTTACATATCCTCATGTTATGTATATACATGTTACGTATCTACATGTTACGTAGCTACATGTTACATATCCTCATGTTATGTATCTACATGTTACGTAGCTACATGTTACATATCCTCATGTTATGTATATACATGTTACGTATCTACATGTTACGTAGCTACATGTTACATATCCTCATGTTATGTATATACATGTTACGTAGCTACATGTTACATATCCTCATGTTATGTATCTACATGTTACGTAGCTACATGTTACATATCCTCATGTTATGTATATACATGTTACGTATCTACATGTTACGTAGCTACATGTTACATATCCTCATGTTATGTATCTACATGTTACGTAGCTACATGTTACATATCCTCATGTTATGTATATACATGTTACGTATCTACATGATACATAGCTACATGTTACATATCCTCATGTTATGTATATACATGTTACGTATCTACATGTTACGTAGCTACATGTTACATATCCTCATGTTATGTATCTACATGTTACGTATCTACATGATACGCATCTACATGTTACATAACCTCATGTTATGTATATACATGTTACATATCTACATGATACGTAGCTACATGTTACATATCCTCATGTTATGTATCTACATGTTACGTATCTACATGATACGCATCTACATGTTACATATCCTCATGTTATGTATATACATGTTACGTATCTACATGATACGTAGCTACATGTTACATATCCTCCTGTTACGTATCTACATGATACGCATCAACATGTTACATATCCTCATGTTATATAACTACATGTTACGTATCTACATGATACGCATCTACATGTTACATATCCTCATGTTATGTATATACTTGTTACGTATCTACATGATACATAGTTACATGTTGCATGTCCTCATGTTACGTATCTACACGTTACGGAGCTACATGTTACGTAGCTACATGTTGCGTATCTACATGAGCACAACAGGGGAGCTGCTAACTCATGAGAGTAGCGCGTGTGTGTGTGTGTGTGTGTGTGTGTGTGTGTGTTTAAGAGAATGCCAACGTGTAGTCTGAGTGACGTCAGTGAGTGAGTGGATGAGTAAAGAGAGAGAGAGAGCAGTAGGGTAAATGGTAAATGGGTTGTACTTGTATAGCATTTTTCTACCTTTTTAAGGAACTTTGACACTATTTCCCACATTCAGCCATTCCCTCATTGATGGCGGGAGCTGCCATCCAAGGCGCTAACCACCACTTATCAGGAGGAAGGGTGAAGAGTCTTGCTCAAGGACACAACGGACGTGACTAGGATGGTAGAAGGTGGGGATTGAACCAGGAACCCTCAGATTGCTGGCAAAGCCACTCTCCCAACTTTGCCACGCTGTCCCTAGTGATGAATGGGTCCGGTTGTGTCCTGCAAAACTAATAATAAAGCAACCAGATTGTCACGGCGGCATCGAATTCTGACCTGAAAGTGGATCTTAGCAGACCAGTTGTAAAGTGAAGTGTGTTACCCTGACGAAGACATCGGCCCTGTGCTCCTCAACTAGGGTGTGCATCGGAGCCAACGGTGTAACAACTACATTATTACCTAACTACTTGTGCAGATATGAATGCTCGTTATTTAAATGTTGACCTAAGTTTGAAGCAAAGGTGCTAATACAGATGGAGACATTTGGTGAGGCGTTTTTTTAAAGCAACACTTGAAGCGCGTTGCTTCCTTGTTTAAAGTGTCACCTTTATTGTTAGTTTTGAAGTCCAAATACCTCCATATTGTACTTCACACACTCTTAACCAATAGAATTGTCATTTTTATTGTTAGTTTTGAAGTCCAAATACCTCCATATTGTACTTCACACACTCTTTATTAACCAGTAGAATTGTAGTTTTTATTGTTAGTTTTGAAGTCCAAATAGCTCCATATTGTACTTCACACATTCTTTATTAACCAGTAGAATTGTATTTTTTTGCCCTTCCTCCTCCCCAAGATGTAAATAATGTGTTCACGCTATGTGTGTGTGTTTTGACACACTCAACATCATGCACTTGGGCTTTGTAGTCACCACCACACAGCAGAATTCAGATGGAAGAACGGTACCGGAACTTTTCAAAAGGTGGTATAGTACCGATTTCAATCAATTAGTATCGCGGTACTTAGTTATCAGCAGTATACAAATAACCCTAATTGGCAGGAAGACCATTTTAATGTAGCATCCATGGTGATGAATGAAAGCTGCTAAAGATGAGGAGGGAGTTAATGACATTTAAGAGTCTGGTGCCTCCAAAAGTGGGCCCGGAGGCCAGATGATGGCTGGAGGCAGCAGCAGGATGGAGGCCATGGCCGGTCTCCAACCACCAAGGGATCTTCTGCTTTAATCACCCGCTTGAGCTGCCAAACAACTATCACTGCGGTCCAAAGTGAGGATGATAAAAGTGTAACTCTATTTTCCACACATCATCAGAGCGGCTGAACTGAAGTTCATTTCTGTTTGGGGACTTTTAGGAGGAACAGGTAAAGGTCCGTACAAAGTGACTATGGCAGGGGTAGGGAACCTATGGCTCCAGAGCCAGATGTGGTTCTTTTGATGACTGCATCTGGCTCCCTGATAAACCTGAGCTGACGTTGCTTAACACGATAAGTAATTGTAATCACAGTGTTAAAAAAAACTTTAAAAACATTCTCATGCTTTTTTTATGTTCAATAAGTTGCGTTAATGGTAAGTAGTCATTTATTTATTATTGGTTAGTGTGGGGCTTGCCCTCCTGGGGGTTCTTCAGACCCCCAAGCACCGACATAAGAGCCCTTTTCAGGGTTACATTATTATTTTATTTTTCAATAAGTCTCTCAGTTGCTTTCCAGCAATTGTATTTTTCTCTCTCGCTCGCGCTCTGGCTCCAGCCTCCACCCCGTCTCTCCTCCTAGGCTGCTGCTTATAACAGAGCGACAGGTGGTTAGATAACAAGGCCCAGGTGGGCCTTCTACGCACCTGTCGTTGATTTCCAGGCCGGTCCTGGGACACCCAAGTTTGCTGCAGGCCCGCAGGCCACGCCCCCACCACAGTTAGCTTCAGATTAACAATGTTAATACAAAGAATAAGAGACCTATTATACTCTAGAAATGTTGGTCTTACTTAAAAATGCACGCGTTTAGTTGTGTTCAGTGTTAAAAAAAAATATTATATGGCTCTTACAGAAATACATTTTTAAATATTTGGCTTTCATGGCTCTCTCAGCCAAAAAGGTTCCCGACCCCAGGACTATGGTATAGTCTTAAACATGTGAAAAGTGGACTATACATATGAATGCCATGATGTTTACACATACAAACTAGTGTTGTACATCTGGTCTGATGCAACACAGGCACCTTAGGACCCAGCAAGTCTCTCTTTAAGAAGACTTTGAACATTTTAGACAGAATCACTTACATTATTGTAATATTCTTAGCAAGTGTAATATTTTACATTTGGATGACTATCAGACATTTTGGGATGCATTTTTTGTTTTTAAGTTTTTGAATGAGTCAAAGTTTTTATAAATAGAAAAACCTTCAATGGAGTGAAGACTCGGGTGCTAACCAGGGTGATTGTAACCTTCAAGGACGTAGGACTACATTAGTTGTCTCAGTTAGAGGCATGAAACACACTATTATTAAGAACTGTGTCAACTATTCCACTTCCAGAAAAACACTAGTTAGACACTATTATTAAGAACTGTGTCAACTATTCCACTTTCAGAAAAACACTAGTTAAAGACAAACCAGTCTTGTAGCCGTGTCTTCATTTTATCTTGTTTTATTGTCAATATTTATTAGAATGTATGTATGATATAAATGTGTGTTTATATGATGCCGGCCTTAGAACAGAAGAAACGTATATATTGCAGCTAATGCTGCCATATTGACTGTGAAGTTTAGCTCGTATGTAGCTCACTATGCTTTGTCCTCATCAGATGCTCTTGAATGGGATTGTGCTGAAAACTGGATTAACAAAGTATTTCTGATTCTGAAATCAAGCTATTTAATTCAACGGTTCGATTTGTCTTAGAAGAAGTTTCACCTCTCATCCAAGTAGGCTTCATCGCTTCATGATCATAGACTTTGATTAGTCAGATTAGGTCTGACTAGATCTGACCAACCTAGGTGTCAGATCTAGTCTAGATGTCTAGAGGATCTATCCTCTCACCCAAGTGTGGCTCATCAATTCATGCTCATAGACTTAGATTAGTCAGATCTAGTCTGACTAGATCAATGGTATTGACACCGCTAGCTTTTGTATGGATCCGCCCTCTTCCTACGTGTCGTGTACTGACTCTGACAATACTGACACACTAACACTTTTTGGATTATCCTCAACTTGTTCATTTCCTGTTGCTTCCTGCTTACTTCCTGTTGCAAGGGGGTTCCATTTACTAAGCACTTATTTCTTTAAGCTAGTTTAGCGGTTATCTCATCTATTAGCATGCTTGCTCTGGGTGTGTAAAATGTTCAGCCTTGTCCTCCAGTGATAATGGTACTTGATCATGTTACTTTAGACATTAAGAAATGCTTTTTTTTTTCTTGTAATGGAGGAGATTATTATTATTCTAAGGAAGCGGCTCCACACTGTGTAGGGAGACACGCAATTAACGCAATTGCCTGCTAATTAACAGCTTTGTCAGCCGGGGGATTACAAATAGTGTCAGTCAGATAGGATCTGTGTATTTGCTTTATTCATCGGCAACGGGGATCACTTACTTTTTTGCAAAAATTGGCCAATGCTGTTTGGTTGCAGATGGATCGGCATGTCCCTAATACCCAGATTTATTGGCAAAGTGACTCTTCATTCGGGTCAAAAAGGAATCATTTTAACAATATTTACAGCACATTTGTTCTAGACCATCATTTTAAGACCCAGTTTTGGAGAATGTGCACAGAATGTACCGTATTTTTCAGACTATAAGTCACAGTTTTTTTCATAGTTTGGCCATGGATGCGACTTATAATCAGGAGCGACATATGTGTGAAATTATTACAGGTTACCATAAAATATCAAATAATATTATTTAGCTCATTCACGTAAGAGACTAGACGTATAAGATTTCATGGGATTTAAGGATTAGGAGTGAGAGATAGTTTGGTAAAGGTATAGCATGTTCTATATGTTATAGTTATTTGAATGACTCTTACCATAATATGTTAGGTTAACATAGCAGTTGCTTATTTATTCCTCAGGGGCGGCATGGCGTAGTGGGTAGAGCGGCTGTGCCAGAAACCTGAGGGTTGCAGGTTCGCTTCCCACCTATTAACATCCAAATCGCTGCCGTTGTGTCCTTGGGCAGGATACTTAACCCTTTGCCCCCGGTGCCGCTCACACTGGTGAATGAATGTTGAATGAATAATTGGTGGTGGTCGGAGGGGCCGTGGGCGCAAACTGGCAGCCACGCCTCCGTCAGTCTACCCCAGGGCAGCTGTGGCTACTGATGTAGCTTACCACCACCAGGTGTGAATGAATGATGGCTTCCCACTTCTCTGTGAGCGCTTTGAGTATCTAACAATAGAAAAGCGCGATATAAATCTAGTCCATTATTATTATGTAACGTACACTTATTCAGCCTGTTGTTCACTATTCTTTATTTTAAATTGCCTTTCAAATGTCTATTCTTGCTGTTGGATTTTATCAAATACATTTCCCCAAAAAATGCAACTTATACTCCAGTGCGACTTATACGTTTTATTCCTTCTTTATTATGCATTTTTGGCAGGTGCGACTTATACCCCGGAGCGATTTATAGTCCGAAAAATACGGTAAATATAGATTATATATTGAGCTGTCCAGTGTCTTCATTAGCAGTTGGGGAGGCCAGATTTGGCCTGCGGGCAACCTGTTGATGACCCCAATTTAGTGTGTCTTTCATTCCGGTGCTAGTTTACTCACGGTCATTGTTGGATCCACTCTCCATGGCTCCATAAGGGGGGGCCAACAGTCCAGCAAGGCTCTGCCGATGCTTCTAAGCAACCAAACACACACAAGCAGGTGTCAAAACATTTGTATGCAGGCTTCTCTGTATTTCCATAAAATGAAAATCTGTACCTAAGTTGATGATAAAGAACCCGACAGAAAGACATTCACGGCAAGTGCTTCCTACAGAAAGTGACCTGCTTTGATGAGCGTCATCCATTGGTCTGCCAAGCAGACACCACTACTGTGTGTCAAAACAAAGCCCTTTGTATAGCCAAGATCATTTACATGCACAACAACTAGCAGGCAGGCTAGATGAACAAGGTCACTACTAACAACCTACGTTGTGAGCACACTTTCAGCAGATGTGCACACAAACAGCCATGCATCAACAAGTAGTCCACATAACATGATCACACAGCTGCAGACAAGGCTCCAAACTTACCTGAAGAAAAACCCAGATTTTGTCTAAATGTGGGACCTGGGAGAGCTGCACCGTGCTCTTTCACACACACCGCATCATCGCATCCTGCACTACACTAACCACCCTCCCTCTCGCTCTCTCCCTCTCTCGCTCTCCCAGCCGCTACATCCCAGCCGAGAAGCAAAGCACTTTGCTCTCCCAGGTTACCACAGGGATCCCAGTGCAGGTTACCACAGGGATCCCGGTGCAGGTTACCACAGGGACCCCAGTGCAGGTTACCACTGGGATCCCAGTGCAGGTTGCCACCGGGATCTCAGTCGCTGCGTTACTGAGCTGCTGTGGAGGGCGAGGGGGATGGAAAGGGATAATGAGGATGGAGAGGGGCGGAAGAGAGAGAAAAAATATCCAACAAGGCCAACAGAAGAGAGCAGACGTGGCCAAAATAAATGTGAGGTGTAAGAAAGACACAGAGGATGAAATGAAGTGAATTATATTTATATAGCGCTTTTTTCTAGTGACTCAAAGCGCTTTTACGTAGTGAAAGCCAATATCTAAGTTCCATTTAAAGCAGTGTGGGTGGCACTGGGAGCAGGTGGGTAAAGTGTCTTGCCCAAGGACACAACAGCAGTGACTAGGATGGCGGAAGTGGGGATCAAACCCGGAATCCTCAAGTTGCTGGCACGGCCACTCTACCAACCGAGCTATACCGCTCCTATACAAATTCTAGTTTGAATTTGTATGGAACAAAAAGGTATTAAAAACGACCCTGTATTTACTTCCTGTTTTATTTGTGTCATTTTGGCCCGCATCAGCGCTGGTTTCTTTTATCCTGTCTTCAAACACACGGCTGCCTTTCTAGTCTTTGCCACACACGCACAAAGACAAGACACAAAAGAGCCTTTTGCTGCGGAGAGACTGAAGCAAGCACCCCAGGCTCGCTTTCCGGTTTTATGTCCTGCAATAGTGTGTGCACAAACACAATGATGACATCACACACCTGCCCTCTTCAGCAAATCTCACAAAGTGCTGACACTACAGAAATGATAAAAAAAAAAAATGAAGATATTACATACGCAAGAAAAATATAACTACAAGGGAGTAGAGAAGTCATCAAAACGATATAAGCAGTAAAGGACAGTAGAAAGCTACATGTAGCTAAGCTACATAGATCAACTACAATTTCCACTAGCTTGGTGTTAGCTTAGCTACTTTTTTAACGAGTAGCTTTTTCTGTGGCTTAGCTACTTTTAGAGCCATGTAGCGAGGAAGCTTACATCAAAGCTACAAGCTACAAACTGAGAAAATGGACTGTGAATCCAGGCCGAAAAAATTGGAGAAAGTAGAATGACCTGGATGAATGAGGGCATCCACGATGATGGTCTGGCTAGCTGTGTACAAACAAAACATGAAATAACACATACTGTAATATGATTGTTCATGTTTGTCAGCTTGGTGTTCTATCACAGTGTTGTGTGTTACAAACTCAAACCTGTTTCATGTTGTAGTAGAAGCTAGCTTATCTCTTGCTGGAGTTAGCTTTTACGGCTCATACCGTAGCATGTCGAAGTGTTAGTACGCTAGTAAGAGTTCCTCAGTGTTTACTCTTACAATAACAATGTTGCTACAGTTTGTTATTATACAGGTTACAGAACATAAATGAAGTATTGTTGACGGTTTTTGAATGCATTTTTAAAGTGATTTAGAGGTAGAATTGATTGCTAACATTAGCTGCATTGCTTGCCATCGAGAATGAACCAATGTTTACATGTTAAAAAACCCCCAAAAAACAACTTTTGTCTTTTTAATAATAATAATAGATTTTAATTGCAAAAAGCACTTTACATTAAACAAACAACCTCAAAGTGCCAGAGTGTATTACAAAAAAAAGATAATAAAATAACAACTTAAACAGCTTAATAGCTACAACTAGCACACATATATCTAAAAAAAAAAAAGGCTTTTTTAAAAAGAAGGGTTTTTAAAAGCATCCACAGTCTGTGGTGCCCTCAGGTGGTCAGGGAGAGAGTTCCACAGACTGGGGGCGGCGGAGCAGAAAGCCTGGTCTCCCATTGTTCGTAGCTTTGACCTTGGAAGTTGGAGGAGGTTAGTCTGTCCGGAACGGAGGTGTCGTGTGGAGGATTTGGGGGTGAGCAGTTCTTTGAGGTAGAGGTGGGCATTTCCGTGGAGGCACTGGTGGGTTCTCCTCTCTTATAATGATTGTGAACAATAGGCAAAATTCCAAAAAAAGGCAGTTACCCTTTAAGTCAGAGAAAATGCATCCATCCATACATTTTCTACCGCTTTTTCCCTTCGGGGTCGCTGGTGCCAATCTCAGCTACAATTGGGCGGAAGGCGGCGTACACCCTGGACAAGTGGCCACCTCATCGCAGGGCCAACACAGATAGACAGACAACATTCACACTCACATTAACACACTAAGGACCATTCAGTATTGCCAATCAACCTATCCCCAGGTGCATGTCTTTGGAGGTGGGAGGGGCCTATCCCCAGGTGCATGTCTTTGGAGGTGGGAGGGGCCTATCCCCAGGTGCATGTCCGGAGGAAACCCACGCATTCACGGGGAGAACATGCAAACTCCACACAGAAAGATCCCGAGCCCGGGATTGAACCCAGGACTACTCAGGACCTTGGTATTGTGAGGCAGACGCACTAACCCCTCTGTCACCGTGCTTCCCAGGAGAAAATGCAGTCGTATATAAATGATTTAATAAGTAAATGAATGTTTCCATGGTGACAGCTGTGTGGTACGCGCAAAAATCTCATTTAAGTCTGCACCAGTTATCAATTGTACATGCAGTCTTAGTAGATCACACACACACAACACGCACACTAATAGTACATGCAGTTTTGTAGTTTGCACACGCTGTTTAGCGCATGGTATTTGGATTTTAGTACACTAGGCCCAATGTGTGTTTTTTTTGTTGGTACTGTATCTGAAAAATAACAAAAAATTGTTTTTCCAGAGGCAAATCAAAAAAACACAGATATGCACTTCCCATGGACTCAGAAGATAAACCCCCTGGTGCTCATCAGCCTTGAAAAACGTGCAACATTAGAAGCAGAGGAGTTGGCCAGGAGCTTTGCACCTTTTAACAAAATGGATTTAGATGCAGCCAAATAAAAGCAGGATGGCCACTCCTGCATCGTGGGAGCAGCTGCTCTGTCAAGGACAAGCAACCTCGTGAGTGGAGAGGCCTTGGGGAAACCAAAGCTCAAAAAGGAGGGCAGCTATAGTATTACAAACACGACAGAACCCAGTGACGCAAGAATAAAGCCATGGATCGATACTTTTTGGTTTTTGTTCCATTTTCTTTCAATCCTCAGAAATGGCTACATGCAAGAAGTAGCTATCGAAGGAGTTGTACAACCTGGTGAAGGAAATCTTCCTAAAAAGGCTTGTCTGAAGGTCTCATGTCAAGCATTTTTGGGACATCTCAGCTCACATCACACACTCCTTTCACTCGCCTCACCTCCCACAGGCTCTTGAACTCCCTCTGTTCGATGCGGAGCAGTTCACTAGTCTCTCTGCTGACGATGGTGGCGTGACGCGGCGTGTTGTCCAAGATGGACTCTCCGAAGGCTGTCCCAATCCCCAGCGTACAGATGGTGACTGCATCCTACACGCACAAGACAGCACAGCAATAACAACAAAAGTGAAGGATCTGCAGATTCTACTTGAAGTAAACAAAACCCAATGCTTAAATGCAGTGGCGGGTTGTGCGTTTCCCACCTAGGCCTTCAGTGATGTCCGACTTCAATGAGGACCTCTCAAAATACCATCATTGATGTCACCACATGACCATTGTTGGAGAAACACTATACACAAACACATTTCCACACTACCGGGTCTTGCACAAAACGGGTTATTTTCTGGCACATTTCTAAATCAAGAAACCCGCCTCAGCAATTAAAACCTATCTGATGAGGTAATGTCAAAATTAAAATAGCAAAAAACATTTTTAACGTGAAAAATAAAGAAATCAAATATCTGAACTCACAATCTGTAGAAGCCATTCCAGCTGCCGGGGTTGGCTGACATGGTCTCACAAGATGAAGTTTTTCTTTAATTATCCTTCTTGAAAATGGCCTTGCAAATATATTTAATCATAAACGAGGCGTGTTGGCCGACTTCTTCAAGTTGACTCCACAGCGTGCTTACCTAAAACATCCTGCTACCGGCATGTCGACATTCAACAACCTAAACTGAGTTCTTATGTTACCTGGCTCATAACATCACTATCTGTATCGGCCTTAGGCCAGCTACAAGACCTTACTGACAACAACGCGTGATCTGATTGGCTATCACAACTGTCTATCAACTGTATGTCCCCCGTTCACTAACAGTGCGCACACGTTGTTGATTCTGAAGGCCCCGGGCAGATTTGGTACAGCATTGCAACATAAGCTAGTTGGATTCTGATTGGATACAAACTCTATAAAGTAAAAACAACAGCACTGGAAGGAGCACAATATGACATGAAGAGAATATGAATACTTTTACATATTCAGGGAAAGTAAATAAAAAAATACTTTCATCTTTAATCATGATTATGATTTGTGGTTATGTTAGGCCAGCAGAGAAGGTCTTGCTGGTCCTGACGGCACACCACTGCCTCAATGGTGTTTGCATCCAACAAGGGCCTCAAATTAATAAACGCTCATTTATGTACAAACCCCGTTTTTACATAAGTTGGGAAATTGTGTTAGATGTAAATATAAACAGAATACAATGATTTGCAAATCCTTTTCAAGCCATATTCAGTTGAATATGCTACAAAGACAAGATATTTCATGTTCAAACTCATAAACTTTATTTTTTTTGCAAATAATCATTAACTTAGAATTTCATGGCTGCAACACGTGCCAAAGTAGTTGGGAAAGGGCATGTTCACCACTGTGTTACATCACCTTTTCTTTTAACAACACTCAATAAACGTTTGGGAACTGAGGAAACTAATTGTTGAAGCTTTGAAAGTGGAATTCTTTCCCATTCTTGTTTTATGTAGAGCTTCAGTCCTTCAACAGTCCGGGGACTCCGCTGTCGTATTTTACGCTTCATAATGCGCCACATGTTTTCGATGGTAGACAGGTCTGGACTGCAGGCGGGGCAGGAAAGTATCAATCAATCAATCAATCAATGTTTATTTATATAGCCCCAAATCACAAATGTCTCAAAGGACTGCACAAATCATTACGACTACAACATCCTCGGAAGAACCCACAAAAGGGCAAGGAAAACTCACACCCAGTGGGCAGGGAGAATTCACATCCAGTGGGACGCCAGTGACAATGCTGACTATGAGAAACCTTGGAGAGGACCTCAGATGTGGGCAACCCCCCCCTCTAGGGGACCGAAAGCAATGGATGTCGAGCGGGTCTAACATGATACTGTGAAAGTTCAATCCATAGTGGCTCCAACACAGCCGCGAGAGTTCAGTTCAAGCGGATCCAAGACAGCAGCGAGAGTCCCGTCCACAGGAAACCATCTCAAGCGGATCAGCAGCGTAGAGATGTCCCCAACCGATACAGGCGAGCGGTCCATCCTGGGTCCCGACGAGCGGTCCATCCTGGGTCTCGACTCTGGACAGCCAGTACTTCATCCATGGTTATCGGACCGGACCCCCTCCACAAGGGAGGGGGGGACATAGGAGAAAGAAAACAAGCGGCAGATCAACTGGTCTAAAAAGGAGGTCTATTTAAAGGCTAGAGTATACAGATGAGTTTTAAGGTGAGACTTAAATGCGTCTACTGAGGTAGCATCTCGAACTGTTACCGGGAGGGCATTCCAGAGTACTGGAGCCCGAACGGAAAACGCTCTATAGTACCCGCACTCTTTTTTTACAAAGCCACGCTGTTGTAACACGTGCTTAATGTGGCTTGGCATTGTCTTGCTGAAATAAGCAGGGGCGTCCATGAAAAAGACTGCGCTTAGACGGCAGCATATGTTGTTCCAAAAGCTGTATGTACCTTTCAGCATTAATGGTGCCTTCACGGATGTGTAAGTTACCCATGCCTTGGGCACTAATGTTAAGTTAAGTTAAAGTACCAATGATTGTCACACACACACTAGGTGTGGCGAAATGTGTCCTCTGCATTTGACCCATCCCCTTGTTCACCCCCTAGGAGGTGAGGGGTGCACTGGGCAGCAGCGGTGCCGCGCACCCCCATACCATCAGAGATGCTGGCTTTTGAACTTTGCGTCGATAACAGCCTGGATGGTTCACTTCCCTTTTGGTCCAGATGACACGATGTCGAATATTTCAAAAAACAATTTGAAATATGGACTCGTCAGACCACAGAACACTTTTCCACTTTGCATCAGTCCATCTTAGATGATCTCGGGCCCGGAAAAGCCGGCGGCGTTTCTGGATGTTGTTGATAAATGGCTTTCGCTTTGCATAGTAGAGCTTTAACTTGCACTTACAGATGGAACGTTGAACTGTAGTTACTGTCAGTGGTTTTCTGAAGTGTTCCTGAGCCCATGTGGTGATATCCTTTAGAGATTGATGTCGGTTTATAATACAGTGCCGTCTGAGGGATGGAAGGTCACAGTCATTCAATGTTGGTTTCCGGCCATGCCGCTTACGTGGAGTGATTTCTCCAGATTCTCTGAACCTTTTGATGATATTATGGAGCGTAGCTGTTGAAATCCCTAAATTTCTTGCAATGTCACTTTGAGAAAGGTTGTTCTTAAACTGTTTGACTATTTGCTCACGCAGTTGTGGACAAAGGGGTGTACCTCGCCCCATCCTTTCTTGTGAAAGACTGAGCATTTTTTGGGAAGCTGCTTTTATAGCCAATCATGGCACCCACCTGTTCCCAATTAGCCTGCACACCTGTGGGATGTTCCAAATAAGTGTTTGATGAGCATTCCTCAACTTTATCAGTATTTATTGCTACCTTTCCCAACTTCATTGTCACGATTTGCTGGCATCAAATTCTAAAGTTAATGATTATTTGCAAAAAAAAAAAAGTTTATGAGTTTGAACATCAAATATGTTGTCTTTGTAGCATATTCAACTGAATATGGCTTGAAAAGGATTTGCAAATCATTGTATTCCGTTTATATTTACATCTAACACAATTTCCCAACTCATATGGAAACAGGGTTTGTACATTCATCACATTTCTCTGTAAATATCTCTAATTGGAAAAAGCTGGAGGCTTCACTTTGTATTCTAAAAATATTGTAAATCCTATAGAAAGTTGTCCTTTCAAATATTGACACAGAAACGCAAAATGACTATTCAAAATGGATGGGCTTTCTATCTTAGCCCGTTTTAGTGAAACAAATCTCCAATGTCCTCTCTCCAAAGTCCACTCCTCTCCAAATACTCTGTGTACAACCTGGCCTCCTTTGCACGCTCCTGCAAGCTGAAGCATAGAAACATCAGCTCATGCAGCATCAGTGGCCACAAAAGTCATAGGTGATGGCTTTAGTGTGTGTGTGTGTGTGTGTGTGTGTGGTCTGGACTAGGATATATTCACCTGGTGGTTGGCAGTTTCAGACACTTTGACATCAAGAGAGCCAGACAGAACAGCGTACCAGCTGGTGCCGATGTCTCCCTGTCGAAACACTGTAAGCACATGTTAGAAAACACCTTCGACTGAGCGGGAACTAATGATGGAGGTTGTTCACATTAGGGATGGATCGGCCACCGATAAAATATACCCATAAAATATGTGATCGGCCGTTGCTGTAATTGCAAAATGCTTTTTTAGAGTCAAACTAGACAAGGTTGTAGAGACCTGCAGTGCATCCCACCAGGCACCCATAGTGGACATTGGTGGATAACAGGGCTATTTTTTCTGAAAGTTTTAACTCTAACAAAACTAATAGGCCAAAATCCACTGGCTGTCAGGAGGATATCATAGATGTACTGTAGTGGTGACCTTCTATCGCTCGGCTGTCGAGAGCCTGCTGACGTACTGCATAACAGTGTGGTACGCCAGCTGCACTGAAGCAGACAAACAGGCGATTCAGAGGGTCATAAAGTCGGCACAAAAAATCATCGGCTGTCCCCTGCCCTCCCTGAAGGATTTACACAACTCCCGTTGCCTCAACAGAGCAAAAAACATTACCAAGGACAGCACACACCCTGGCTTCCACCTGTTCGACTTGCTACCATCAGGCAGGCGCTACAGGTGCATCAGAGCCAGAACAAACAGGCTCAGAGACAACTTCTTTCCCAAAGCTGTCACCATGCTGAACTCTAACTTATAATAATAATAATAATAATTCACCCCTGTACAATATAATGCCCTAATACCCTACTGTGCAATACTACCCTTCCAGTGCGATACGTCCGTCTCTGATTGTTATTTATTACTTCGGTACTCCTGTCTTGCTCTGTATATTGTACAGTATTTGTATTTTGTACTTCTATAGTGTTTTGTATATTGTACAGAATTGCTTATTATTTTTATTGGATAGTAGTCTCTTTATTTCAATTGTTAGTTTTTCCTTTATTACCTCTTATGTCATTTAATTCACCCCATATTTGTTCCCACTACCGCACCTTAAGTTGGAGTCTTTAATCTCGTTATATGCAAATATAATGACAATAAAGTTCACATCTATTCTATTCTATTCTAGTTGCACCACAAAATGTGACCATTCAGTCATCTCAAGTGAAACAGTCCCTAGAGAAGATAAATTTGCTGGCATGTTAGGAGCGTACTCACATTTTTGACATAGTGTACTCACATTTATGACATGGTGTATCATGATTTACTGTCCTTGATAAAACATGGAGTGTGTGCAGTGTGTGTACATACATGTGATGCCTTTCTCCAGACATTCATAGAAGGCACAGGTGCAAATCTGCAGCAAGAGGGGAGGTGGAAACTTGTGGAAGGCTTTGACCTCTCTCAATCTGGTCAGAATAATATCCACATCCTCTCCTGAGCGCTCCGACGGCCTAAGCAGAAAAGAGCGGTGATTAAGAGTTAAAGCCCACATAAGAGGATGTGACTTAAAACACATCTTTCATGTCTTGATGAAATCAGCTAATTGTGCAGGATTTACAAACAGATGTAGAAATGCTGAATATTGACGTCTGACATCGGTCAATCTAGTGCGACTTTAAGGTCTAAATGCTGCGGCCACTTGGTCTTGTCTCAGACCTCCCACAGGGTGTTGCTTTAAGACCTCATTTGTTTTGTAATGCTATTAAGTCTGAGCACATGCTGAAGTTTGTAGAACAGAATGTTGATGCTCTCACATCAATGTGGTGTTGGAACGGCACACAGAGTAAAACACACACACACACACACACTGCGTCACTCATTCACTTCTTTTTTTTCCTCGTGACTCACCCGTGCATGTGTGCGCTCATACACAGGGCACTGAAGGCTTCCGGTCTCCTCTCCTCTATTCACGCTTACATTAAACCTCTTTAAATCACCACTCTTCTTTGACTACAAGACAAGCAAGATGAAAACATCCCTCCCTCAAGCTGTCCTTTTTCTGTCATAGTCCCTTTTGCCACATCCATTAAAAGCCAACCTCCCTTTATTGTGCAAGCTCTCAGGCACAGCTGATTGTACACAACTCACTCTTGTCCCATCGGGGTTGTTAGTTGTGCATCCTCAAGGGAGGGACAAATAAACACAACACTGTCCTGTAACATCTGCCATGAGCTCAGGGCCATTACAGCTGTGGTCTGTTTTCTTTTGGCCGTGACTCACTGTGGCATCCTCCTCCTGATGCCAATGAAATGGCACTCGGTCTACGGAGAAATGCATCCCAGTAGACCGGGTTAATGCTTTAGAAAGGTGCACAGACCGTTCCATTGCTCGAGGTGCAAGGGCTCCTACCAGCATCACCCCTCACCTATCAGCAGTCAGAATATGCCGTCAAAAAAGAATATCATTTGTCAGTTGGTTGTTGTCTAGTTCATAATTCTGTTGGTCTTTGAGCTCTGTGCCTGTCTAATTCAATCTGCCGCTCTCTTTAGTGTAAGCCCGATGTGACCTGAGAACTTGCCGCTTCAATTGCGGCCATCAACGCCACAACCCCTTCTATTGTCGTCATGACTGCAGAGAATAACACTTACAAATGCATCACCTTGCTGGACTGAGGCTACAATCAAACTGCTAATTGGGCCAAATGCTTGAGGGATGGGCGACATGGCCCGAAATCTGTATTGCCATATATGCTGTAAGCCTATGCCATACATCGATTTTAATGATAAATTAGTTATGTGTTGCAAAATATTTTTTAAAAATACCTTATGCCGCCCCTTTTCTTTAGCAAACATTCACACACCAAGCAAAACATGGCCAATGCTAAAGAGAGCGAGCTGTTTGTTCCCAAAAATATGTCAGTCGTGTCAGTAGTTTGGTTTTGCGGCAACAGTTGAAGAACAGATGACTGCACACTGCAAGGTTTGCTTAAAAAAAGACAGCAGCACAACAAACTTATTCCGGCACCTGAAACTGAAGCCTTCTCTCGAGTGCGGGAAATGCAACGAGGCGAACAAGACCCCACCAACAAACTAACTCTGGCTAAAGAGAAGCTCACTGTGGTGAAATCCGTTACATAAGGTACCATGTATGATGGTAACATGTTTGATATACCATGTATGATGGTACCTTATGTATGATGATACCATGTTTGATGGTACCATGTATGATGGTAACATGTTTGATGGGAAAGAAGCACAGCGAAGAACAATTGTTTTGCACATCACCAAGATGAATGAATGAAAAAGCCTGCTTTTATCCACTTACTGAAACTATAGTCCTCAAAATATTATTAGATTATTTATTTGCATTCAATTAAAAGTATACTACTACATTATTATTATTAACAGAATTTACACGGTTCCATCCTACATTATGTGGACACTCTCCATGTGACCATTATGACGGTTTACCAATCACATTTATACGGTTCCATCCTATGTGGCAGCCAAGCAGCATGTGACACAAACACACACTAATACTCGACAGGAGCAGAGACTCACACTATGAACACAACAGTCATCACAAACCTGTGAATCTGTAGGTGACACTGAATATTAATGTGTACAAACACAGTTGTACTATATTATCCTCAACTTTCATGCAAATTGTGCGACAGCTGATTTGCATAAACCAATAAATATTGTATTTGTTGTGCTTTCTATTACAGCAAGTGTCATGGTTCTAATTGTCTCCAGAAAGGATGGTGGAAATCCCAATGAGCATGTAGGGCAGGGTGGTGGTGACAGGACCAACAAGTATCTCTCCTCAGGCCTGATGGCACAAAACTAATCAGATTCTATCTCGTATTTCATACTCCGCTGTACTAAATGCCTTTGGACAGATATATGGTGCCATCTTAAACTCTGTCCTGTGCCTCCATTACTCTTCACAACACACATCAACACAAATGTTGTGCTGTGATGGAATGAAGAAGTGCACCACGAGTGACGCACAATAAAATCTAATCTCGCAAGACACACCGGCACCCATCACTTATTGCCAGGATGCATTATTTCAACACCGTCATGCTCACTTTTCCAATTATGAATTAATTATTAGAGTTGGCCAACTTTTTTTTTATTAATGTTTTCCTTTTTCTTTTCAGGATACTTTTCAAGAGTCAAGTCTCACAATTTTTGTGCATCTTTCTGGCATTCTATCAAGCAAGAGGTTCAACATGCAACAACAATTTAATTAAAAAGACTAGAATTCATCAACAAAATGCTTAAAATTGGTGTTGTAGGGAAATTACCAGAAATAATGACGTGAACTGTGGACTATTTGATTGAGTACAGTCTGCCTTTGGGGGTAAAAAGTACAATGTACGCAACTATTAGTCGACATCATCGACAATGTCCCATCCATCCATTCTCTACCGCGTGTCCCTTTTGGGGTCACCGGGAGAAAAATTCATACTTAAAAATGTGTTTTTGTCGACTGGTCACTCAATAACATTTTAATTGACGGACCGCCAGCAATGTTTTTACAATTAAGTAAACGATTACAACCAACTAAAACTCGAATAGTACTAGATACAAATATTTTTTACTGAACGTCAAGTTTACAGCACTTATTTGTCACTGCGGAATAAAGTAAAAAAACACTTGATCATCAGTAATATAAGCTCACTGTTGAATGTACAAATCCCGTTTCCATATGAGTTGGGAAATTGTGTTAGATGTAAATATAAACAGAATACAATGATTTGCAAATCCTTTTCAAGCCATATTCAGTTGAATATGCTACAAAGACAACATATTTCATGTTCAAATAGTTAAACGTTATTTTTTGTGCAAATAATCATTAACTTTAGAATTTGATGCCAGCAACAGGTGACAAAGAAGTTGGGAAAGGTGGCAATAAATACTGATAAAGTTGAGGAATACTCATCAAACACTTATTTGGAACATCCCACAGGTGTGCATGCTGATTGGAAACAGGTGGGTGCCATGATTGGCTATAAAAACAGCTTCCCAAAAAATGCTCAGTCTTTCACAAGAAAGGATGGGGCGAGGTACACCCCTTTGTCCACAACTGCGTGAGCAAATAGTCAAACAGTTTAAGAACAACCTTTCTCAAAGTGAAATTGCAAGAAATTTAGGGATTTCAACATCTACGGTCTATAATATCATCAAAAGGTTCAGAGAATCTGGAAAAAAAATCACTCCACGTGAGCAGCATGGCCGGAAACCAACATTGAATGACCGTGACCTTCCATCCCTCAGACGGCACTGTATCAAAAACCGACATCAATCTCTAAAGGATATCACCTATCCGTTTATATTTACATCCAACACAATTTCCCAACTCAAATGGAAACGGGGTTAGTACAATAAAATGTTTTAAAATCAAGTGGGCGGCTCAACGTCAAACTCAAACATGTACAGCAGATCATGAGCAGTAATCCTTTAACTAGTTGACTAATTCGCCCCCCCAAAAAATCGCAGACTAGTCGACTATTAAAATAATCTTTAATTGCGGCCCTGAGTGCAGTTTGAACACAAATGTTAGTTTGCTTGTTAAGTATAGTATTGAGGCAAACATAAGAGATGCACACCAACAAGTTACGCCAAACGACTCCTCCTTAAGTCTGAGCTTTTCTCCCTGTCACTCACACACACCATATGGTGACATGCAGCCAAGTTAGCACACCACACAGGCGCAGTTGTGACACCAAGTGTCAGATGATTGAAGAAGTGCCATCACACCACTACCAGGCAGCTACGGAATATTTGTTTATATTCCAGTTATTTCATGCACCACCAGAAAGATATTCAGGGTTGTCTTCTCTTCGGGGAAATGTCTTGTTTTTACTGCAACAAAGCAGCGGCGCCAATGCCTGATTTTGTCCGCAAAGACATTGTGACAATTACACCCCTCTCAGTGAATGCTACATCTTCCACGCAGGTGACCGTGGCTCACGTTGCTAATGGTAACGTGAGGATGTGTCATCGTGAGGTGTGAGCTGAATGTGTGGGTGTGCAGCTGTAGGGTGCATGCCTCTCTTTTGTTTCATGTATACACACTACAGGGATTAGGGCACAGCAGCAGCTGTTTTCCCTCCACCTTAATTGCAATTACAGAATGACTAAAGAGCATTATGGCATGATGGAATAATGAACAATATTAAAGAAGCCCTAACATGGAGTGTTTAAAAGGCACATCCACAGTACAACATGTGCATCCTCCAAGGTGTGCAGTGCAGTGAGCACCAACACAGCGCCACCTCTGTATGGAATAACCCAACATGTGGAATAGAAATCCGCCTTGACCATTCCTGCAGACGTGCACCAAGCAGGCTAAGCAGCATTTAAAGACTGCCTTGCATCGCACGCTCACACTGCACATGCAGACATCGCCGGTTGTGATCAATCACGCTGACGCGGTTGAATGAATCAGGCCCGCTGGGGGAGGAGGAGGAGGAGGAGGAGGAGGAGGGAGTGGTGACGGGAACCCTACCATCCTTCCCGCGAGGACCGAGTTTCACCCACCTCTTGTCCAGACAGCAGATCCACTCCGAAGGACACACATTAGGGGATGCCTGCATCGCGACCATCGCGTTATCCCGGTGGAAGCTGGCTCGTGGCTACGATGCTTCCCGGTGAATGTATGCCCAGCTCTGGCTACACGGCCCCTCCCCTGCACTCCCCTCCCTCTCTCTGCTGGCGTGGAGCCGCCACACACACACACACACACACACACACACACACACACACACAGCTGCACACTGCTGCTGCCTTCCTCTGCATGTACATGACTTCAGCTGCTTGGAGGACTCCAACGCTGCAACACAAAAACATGCTTTAGAACAAAAAATGCAAATAGCAGTTTATTATGTGTGCAGTTTTAGGAAACGTGGAAGGGTGTGTTGGTATTATTTGTGCAGTATCAGCAAAGATGTTAGTTATGTTGGTATTATATGTGCAGTATCAGGAAACGTGGAAGGGTGTGTTGGTATTATTTGTGCAGTATCAGCAAAGATGTCAGTTATGTTGGTATTATATGTGAAGTATCAGGAAACATGGAAGGGTATGTTGGTATTGTGTGTGCAGTATCAGGAAACGTGGAAGGGTATGTTGGTATTGTGTGTGCAGTAACAGCAAAATGGAAGGGTATTGTATATGTTTCCCTCTTGTGGTGGGTTCTCCTGACGCCGACAGATCTTCAGGAACCCGGTAGACAGTTTAAATCAAGTATTTTATTTAACATAAACCCCCGAGGGTGGCTTGCTTTCCAGCAATATATGTTTTTCCAGTCCGGCGTGTCTCTCTCTATGCGTCTGCTCACCAGCAACTCCAACTCCAACTCCAACAACGTGTTTTTGTCCGGCTGCTGCTAATGAAGGCGACAGGTGATTAGATAACAAGTCCCAGCTGGTAATCGACTCACCTGCCGCTGGCTTTGAGGCCAGTCCATACACACCCCGCTTTACGGCAGGCCCACGGCCATCTGCACCCCCGGCCTGTTGATCACTCTGAAGATGTAGGGTTGTAAAGCTAGATACCAACGGGTGATCCGCGTGTTAGCATCCTTCATGCGGTGGAGTCACTGGAGGGGTTTGTGGTCCAAGCAGAGGACAAATGAGAGCCCCAGGAGGTAGTACTGGAGAGCACCAACCACCCACCGGATGGCGAGGCCCTCCCTCACCGCCGTGCTGTACCTCGCCTCCTGGTCTGAGAGTTTTCGACTGATGTACACAGCACCCGGCGCTCGATGCCCCCCACCTGCTAGGACAAACAGCTCCCAGCCCTCTGCACGACACGTCAGACTGCAAAGAGAACGGCAGAGTAAAGTTAGGCCTGTGCAGGAACGGCTTCTCGCAGAGGGCCTTCTTCACCCTCACGAACGCCTGCTGGCACTGCTCTGTCCACCGGACCAGATCTGGAGCACCATTTCGGGTGAGGTCAGTTAGTGGGCTGGTCAGGTCCGCAAACCGGGGGATGAACCCTCCGGTAGTAACCCGCCAGTTCCAAAAACTGCCTAACCTCTTGTTTTGTCTTAGGAGTCGGGCAGGCCGCAATTGCTGTTGTTTTGTCTATTTGCGGGCGCACCTCTCCTCCTCCCAAGTGGTACCCCAGATACAGTACCTCCCTCTGGCCAACCGCGTACATCGCTGGGTTGGCGGTGAGCCCCGCACCTCTCAGTGACTACAGCATCGCCCCCACTCTCTGCATATGCTCCGCCCAGCGGTCACTCTGGATGATGACATCATCCAGGTAGTCGGCAGCATATGCAGCATTGGGACACAGCACCCGGTCCATGAGGCACTGGAACGTGGCGGGCGCACCAAACCAGCCCGAAAAGTAGTCACAAATTGGTATGATCCTTCTGAAATGGAGAATGCCGTTTTTTCTTTGGACTTTGGAGACAAGAGAATCTGCCAGTAGCCCTTGGTCAAATCCAGTGTCGTGAAAAAACGAGCAGTGCCCATCCGATCCAGGAGCTCGTCGACCCGAGGCATTGGGTAGGCGTCAAAACTTGACACTTCGTTTACCTTGCGGTAATCCATACAGAACTGCACGGACCCATTCTTCTTCCCTACTAGAATTATGGGGCTGCACCACACACGGTGTGAGTCTTCTATTAGCCCTAACTCCAGCATAGATTTTAATTCTTGCCGAAGCACTTTGCATTTATGTTCGGGCAGTTTATAGGGCCGAAACCGCACCGTCAAACCCGGGCTGGTCTCAATATGATCCTGGAAGAGGTTCGTGCGGCCGGGCCGTGAAGACAAAACATTAGAAAAGCGTTTCTGCAGCCTTGCAACATCTTCTTTCTGTGATGGTGTAAGGTGATTATCACAGAGGAGAAGGAAGGGCTGGGCTGAGCGCGGGACCTCCAGTCTGAGCTCTTCCCTCTCCTTGACCGCCGTCACCATGGAAACAAGCTCCGCCTCTGTCAATGCTTTCAGGAGGTGGAGGTGGTAAACTTGGGTGTCCGGCCAAGGGGTGAAAGTGCGCCACCTGGAAAACAATTTCCCAACCGCATTTCGGCACCAACAACTGGGTGATTTCCTCTCCTGTTTGAGTGTGACTATTCACTGTGTATATTCTATCTCTGATTAACCGCGCAGATATTCCCCTCTCCTAACGGTCGTGAACGCACCCCAGCACACTGCGTCACTTACTCGTCAATCCCCGCCCAATTTGTAGCCAGGATTAAGGGGTGCGAAAGGTGTGCACTTACAGCAACCTTGACACTGTATTTTTGTTTGTTGCACCGGCAATACCCACCAGCACCACGGGGTATTCTTGCACATCCCCATGAACACATCTAATTTTCACCCGTGCTGCCTGCCTCAAAGCCAGGTTCTGGTGGATCATGGAGTGCTCACAGCCCGAGTCCACCATCGCCTGGTGTGTACTCCCTTGTAACCTTACCAGAATACAGTACATCTTACCTGGGTCGGGGGAGGGTGCCGGAGGGCCGACAACCCGGATCACCTGCCTCCCCTCCAAGCGCAGGGGGCTCTGACGCACGTGACCGGGCTGCCTACGCCTCCAGCACGCCTGCCCAGGCATTTGAGGGGCCATCTGCGCGGGAAGTACTGTATCCACAGCAGCCAGGACCTGCAAGGAAGGACAAGGCTGTTTAAAAGTTCTGTTTGGCGCAACCCGCGCAGCGCCGGTACTGGGCGGGTCGGGACCTGCAAAACAGACAACAAACAGAAGAGTCAGTTGTGCCGTGCCGCCTTCTCTTGGGGCGTGCGTGGCCTGCGCGGTGCCGGCCCTGGACGCCTCCATAGTCTTCTCCCTCCGCGCCTCGCGGTGCACCGCCAAATGATCTCCCTCCCACGTTACTGCAGCTGCCAAGTCTTGGGGCCGGTGGTATCAGACCTAGGCCGTTGTCCGCGCCGGGATCACCTCCGAGAACTGCTCCAAGACGACCAGCTCCACCATCCGGCCGTCGCTGTCCCCCGGGTGCAGCTAGTGTGTCACCAGATACCGCAGCTGCTTCCCTACCACGAACGGGCGGTCCTCTGGTCCCAGGCGCAGCGCTCAGAACCGGGGTAGGTGGTCCTCCGTGGTGCAGTCGGTCCGGTCCAGCACCGCCCGCTTCAGGTGCGGGAAGTGCATGCAGGAGGCCGCCGGTAGGCTAAGCGCCCCCCGCTGCAACCCGCCAGTAGTCGCACACCCCATTCTTCCTCGGGCCATCTGCACGCCGCCGCCGTGACCTCGAAGATGTCGAGGAACACCTGGGGTTCTTCTGCCTTCGTCATCCGCTGCACGGAGATGGCCGCTGATGTCGACGGCCCCGCTCCGCCAGCAATTGTAGTATGTGACTCTGCTGGGCTACCTGGAGTCGGACCATCTCTAATTGCTGCTGGCTCGCCACTGTCACCTCTGCAGGTATCCGTGCCAACGCTGCCAGGGGGTCGGGTGCTTCCATCAACAGCACGTCTGGTACGATGGGCGCCAGATGTAGAGTTTTCCCTCTTGTGGTGGGTTCTAATGACACCGACAGATCTTTGGGAGTCCGGTAGACAGTTTAAATCAAGTCTTTAATTTGACATAAACCCCCGGGGGTGGCTTGCTTTCCAGCAATATATGTTTTTCCATTCCGGCGTACCTCTCTCTAGGCGTCTGCTCACAAGCAACTCCAACTCCAACAACTGATGCTAGTAAAGGCGACAGGTGATTAATTAACAAATCCCAGCTGGGCAATCTACCCACCTGCCGCTGGCTTCGAGGCCGGTCCTTACACACCCCGCGCCGCGGCAGGCCCGCAGGCCAGGCCCCCCTCCAAAAGGTATGTGGGTATTATGTGTGCAGTATCAGGAAACATGGAAGGGTATGTGGGTATTATGTGTGCAGTATCAGGAAACATGGAAGGGTATGTGGGTATCATGGGTGCATTATCAGGAAACATGGAAGGGTATGTGGGTATTATGTGTGCAGTATCAGGAAACATGGAAGGGTATGTGGGTATTATGTGTGCAGTATCAGGAAACATGGAAGGGTATGTGGGTATTATGGGTGCATTATCAGGAAACATGGAAGGGTATGTGGGTATTATGGGTGCATTATCAGGAAACATGGAAGGGTATGTGGGTATTATGTGTGCAGTATCAGGAAACATGGAAGGGTATGTGGGTATTATGGGTGCATTATCAGGAAACATGGAAGGGTATGTGGGTATTATGGGCGCATTATCAGGAAACATGGAAGGGTATGTGGGTATTATGGGTGCAGTATCAGGAAACATGGAAGGGTATGTGGGTATTATGGGTGCATTATCAGGAAACATGGAAGGGTATGTGGGTATTATGTGTGCAGTATCAGGAAACATGGAAGGGTATGTGGGTATTATGTGTGCAGTATCAGGAAACATGGAAGGGTATGTGGGTATTATGGGTGCAGTATCAGGAAACATGGAAGGGTATGTGGGTATTATGGGTGCATTATCAGCTTGTGTTGCAGTGACAGCCATCCTGGGGTATTTTGTTGACATAGTTGCTTGCAGGGATGGAGTGAATAGTTTGTTCATTAATAGAAGTTAAACAATGGTTCTGTCAATAAGTGGAGCAAAGACAGCAAAAACATCAACATTATATTTTTAGTCACTCCAGAAAAATGACCAAAATATCATAAATCAGCCTAAATGACGTAAGAATGCAAGTGGATCAACATTCATATTTGCTTTGTACGAATGTGTTATCAATCAATAAGAAGTGTGTTTGTATAGCCCCTCATCACAAGTGCTGTGCAAACTATAACGACATCCCCTGGTCTGAGCCCACATGTGGGCAAGGGAAAACTCCAAAAGTCTGAAATGGGAAAAGGAAGAAACCTTGGGACCCTCCTCCTGATTAACCGACTGCCATGGATGCCAAGTGGGTATATTTTTATGATCATGTGAGAGTCCAGTCCTTAGGAAGGCTTCATTTATGGCATAGAGGAGTGGTCCACCTCAGAACACCACTTAGCACAGCTAGTGTCCTCCAGACTGGTACCTCTCCAGGGACAGAGTCTATTTAAAAGCGAGAGGTTCAATCCGGCTCCTGAGATGAGTTAGCTAAGTGTAAAATTCAGCTGCATTTTTAAGCTAAACAAACTGCTGTTCAAAATTTGTCCACTGGATGTTGCAATAACTATTCTGTTAGGCAAGCAAATAGTTAATACAATAAAGAGGTGTGTGTGTATATATATATATATATATATATATATATATATATATATATATATATATATATAAGCTCATGGTGAGAATGCCAAAAGTGTGCAAAGCAGTAATCAGAGCAAAGGGTGGCTATTTTGAAGAAACTAGAATACAAAACATTCCATTTTTTTGGAATGTTTTGTATTCTAGTTCCTTCAAAATAGCCACCCTTTGCTCTGATTACTGCTTTGCACACTTTTGGCATTCTCACCATGAGCTAGAATACAAAACATATTTTCAGTTATTTCACCTTTTTGTGTTGGTTACATAACTCCACTTGTGTTCATTCATAGTTTTGATGTGACAATCTACAATGTAAATAGTCATGAAAACACATTGAATGAGGTGTGTCCAAACTTTTGGCCTGTACTGTAACACACACACACACACACACACACACACACACACACACACACACACACAGAATTTAGGCCATATCACGCATGTCTAATGGTTGTTGTGTTACTGTGTTATTTCTGTTTACTATATAGTTATTTATTCTATGCCAGAGGTTTCCAAAGTGTGCCACCAGTGGGCAGGCACCAGAAAACCTTAGCAGAGGTGTAGCGGCTAGATAAAAATAAAGAAAATATCTACAAACCTTCAAAGCAAACTTGTAAAATGCAAAATTCATAGATTTTTACCTCATGCAGACGCCCTAAACCGTGTTGGGGTGATCAGAAAAAGCCACAAAAAATGCTCCTGATAGTCAGTTTTCGGGTGAGGAAGGGAGGTCACACCCAAATTGTAACCCCCGGGAAGGGGATCCCCGTACTTCACTTTGATAACTCTTGTTCCATTTATCAACACCTTACTCAAGCTGTTCTAAAAACAAGCTTGCAATACAGCCATTTCAGCACTCGGTGGCAGTATCATTGAATCAGAATTTCTCACACTGCTTTCCTGCAACTTAATAGCAGAAGTCTGGTTTTGCTCATTTAAATACTGAATTGTGTGTTCATCTTTTGAGAGAGTGCGAGTGTCATTCCCTGGACGAGCAGACAAACTGAGTATGGCTGAGGGAACAGATAAGCATATGGGGGAGTGACATGGCACAAGGTCTCTCACACACACACATTATATCGTGACTCGTCACACAGAGGAGAGCCTGGCCTTCTCCCAAAAAGATGACATAATGAAGCATTCATTTCATATAAGCTGATAAGAAATATTACAGACCAAAAAATATACCCAATAACAAAGATGACGGTCATGTTAAGTTTTTGCATCTTACCGTTTTGTTCTTTTATCCTTTACGTGGATGATTTCCAATGAAAGAAGGTATTGTGCAGCCAGCCCAACAGGAGAAGCTGATTGTTTGCACCTGGAGTTGTGGCAGCCAATCCAGAGAGCGCTTAGAAAGTCAGCCGACACGCCATCTTAAACAGCGTGACGTGGGTCATACCTCAGTAGCTATTGCCGCGTCTAGTAGACACATTTAGAACGGCAGTTTCTTTCATGAAAAAAATTGCAGCACATTTTTATAGTTAGCAAAGTCATCTTGTTGATTAAACCTATAAGTATTCCAAAGTAAATGTGTTTTCTGTTCAGATGTTTGGGAAGCGATTATTTGCATTTACATTATTACTTGAAGTAATAATTGCGTCGGCTATTTTCAATTCTGTCTTTGTCCGATTAACGAAACCCGAGATACTCCTGTATGTACATTCATTTTGTTCAGGAGTTTATACTCCATGTCAAAAACACCTCAGCAACAATCATCTGTTATTTTGGTTGTTATTGACTAAGTGTGCATTTATTAGCTCTGAAATCTAGTTTTGTTCTTCTTTTAATACTTCTATTACCTTCCCTCCGTACCCTCACCTCATTTTGACGAGGGCTTCTTCATTGGCCACTATTTATATCAAGTAGGCCTTATCACCACCTGGGACCATGGTCTCCATTCTCCCATCAGATCCAGGTCACAGCCAGTGAAGCGTTCAGCTTCATGTGTGATCAGTCGGGTCCATCTGGCATACAACAGAGACACAAATACAGCACACACACACACACACACACAGCAGGTACTTCATCGCTGCATCACGCACTATCTGCACTCACCTGCAACCTGCCCTCAGGTATGTTTCAGGGGCTGAGGGTGACGGGTCAAATGCAGAGGATAATCTCACCACACCGAGTGTGTGTGTGTGACAATCATTGCTACTTTTTGTTCCCAATCGCCCACTGAGGACCTCAGTTGATGAGGAGGAGGAGCAGAGCACCGGCATGACGCTGCAACACCCGTAAAGGTAAGTGGAGAAAAGCCTTACGTTACAATATGTCAAAACATTTGAAAATGAATTTTGTCTTTGCAACCTTACTATTGGCTTATATTCATAAATGTAAGTTTCTCAATACTCGACCTGTATTTTGTGCCTTTGAAAAAGAATTAGAAATTGACTTTAAAACGCTTCCTACCTCTGACAACCAAAAACCTGTGAAAACTATGATGCTGTGCTCCAAATTAGGATTATTTACGGAACTTGTGTGAGCCTTTGGCTTTACACATATTTGTATATATTTGACATTCTTATTTACTCGCTTTATTGAGTTTACAACCCCCTGGCCCCATTTTGTACTGCTTTTGTACATTATTTTTTCTATGATTGTATGTAAATATTGAATATTAATAATATATATACAAATATATAATATACATAAAAATAAATTAATATATACATACTTATATATAAAGAATTTATAATAAAGGTTTTGAAAATCAAAAAAAGAAAAGCCTTACTTTGTACAATTGATGAATAATTATTATCATAACATAGTACATTTGTTTGATTTTCATCATGCCATAGCACGTTTGATTATTAATTCTTATCATGATAACAGTACATGTAATTATTAATTCTTTATCATGATAACATAGTACATTTGATGATTAACTCTTATCATGATAACAGTACATTTGATGATTAATTCTTATCATGATAACATAGTACATTTGATTATTAATTCTTTATCATGATAACATAGTACATTTGATTATTAATTATTTATCATGATAACATAGTACATTTGATTATTAATTCTTATGATAACAGTACATTTGATTAGTAAATATCATAACATGGTACATTTGATTATTATTATCATAACATAGTACATTTGATTAGTAAATATCATAATACATTTGATTAGTAATTATTATCATGATAACATAGTACATTTAATTATTAATTCTTAACATGATAACAGTACAATTGATTATTAATCATTATCATGATAACATAGTACATTTGATGATTAATTATTATCATGATAACATATGAAACAGTCACTGTTCTGCGTTGTCTTTAGTCGTGAGGCACACACAGGATTTGGGTTGCGGAGGATTTATTCACCCTATTTTTTTTTTTTAATAGTATCTCTCCCCACAGCTCCAGGAGTCAGTGCTCACTCAAACTCAAACTCAATTTATGCTTACATGTGGAAACAATAATAATAATAATAAAATAGGGCTGGGCGAAATATCGATATATACGATATATCGCGGGTTTGTCTCTGTGCGATATAGAAAATGACTATATCGTAATATTCAAGTATACGTTCTCACGCAGTTGTTTTTAGCTGCGGGCGTACACTTCAGGCTCTTCCCACTCTTTCCTGTCTCTCATTCTCAGACAAGCAGGCGCACATTCTTACATACGTCACACACTGTCACCTGATACGTCACACACTGTCACCTCATACCTCACATACTGTCACCTCATACCTCACATACTGTCACCTCATACGTCACACACTGTCACCTCATACCTCACATACTGTCACCTCATACCTCACATACTGTCACCTCATACGTCACATACTGTCACCTCATACCTCACATACTGTCACCTCATACGTCACACACTGTCACCTCATACCTCACATACTGTCACCTCACACGTCACATACTGTCACCTCACACCTCACATACTGTCACCTCATACCTAACACACTGTCACCTCATACCTCACATACTGTCACCTCATACGTCACACACTGTCACCTCATACCTAACACACTGTCACCTCATACCTCACATACTGTCACCTCATACCTCACATACTGTCACCTCATACGTCACACACTGTCACCTCATACCTCACATACTGTCACCTCACACGTCACATACTGTCACCTCATACGTCACATACTGTCACCTCACACCTCACATACTGTCACCTCATACGTCACACACTGTCACCTCATACGTCACATACTGTCACCTCACACGTCACACACTATCACCTCATACCTCACATACTGTCACCTCATACGTCACATACTGTCACCTCACACCTCACACACTGTCACCTCATACGTCACATACTGTCACCTCATACCTCACACACTGTCACCTCATACCTCACATACTATCACCTCATACCTCACATACTGTCACCTCACACGTCACATACTGTCACCTCACACCTCACATACTGTCACCTCATACGTCACACACTGTCACCTCATACGTCACATACTGTCACCTCACACGTCACACACTATCACCTCATACCTCACATACTGTCACCTCATACGTCACATACTGTCACCTCACACCTCACACACTGTCACCTCATACGTCACATACTGTCACCTCATACCTCACACACTGTCACCTCATACCTCACATACTATCACCTCATACCTCACATACTGTCACCTCATACGTCACACACTGTCACCTCACACCTCACACACTGTCACCTCATACGTCACATACATGTCCGCCCTGGCCCAGCAGAGAGCTAGCAGACTGGGCTACCTTAGCTGCTAACGTAGCCGTACGAGTGGGAATTCGAGAGAAAGAAGGTGCGGATCTGGTAACAAATGAAGGAAGACTTAATTCCCTATAAAAACTGCATCGTCTGGCGGTGGTTTGGCTTCAAGTGGGAATATGACAAACAGACAACCGTAATTTGTCAAGTGTGGGGCAAAAGCGTTGCTATAAAAAGTAGCATTACTGCTAATATGTAGCATCATTTAAAAAGTCACTCGCTAGAGAATTTCATAGCGTTCGTCGTAACATACCACATAGTGAAGGACCAATACTATTTGATTTCCTACTATGCAGCTCATTTTTATTTGACACTTCAAATGTCTCTGACAATCTTGCACTTTCTGTTTTGGAAATGACTCGAATGTGTAATGTTTAATGCTTAATAACTTTAATAAATACACTTTTGCTCAATTGACTTATTTGTGATTTCCTTCTCTGCATGAGAGTTTAAAAGTAGCATATATGAATGCAGTATGAAGAAGAATGTTTGAATAAAGACACATAGAATCATCATACTGCTGTCATTATATGCATCAAGTGTTCATTCGAGGCCAAGGCAAAATATCGTAATACATCGTATATCGCAACATGGCTTAAAAATATCGCGATATTAAAAAAAGGCCATATCACCCAGCCCTATAATAAAATAATAACAATAATAAAAAGGCAAACAAAGCATAAAATAGTCCATCCATCCATCCATTTTCTACCGCTTATTCCCTTTCGGGGTCGCGGGGGGCGCTAGCGCCTATCTCAGCTACAATCGGGCGGAAGGCGGCGTACACCCTGGACAAGTCGTCACCTCATCGCAGGGCCAACACAGATAGACAGACAACACTCACACTCACATTCACACACTAGGGACCATTTAGTGTTGCCAATCAACCTATCCCCAGGTGCATGTCTTTGGAGGTGGGAGGAAGCCGGAGTACCCGGAGGGAACCCACGCATTCACGGGGAGAACATGCAAACTCCACACAGAAAGATCCCGAGCCTGGATTTGAACCCAGGACTGCAGGACCTTCGTATTGTGAGGCAGACGCACTAACCCCTCTGCCACCGTGAAGCCCCGCATAAAATAGTGTCAAACAAATTAATTGAATAAAAAAGCGTATATACATCAGCCAACAACAAAAATATACATCAAGAAAATGCTCCTTGTAGATGGTGAGATGGACAGGCGGATCGGTGCGGCGTCTTCAGTAATGCGGACGTTGTATCGATCCCTTGTGGTGAAGAAGGAGCTGAGCTGGAAGGCAAAGCTCTCAATTTATTGGTCGATCTACATTCCCATCCTCACCTATGGTCATGAGCTTTGGGTTATGACCGAAAGGACAAGATCACGGGTACAAGCGGCCCAAATGAGTTTGGGTCTCTCCCTTAGAGATAGGGTGAGAAGCTCTGTCATCCGGGAGGATCTCAAAGTAAAGCCGCTGCTCCTCCACATGGAGAGGAGCCAGATGAGGTGGTTCAGGCATCTGGTCAGGATGCCACCCGAACGCCTCCCTAGGGAGGGGATCGGCACATCCGACCGGTAGGAGGCCACAGGGAAGACTCAGGACAAGTTGGGAAGACTATGTCTCCTGGCTGGCCTGCGAACGTCTCAGGAATCCCCGGAAAGACCTGGACCAAGTGGCTGAGGAAAGGGAAGTTAGGGCTTCCCTGCTTAGGCTGCTGCCCCCGCGACCCGACCTCGGATAAGCGGAAGAAGATGGATGGATGGATGGTCCTTAATGTGCAGCAATTTACCTCATTTTTTTCCACACTCACATCAACTCATTTTATATTTTTTCTACAATAAACTATGCCAAAAAATCATTAACAGACATACCTTTTTTTCACAGGAACAAAAAGAACAGGGCGTGACACACAGTCCACAGTAACACTCTCCACTATAGAATAAAGAAAGAAAACAATCCACACTGACATTAATAGCACAGCGGCTCACAAGATGTCCACACAGACACTTTTTGACCCCTGCGCAAACTCACCAGACCAGGAAACCCCCTAGTAACTGCCGCTAGCATGAAGCTAATCCACACATCCTTTAGCATTTATAAGTCTGGTTTTTACAACAATTTAATAAAAAGAAAGTTTGGGAATTTAACCCACATCCTTAACAGCACGCCACAAGACAGTGTGCTATCTTATAAAACACTTAAGGAGTGACAAGCAGAAAGTTTATTGACAATGAAAGGGAGAGAGATGACTTAGCAGCTGCAGGAGTCAGTGCTCCCGGAAGCTGCTCACACGGTGCAACGCCTAATCACTCCCCAGGGAAACAAAGAGGGATGGAACGGAAAACAATGGAGTGGAACCTATTTACAATGAGAGACACTTTTGGGGAAATTCACAACAAAAAATGACCAAAAATAAAATAAAATAAAATTTAGCGAGGCTACACATAGCACATTTGATTATTAATTCTTATCAAGATAACATAGTACATTTAATTAGTAATTCTTATCAAGATAACATAGCACATTTGATAATTAATTATTATCATGGTAACAGTACAATTGACTATTAATTATTATCAAGATAACATAGTACATTTAATTAGTAATTCTTATCAAGATAACATAGTACATTTGATGATTAATTATTATCAAGATAAGATAGTACATTTGACGGTAATTCTTATCAAGATAACATTATAAATTTGATGAATAATTATCATCAAGATAACATATTACAATTGACTATTAATTATTATCAAGATAACATAGTACATATAATTATGAATTATTATCAAGATAACATAGTACATTTGATGATTAATTCTTCTCAAGATAACATTTTCCTTAGTTACTCACCGGCAGTTAGTGGGTTCGTTTACACGGGATTAGCAGGGATTATCCATTTACACTATTTAGTAGCATGAGTCGCCATCTGTCTGTCTTCGGCGTCGCGAGGGAGACCTGCTGAATCCACTCCCGGTAAGACGACATTTGTGGCTTTTATTTTTCACTTTTTGGACGACAAAAAACGTTTCCTGGTTTATAAAAAACGCGCGCTCTTCAAAGGAGGGCAACACTGGACATGCTGCTTTCACGTACTGTCGTGAATATGAACACTCTGTTGGGGGAATATTTGATGCTAGGCTAAACATGCTGCTTTCATGTACCCTCGAGAATGGGAACTCTCTTTGGGGGAATATTTGATGCAAAACAAATATGTAGGGCTACTAAAAAGATTTTGAGAGTAAAAATGGCGTATTTCGTATTGTTTAGTCCGGGTCCCTTGATCACATCGTAACCTATATGTTGTCCAATCTCCTACATTCCCTAAATGCAGCAAACAAGGTGCTAACAATTACAGGTGTGTGGAAAGTTGGACAGCCCAAACGCCGTCATTTCTGCTCAGTGAGTCGACATTTATTCTCTTCTTTTAACTTTTAGTGGTAGGAAAAACATTCTAGTGTAACAATGTGCTCATGTGTGTCGTTTAAACACTTTGGAATTTGACCCCGAGGCTACATGGAAATGTGTAAGACTTAGACAAACTTTATTCATCTACAAAGGAAATTGTTCCACAAAGTCGCTCAGTTACAAAGGATGAAAAGTGTGAGGATGGAAAGGATAATGGAGGTAAAAAGGAGACAAAAAATGTACCAATATAGATGTAGCAATATAAAATATAACACATATGTAATATTTACATATTATATATACAGTATATACTGATAATTGACATAATATATACAATACAACAATGACCATGTACACTTTAAACCCGAGTAAGTTCAGAAAACTCCACATTTTTGATGTGACTGATTACGTAAAAACTTTTAAGTTATCATAACAATGTTTTGAGTTAAAGTATACCTAAAAAATGTGTTCAGTTGACTTAATTTATATTTTTAAGTTCCATATAACATTTAAAATGTTCATTAACTTAATATTTATGTCTTCTTCATACTTAAATGATCTGATTGAATACGCATATAAAAACTAAATTACATGGTCTTGAAAAAAATAACTGAATACAATAGTGTCTACTCAAAATATTTATTTCTTGCCGACTTAATGTGCAAGATGCCCTGTTTTTAGAGAGCTGTGTTTTCTGAGAGGTTCTGTCCCCCCCAAAAAAACTAAGTGTGCAAATTCAGTTGTGCAGATTGTTGTGTACATGTAACTGTAGAATTATATTCATGTATGTTGTGTACATGTAACTAGAACTATAATCATGTGTACATGTAACTAGAACTATAATCATGTGTAGATGTAACTAGAACTATAATCATGTGTAGATGTAACTAGAACTATAATCATGTGTACATGTAACTGTAGAACTATAATCATGTGTACATGTAACTAGAACTATAATCATGTGTACATGTAACTAGAACTATAATCATGTGTACATGTAACTAGAACTATAATCATGTGTAGATGTAACTAGAACTATAATCATGTGTACATGTAACTAGAACTATAATCATGTGTACATGTAACTGTAGAACTATAATCATGTGTAGATGTAACTAGAACTATAATCATGTGTAGATGTAACTAGAACTATAATCATGTGTACATGTAACTAGAACTATAATCATGTATGTATGATTGTGCAAGAGAAACATCATCCATGCAATAAAAGGTTCTTGACTAAAGTGTTACTGTCAAAACCTCCCTTTTAAAAAGGCAATAACAACTGTTACATTTTAAGTGTTTTATTTTTTATTTTCCCAGAACAGGCGTAGTAAAACTGTGAAATGTCAAATAACATTCAAGTGCAACACCTGGAGTCGAATTTTTTCTTCTTTTTTTCCACAAATATATTTTAGCAGCCTATTTTGAATCATCGGGGATGAACAAACTTCCCTTTCTCTGCAATGTATTTTCTCAAGGGAGAAAAAAAAAAGTTCTGAAAGCAGCAGCACAGACATCTAAATTTGTGCAAATGAGGAAAAAAAAAAAAACATACCAAATAGTACAGAATAAAATACAATAAATAAAAGAAACTATAATATAAATAACAGAATCATCATTACAACTGAGGTCTGACTCAGATCAGTGAGGTCAAGGATGCTGTACAATAAAACTAACAAAATATTTACCTCTCATTCTAAAGTCATAAAAAGCCCACTGGGCATACACAAAAGTGCCTTCAACATTTTAACAGACATGTTTATCAAAATGGATACAGTGCAAGTAGTTTTGGTGTGTAGTGGGCAAGTTGACAGTAGAACTGGTTGCGTAGATCCACATGTGTAATACCATGAAACTCTGCAAACACCTGTACAGGTATAAATATTTAGGTGTAAAAACAATGTGGAGTTGTAGGATATTTTCTACATGAAATGTTAAATATCAATTACTTTTATTAACTATTACTAATCAAAACATCGTATATATTTACCTGTGACTGCATTCGCAAGGCCGGACTATTCTCCAGGAATTCCCGCACCCCTGGACTTCCTTGAACTATGTGTTGCGGGCGAAGGGCAAAGGTTGTGTGCATGACGTCACACAAGATCTGCAGGGAGACAATAAACAAATGTCATTTATTTCCAAGTCATGGTGAATGTCATAACCTAATGGTGTTTTAAAATGAACAAATACTCACCAATATAATCAGCAGTGTTGCTCAAAATGACAAACTTTATTTCCAACCACTCTATGGTACTTCAACATAACAGAGAGCACAAACAGTTTAATGTCACTTAGGATGCAAAATGCATATGATTATGAACAGTGTACTGTATTATGTTGTCAATCCCTTATTGGCGAGGGCGACTCCGTTAGACAAACCTCCTGAACTTTTTTCTCCAATGTCTAATAATTAAAAAAAAACTTTCACATATGCAGTAAGTGCTTTAATTAAAACATATCACCAATATTTGAAACACGTCGTCCTCTGCATATTAATCAAGGCAAAGGAGGGCTGTTTCCGTGACGTTACCCTTAACGTTAACATTACGTCGTTGACAGTAACAAAGTAACGTTAGCGACCTGGGCCTAGCAACAACACTGACAATAAAGTAATACGCTTTCACATAAATAACATTCACAGCGTCTTACAAAAGATAGCCTAAGTACACTGAATTAAACTTTTGAAACGTTAATATACTACGTTAGTCACTGGCTTCACCCGCGAAACGTTCAAATTTTGGAGTCAGGGTCCCCCGGAACACAAAACACAGATAAAAGACAATTTTACAATAGCACAGCGAAAAAATGAGCGTTGTCGTGTGGGTTTTTTGACGAATAACACTCTTTTTCCACTTTACTTCGCTCCCGCCTCACCTCCCACTAGCGTCCAGCCATCTCGAATTTTCTGGATACGTGCCCTAAACCGTTAGGGGTCGTGGCGTCAGACATCACGTCCCCTCACGCGCGCCCTTTAACTTGGACTTTTCAAGTTGAGGGACAGTGTTCACTTACACTTACTAACCGTTGTCAACTCAAAACGCTATTATTTGTTAGGAAAACTTAATGTTTCAGTGTCGGGTGAACTAATCAACTCACTTTGGTTTAGTTGACGGCAATAGTTATGAGTTTGTAGAAGTGTTCGGGTTTACAGTGTACAAAATTACAGTATATGTAACAGCTGCAGCATAAAATAGAGAGGAGATCCATCAGAAAATATATATTCTAAAGAAAGAGAGGTGGCTAACATGTCAGATGTCAGGTAATGGATATCATCTATTGCTGTATGGCCAGTGTTTTATAAAAAGAAGAAGTGCCTCCTCGCAGGATCACATACGAGACTGACTTCCATGCCATTAAATGCTCCTTTGACAGTGGGACCAGCCTACCTGAAGTTCACGGATAACTTCCTTAACCAGCTCACCTTAAAGTTCTACAATATCTCTTGCACACTACCTGAGAAGTATATCAGTGGACGTCCATCCTCCAAAGATGCGTACAGACCACAAAGGCAGAAGCGCCTCTCCTCACAGGATCACATACGAGACCGACTTCCATGCCATTAAATGCTCCTTTGACAGTGGGACCAGCCTGAAGCATGGCTCCAAAGCTGCCCCTGCCCAGTGTGCTGACCTTCACCCCTCCGCACTACCAACCAGTTCCTCCGATCCCCTTGTGTGCGGCCGACCAAGAACCCACAGCAGCAGAGGGAGTAAAATCCGAGACAACATCTTCCTCCAAATGGACAGCCAACAGTCGAAACAAGATGGTGGCTCGGTGCAGTGTAGCTCCGGCTCTACAAGCACCCTCCTTTCGCCGCAAAGCCCGAGCCTGCAGCTCCAAACGTCACCTTTTTCTGCCTGCAGACGTCCGGTCATGGGTTCTGTCGCCAGCATTTGCACACCTGAAGCCTTCTTGCAAGATAAAGCAGCCAGATCAGAGGAGATGAGGGATATAGACAGAGCTGCCCTGGCCCAAAAGTTCTCTGTGACCAGGAAGTTGTTTGAGACCAAGGTTTCCACGGGCACTTCTCCGGCTCAGGTGTCCAGATGTAGTCTGAGCAAAGAAAAAGAGAGCTTGGTTCCAGACAAATGCACAAAAGAACTCACTAGAAATATGTGCATTCCAACAACAGACCCTAAATCTCTTACATCCAATCTCCTCGGTGGGTCTCCTTCCTGTGTAGGCTCCGAAACTCAAAGAGAAGAAGAGGCCAAAGAAATGATTGTGGAGCCATGCTTGAACCCTGAAGAGCCACTCAGGGCTGAGCTTGTCTACGTGAAGTCCTCGGATAGCGATGAAAGCGAGGAGAAGGAATGGGTCGCGATTAAAAGTGATGAGCTGATGGGGGAAAATGTTGAAGAGCTGGTGGATGAAGTTTTTGAAGAGCCCAGTGTGGAGACGGTGGGACTAAACACAAGTGACTGTCCTAAGATAGCTGACAACTACGAGCAAGTGAGCCAACAATGTCGTGAGACTGAGAGGGAGGAGCTGAACCGACATGCTGACGAGCCAAGAGAGGAGCTCTATGGGATGGTTGAAGTGCAGAGCCTAAGGTCTACAAAGGCGGGGAAGGTGACACCTGAGCTGCAGGAATGTGCCGTCATGGAGCAGAAGGTATTGGCAGAAGATGACGATGGAAAGGTTGAAGGAGGCAGGGAGGTCAAATCTCCAGGACAGGAGTGTGATGTAACATCTCCCGTGCGAGGTGTGGACACTTCTTTGCTTTCATTGGAATACCAAGAAATTCCCGGCATTCCTCAACTGCCTGATGGAGATGATGGAGATGCAGCAGAAAACTCAAGTCGAAAAGTCTGCTTCTCATCAGCACCAATCAAGGTGAGGAGATGTTTTTGAAAGTTCAGTGTTTTTTATAGCGATACCAAGCTTGTGTTTGTGCAGAAACGTTAGGCCAGAGCCATGTTTGCATTGTCGGGGTGGAGGAAATCCCAGATCCTACTTGCTTGACTCTGTCAGGGTTCCATCAGCATAAACTGCTGCAGTCTGTAAAGGAACTCACTTTTGAGCTTCTTGGGAACATAAAGAAGTGTAGCATGCGGGTGTGTGTCTTCACAGCTCAGCTACTGTCAGTTCACTTGTGTGCTCTTCGTCACGCCCAGGTCTACAACACCTACTCCAACGCGGACTACCACCGACACAATGAAGACATCGACCCCGTGTCCGCCTCGGCCGAGTACGAGCTGGAGAAGCGAGTGGACAAGATGGATGTTTTTCAAGTGGAAATACAAAAGGGTTTGTCTTTTTCTGCCAGATCAGAAAACTAAAGAGAAAGCCATGCCTCACACATAACAAATCATCACAAGAAGCTTGGTCTCTTTCCCCAAACCTCCAGGAGACGATGGCCTGGGTATCAGTATCATAGGGATGGGAGTAGGAGCGGACCAGGGCCTGGAAAAACTCGGAATCTTTGTCAAGACTGTCACCGAAGGAGGCCAAACACACAAAGATGGCAGGTACGTTGCCATATCTGCCAGTCTTTTTTCTTAGGAAATCAAATATGGCTTATATGTGGCCTGGATGAACATGATTAGAAACTCAACACAAGACTTTGGGAATATAAGTGCATGCTGGACATTTCAAGGGGAGTTGGTTAGCCCAAATGATGGATGATGTCAGAGGAAGCAAGGCTGACCACTTCTCAGCTGTGCACATACTAGAAATATACAGGCGGAGACTTTAAATGTAAAATGGCAGTTTTATCGTGCTGTTTTGTGGCAGCATCTTCCATTAAATGTAGCCTCTGGAAACTAGGTGCCATGGACGTCAATTGTTTGCCTTTACCTTAGGATCCAGGTGAATGACCAGATCGTGGAGGTGGATGGAGTCAGTTTGCTGGGCGTGTCGCAGCTGTTTGCATCCACGGTGCTGAAGAACACGTCAGGCTTGGTCAAGTAAGATGTTGATATCATGGATATGCTGTGAGTTTGTGTTTACATGCTGATGCAGCACACATCCACACTTGCACGCTTCAACGTGTCCGAGAAGGAGCAGGAAGAAGCAGAGCATCACCGACATACAAGTTTGAACTCGCAAGCTTAAAGGCTTACCTGACAGAGCTCTCAACCCAAAACACTTCAATCAGTTTCTTCCCATTGTGATGAAATTAATCAATGGAATCGATGCTTGGCCCCTCAAAACAGCACAGTTTTAACACCTTCACATGCCTTTTTAAAAAGAAAAATACACATTCAGATAAGAAATAAAGTATGAAAAACAATAGAACCAAATGTACAGTAGTTTATGAACAGCATCGGTCCCTCCTTCCAGCTGCTTTTCTGTCAAACACATCATCAGGTGCTCATCTTTTCAAGACCTTTATTGTTTGATGAGCAATGCTGGCATCTAGTGGTGTTTTATAGGCACTGCTGGAATAATGTGTAATGATTATATTAAAATGAAGTGTTAATCATTTAGTCTCACAATAGTTGCTTTTCTCTCAACTTATGCAAGATGGAATTCCAAGTTTTGTTTTATGTGAACCCTTAGGGCAGGGGTCGGGAACCTTTTTGGCTGAGAGAGCCAAAAAGCCAAATATTTTAAAATGTATTTCCGTAAGAGACATATAATATTTTAACACTGAACACAACTAAACGCGTGCATTTTTAAGTAAGACCAACATTTCTAGAGTATAATAGGTCCCTTATTCTTTGTGATAACATTGCTATTCTGAAGCTAACTGTGGAGGGGGCGTGGCCCGCGGGCCTGCAGCGAACTGGGGTGTGCCAGGAATGGCCTCGAAATCAGCAAGAGCTGCGTAGATGGCCCACCTGGGCCTTGTTATCTAATCACCTGTCGCTCTGTTATAAGCAGCAGCCAGGAGGAGAGACAGGGTTGGGGCTGGAGCCAGAGCGCGAGCGAGAACGAAAGAGAAAAATACAATTGTTGGAAAGCAACTGAGAGACTTATTGAAAAATAAAACAATAGTATAACCCTGAAATGGGTTCGCATGTCGGTGCTTGGTGGTCTGAAGAACCCCCAGGAGGACAAGCCCCACACTAACCTTTCATAAATAAATAACTTCTTAACGCAACTTCTTGAACAGGTGCGGTAGTAAACGGATGGATGGATGGACTAAAAATGCATGAGAATGTTTTATGTTTTGAACATTATTTTTAACACTTATTACAAGTGGAATTATTCATTACTTATCATGTTGAGCAATGTCAGCTCAGATTTATCTGAGAGCCAGATGCAGTCATCAAAAGAACCACATCTGGCTCTGGAGCCATAGGTTCCCTACCCCTGTTTTAGGGATTACTTGGATTTTAGTATAAATAGGGCATCAAATGTGTTGCAATCTTCATGTATATGACTATATGTCTTCTTAAACTAATATTGCACTCAAAATGTCATGTTTCCTTTTGTACTGTACGCAACAAGTAAACATTGACAGTGCAGGGTGGAAGAAGTATGTGAACCCCTAAGCTAATGACTTCCCGAAGAGTTAATTGGAGCCAGTCGTCAGCCAACCTGGTGGGATGCAATCGCAGATGTTGGTTAAAGCTGCCCTGCCCTATGAAAACCAGACCAGGTTTGAGTTTGCAGTTCTCAAGAAGTGTTGCCTGCTGTGAACAGTTGTGTTGCTTCTGAAAACCTACCATCAAGAACCCTTGACTTACATGAAGCTGGAAAGTGTTCCAAAAGTCTCTACGGTAAGACAGATTGTCTACAAATGGAGAAAGTTCCGCACTCTCCATAGGCGTGGTCGTCCTGTAAAATGACCGCAAGAACGGTCAGTGAAGTGGAAAAATAATGGTAGAATGTCAGCTGGAGACTACAGGCTAAGATTTAGAGGATTAATCAACAAAGAGGAATAAACAAAATGGAGTCCATGGGAGGACACCACGGAGGAAGCCACTCCTCCATCCATCCATCCATCATCTTCCGCTTATCCGAGGTCGGGTCGCGGGGGCAACAACCTAAGCAGGGAAACCCAGACTTCCCTCTCCCCAGCCAACTGGTCTAGCTCTTCCCGGGGGATCCCGAGGCGTTCCCAGGCCAGCCGGGAGACATAGTCTTCCCAACGTGTCCTGGGTCTTCCCCGTGGCCTCCTACCAGCTGGACGTGCCCTAAACACCTCCCTAGGGAGGCGTTCGGGTGGCATCCTGACCAGATGCCCGAACCACCTCATCTGGCTCCTCTCGATGTGGAGGAGCAGCGGCTTTACTTTGAGTTCCTCCCGGATGGCAGAGCTTCTCACCCTATCTCTAAGGGAGAGACCTTAGAGGAAACTCATTTGGGCCGCTTGTACCCGTGATCTTATCCTTTCGGTCATGACCCAAAGCTCATGTCCATAGGTGAGGATGGGAACGTAGATCGACCGGTAAATTGAGAGCTTTGCCTTCCGGCTCAGCTCCTTCTTCACCACAACGGATCGGTACAACGTCCGCATTACTGAAGACGCCGCACCGATCCACCTGTCGATCTCACCATCCACTCTTCTCTCACTCGTGAACAAGACTCCTAGGTACTTGAACTCCTCCACTTGGGGCAGGGTCTCCTCCCCAACCCGGAGATGGCACTCCACCCTTTTCCGGGCGAGAACCATGGACTCGGACTTGGAGGTGCTGATTCTCATTCCGGTCGCTTCACACTCGGCTGCGAACCGATCCAGTGAGAGCTGAAGATCCCGGTCAGATGAAGCCATCAGGACCACATCATCTGCAAAAAGCAGAGACCTAAGGACGGAGGAAGCCACTCCTGTCAAAGAAAAACGTTGCGGTACTTTTGGAGTTTTCGGAACTTCCAGAACTTCTAGTAAAACATTCTGTGGACAAATGAAAGCCACTTGGGCACAATGTGATGTGAGGGGAAAAGACAACATGAAAACCTGATCCCAACGGTGAAATGTGGTGGAGGTGGTGGCATCATGGTCGGGGGCTGCTTTGCTGTCTCAGGCTCAGGACAGATTGCTGTCAATGACAGAAGAAGTCATTCCGAAAGTTTATCAAGACATTTTGCAGGAAAACTTGATCTGCCGCCAACTGAAGCTGAAGAGAGGGTGGGTGACGCAACAGGACAATGAAGTAGTACTTTTTCTTGCAACTGTAAACACATTCTAGAAAAATGATGGTAGAACTCCAGTATCAAATGAACTGTAGACTTCCAAACATTAACAACGTGAGTTGTCTGAAAGAGCTTGAGAATATGTAGTCCGTAAGTGTTTTTAGTAAACGTATGTGAGTGATGAGCCCTTCCTCCTCTCACCTCTGCAAGGTTTCTGATTGGCCGAGACAAGGAGGGGATAGAGAGTGAGGTTGCGCGCTTAGTCAATGAAAGCCTGGAATTGGAGAAGACATCGCCAAAGGAAAAGGTAGACGGTCTGAAATAGTCCTGAGAATGAGGGCGTGATTGCATAATCATTTGTCTGCGTCCTACTTACAGAATGCAACAAGCGAGGAGTCCGAAAGTGATGATTGTGTGTCTGAGGAAGAGGATGAAGAGGCATCGATACTTTCTTGTCTTGATGGCGACCAGGTGTGCCTCAAATACCGGAAGGTACGCAGTTTGGTGCTGAAGAACCTGTTGTGTCTGATATCTGCTTAAAAGTCTCCCTGGAGCTGATCTCAGATCTGGTGG